>NW_028278185.1:0-370528 GCF_059751315.1 Micrasema longulum | reverse complement strand
AAATACTAAGAGTTTGACAGAGAGGGAAAACATTTTTGAGAAGAGAATATGGGAGTCTAGGCATTTACAGGGCTTATGACCTGTCATCGGCTGGTTTAAGTGCCACTTTACACACTGTGTAACATTCACCATTCTGCCTATGTTTGAACATACACATTTCATCAACTCTTCCATCTGTTGACTTTTTGTTGACTGTTGAACTGTTGACTGTTGATTGTTGACTGTTAAAGTTTAGCCCAATCAATGGCTAGCGCAACATAATTAAATAATTCAATGTAGAACCACCCTTAAAAACTAATATGAATCGGGTTGTGGTCCCGTGGCTAGTGTTTCGGACTCACGGATCAAAAATCCGTGGTTCGAATCCCACTCTACCCCAACTTGATTTCCATTTTCTGGTAGTGAGTTATTTACAACTCGTTGAAAATATCCCTCAAAATTAAATATTACGTAAATTATAAGAACGCAAATATTTCTTTTTTTAAATAAAAAAAAAAAAATATATATATTTCATGTCAATCCTCCCTGGAATTGAAACTGGGACCACGAGCACGGTAGGCGAATGCGCCAACCGTTACACTCCTAGGCGGATTTTTTTCCACTGGTCTGTGCCCGGGTGGACGAGTGTTTTTGACTCGAAGGCTGCGCTCAGGCAAAAATCCTGAAAAAGAAAATCAAGTAAAGAAAAGTCCGCCTTACAGCAGGTACACATGAAACACCTTACAAAATTTTATTGAAGAACAATTTTAGCATACTTAGAACCGCAGTTTTGTTCAATGGTCTATAAGTCGGTACTCCATGAAACAACTTTAGTTTTAGGGACACGATGAAGTTAAGGGTTGTGTTTTCTCTAAAACATACTATTTTCCGGGTCAAATGGCTCATTACTTCGGCTTCTGGATTATTTACTTAAAGTTTGATATTGATTCCATAGAAATACAAACTTCTAAATTATAATGAAAATAGGAGTTGATTGGTACTAAAACTTCTATATATTTCTATATACATAGGTATGTTAAAATCTAATATTATGTTGATCTGCATTAAATTTATAAAAAGGAAATATCATACTACGAATACCAATAAAAATCTGCGAAATTCATTAAAGAAATATGAATATTGTGGAGAAATTTATTCATGCATAATTTAAAAAAGAAAATTGTTGTGAAAAAAAGCGACATGTTTGGCCTTGACAAATGTGACGTCAAGGATTGTGATGCTGTTATTTTAAAATTTAAACGGTCACAAACAAAGTTCAAAATTTAACCGAATCGTGACGTATTAGAGGCGTGGCTAGTGAAACGAACCGTTTTCACGGGAATTACAAATTATGAATTTAAAAATACTTTTTTATGCTACTAGATAGTAAAAAAATATTTTTTTTACTGAGCAGTATTTTAAAAACCTTTATTTATTTAACCTTATAAAAAGAAAGGTGATGTTTTTTAACAAGTTTAAAAGTTGAAATTTTTTTTTTTGCTTAAAAAAAAAATATTTGCGTTCTTATGATTTACTCAAATATTTAATTTTAAGGGGCCATTTTTAACGAGTTGTTAACTTACTATTATAAAATGGGAATCAAGTTGGGGTAGAGTGGAATTTGAACCACGGACCTTTGATCCGTGAGTCCGAGACACTAGCCACGGGACCACAACCCGATTATGATAATAAAATTCGTTAAGGGTATACCGTGGAATTTAGAGAACAGATTGACGACGATAAATAATTGTGTATGTATGAGAACCCGGATGCATCTATACGGTGTTTGAAAGTCGGAGCACGAAACTTTAGAAGAATATGCCTTACGGTAAAAAATAGTATTAAATATAACTTTAACTCATTTTTCATTACGACTTTTTTTTAAATTTGAAAATCAGATTGAGTCAATCCTTAATGGCCCGGAATATGATCCCTTCCACAAACCTCTGCCCCTCCTTAACTCAGCGGTTTCTTTAGTCCGCGTTCGGCGCGTAACGCTTCGTTGGTTAAATTCGTTTTTAATGTTAATGTTAATAAAAAATAAATTATAAACCGAAAAAAATCATAAGTATATTTTAAAAAACACACCATATGAACGCTGTAATGCAGAAAGCAGCCAGTCCACAATTTTGGAAAAATGCGATATTGATGTTTTAGGGTGCAGTAACGTCAGTTGTATGTTTTGTTAAAAACAGCCAGACCGCTAATGTATGGAAGCGAAGCATGGAGTTGGAAAAAAAGGGACGAAAGTAGATTGAATGCGGTTGAAATGCGATCCCTCAGGCGAATGTGCGGAAAAATAATGTATGATAGGTGCCCTAATGTCGAATGGTGGCCTCCGTGGTGTATTGGTCAAGACGCTTGACTCACGCACGGAAGGTTCCGGGTTCGATTCCCGGTGAGAACACAAAAATTAAAATGTCATTTTTCTCAAGCCTGGTTGTTCTGTGATGTATTTCACCACTGTAATTGGGCCTCCTGGCCTGTTGTGGTGCAAAAAAAAAAAATGAAATGAAATGAAAAAAATGAAATGAAATTAGAGCAGAATGCAAGGCTGAGTTAAGCATTATCGACAAAATTAAGAAAGGTCTTTTGCGATGGTTCGGTCATGTGGAGCGAATGAATGATGAAAGAACGGCTAAAAAGATTTATGATGCGAATGTGTCTGGTTGTAGAAGTCGAGGAAGGCCGAGAAAGACATGGCATGATCAAGTACAACAAATTCTTGAAAGTGGTCATGTGAAAAGTCGGAATAATCGACGTGCGTGCATGAGAAGATGTATGAATGTGAAGGAAGAAAAGGAAGTGTGCCAGGACAGAGTGGTGTGGCGTTCTATCCTCTCTGCCTACCCCTCCGGGGAAATGGCGTGATGGTTAGTTAGTTAGTTAGTTTAGCCAGACCGCTTTCATTTAAAAAATAATATATCATTGCCTTCTAAAAAAGGTATCGATAACAAAAACGGCATTTTTTAATTTGCAGAAAACACCCACAGCACTATTTTCTATGGTACTTTAAAAATAATTAAAACTGGTTTAATACATAATAAGATTATTGTAAGTAATATCGGGTTGTGGTCCCGTGGCTAGTGTCTCGGACTCACGGACCAAAGGTCCGTGGTTCGAATCCCACTCTACCCCAACTTGATTCCATTTTCTAATAGTGAGTTATTTACAACTCGTTGAAAATGGCCCTCAAAATTAAATATTTGGGTAAATCATAAGAACGCAAATATTTCTTTTAAAAAAAAAAAAAAAAAAATATAAAATAAAACTAACGCATTCACTGTTTATCGTTTGTTAAAGTCAAAAACATTCTTACTGTTGTGTAGATTTCATAATTCACTCTTTTCACAAAAGTGCCATTATCTCAGTTTGACTTTTCTATGGCTGGCTGCTTTCTGTATAACAACGTTCTTATAGTCCTCTTAAGATGGTCTTGAAAATCCGTGTATAAGGACACGTGCCACGTCACTCACCCTTCTCCGATTCATCCACAGGCATTCCCGCTGACAGCTTATTAGCGTACTATAACGATGAAGTTCAGTACTACGGGAAATTTCAAATGATTTTTTTTCTTGTTCCCAGTAAAATAAAGAGCATCCATAAAATCCATAAGATTTCTTCTTCACTGTTGAGATATATTAAACAAACATGTATTGATGTCGATACACCAGGGTGAAAGTCGTTTTTATCGACTAAACGAGGCGAACAGTAAAGAAAAAGGGTGTCGAATAAAGGAGCGTGGGTTTGTCGATTTGGTTCACACAAAATCATAAAACTATTTTTTTTTGTTTTGCAATATACATAAGTGGTAAAACAAAGTATAAAAAAATAAAGGATAATTACATAGCAATGAAATACATTTTGTCAGCCTTGTGGTGTAATAGTCAGTGTATTTGTCTACCATGCAAGAGATCTTGATTTCGATTCCTTAAATGGTTTATATAAAATATTATTTAAAAAGGTGTTTTTACACTAGAATATTTATAGTCCCTGGACTGACGACTGAAGTGTAAGACTGATCATCTTACCTTCATGTGACAAAAATGATTAAGATACGCTGCGATTGGTACTAATGCATTGCCCTATGCACCAATATGTGCGTAAAATAAATGATGATGATGATGAATGAATTAGACTCGAGAGTGGCTCGATGCTTTGGGGCCCACATGAACTGAAGTACTCTCTTATGATAGAGAAAATCCAAAAGAAGTTTCTGAGATATCTCTACATGAGAGAGTGCGGGTATTATCCTTGGCTCTACCAATGCAGTGCGCTATGCACCATTAGGTGCGGAATGGGAATGATGATGATGATGAAATACATATTAATAGTAAAAATAGTAAACAAATAAATCCCACAAAGGCATGGCCTATTCGTGGGTATATAAGAAAATATTAATGAATTTTTGCTTCTATAATAAATAGACAGTTATAATTTTTTTGTGTAACATAAGAAAGAGAAAATAAAATATTATCTTATAAATTATATGTTAATTTTGTAATAGTAATTAAAAAACATAAATTACTCCTTATTATTAAAGGGCAACGAAATATATCATAGAAAAAAAAAGTTAATATCTTTAGTAGTTTTTAAAATGAGAAAAAATTTTAAAGTTTGGCACCAATGAAATATTATCAGTAAAAAAAAAAAAAAAAATTTTTGGGCCTATAAAATACGCGTGTCTCTGTGCGAGCCTCGTTTTACAATGTGGTATTTCTAACACACGATTCCTTCTTAGATTTGATCTATTTGAATGACTTGTGAATAAATTTTAGTTCTTAAATATATGTTTAAAACATTGAAAAAAATATATTTGTCTTATGTCTAAAAGTTAAGCTTCTTGGAACAATTGGAAAGAGGGAAAATTACGATTTTTGTAAAGCATTATTTTTTATAATTTTTTTTGAACAGTTTCTAATAGTTTAATATGGTTGTTGTTAATTCCCATAATTATATAAAAAATTACTTACAACCCTTGCTTGCACTTGTTTATAACGAAAAATAAATTTGTTTATTTTCCCACTAGTCTAACGATGGCGGTCACAACGAAACCCAGTCACTGGTAAAATTTTTAAATAAAATTGGCATAAAACTAAATATTTTTTTAAAAAATTTCAATTTATACTATTTATAATAAATTAAACTTAATCCTAAAAAAACAATCGTCTTAAACTTGGAGAGATTTAAGAAAAAATATTAATGTCACTCAAAATTTTATAGTATGTCTATCAATGTCAAAACATTTACCACCGAGATACGAAAGAAACATTTAAATAGAAAAGCACTCAAAGGATTAAAAAAAGAAGAAAAAATAAGAACGAATTACTATTCCAGGTAATTCTCGAACATAAATCCCGGTGGTCGACAGATTTTAAAGTCATTGATTTATTTATTATACATTATTTTCAACAGTTACATAAGGCAACATGCATAAAAGAAATTGAACAGATAGAACATTAAGCTAAGACAAACGAGAACAATACAAATATGGTATACAATATATTCATTAACAAGATAAAAATATAAGACTTTGAGCGAATCCATCTTTATCGCACTGTGTTTGAGTGGCGAAGAGATCTACGAAAAGTCGGAATATATATCCCATCCTAAAGAATTCCAAGTTGTGTGACGAATTAACCAATCTACACATTCTGGACATTACGGAATAGAAACAAAAGTTGCTCTAAGAAGATTGAATAAATAGCAGACATTGATATCTGGTGACAAGGTTGGGAACATGAAAATAAATTGATCGCAACAAAGATGGGACATCACTTATACAGTTTTAAGTATTTTGAAAATGCATACACGGTCCATCTCAGTTCTACGTTTCTCCAATGAAGACAGATTTATAGATTGCTCTTTTTCAAATAGAAATACATACCCTGTTGCAATCCAAGAAAACCATGCCACTTTTCAGAGAAAATGGTGTTGTCATATTCAAATAACAATTGATTTTAAACATGAATTTTAGTAAAGGCTTAGAAATTTAAATAAATCCATAAATATATTCATAGTCGGCTAATGCCGCAAAGTAATCGTCGAAAAATTATTTTTTTAGTTTGACTACTTCTGACAAACCTCTGGCTAGTTTTTTTGTTTTGAAACAAATTTTAGTAGCTCTTTCAAATGTTATTTAAGCCAAGTTTTCCATATAATTTACTAAAATTAAATTAAATTAAGTAAAATAATAACATATGAGATTCATTGTCATTTAAAGGCACATTGGTGTTAAAAAATAAAATTGTAATATTTTGTAAAGTATAAATCGGTGTTTATTTTAATTGAGTACAGCTTTATTTTTAAGCAAATAACACAGTAAAAAAGATACACAATAAAAATTGTAAGTATAATATCTCACTCGGTAAAACCTGTTCTGAGACTAGCAATTCTTACTCGACTATTTTAAATTGTTATTAAGGTCTGAAAAAAACAAAATATATGCATATATTATATATTAATTAAAAACGATTATATCATAAAAGATCAATCTCATCATGATACATCAGTAGGTCTACTAACTGTATTATATCTTGAGGAATCAGACGTCGTGCAATTATTTTTTTAAAGGAATGAATATTAATATTTATAACCAGCGGGAGATCCTTGTATTTTTTTGAGGCTTTTGCTGGAATTTTTAAAATTTTTGAAGTGCCAGCCAGAATATTGTTTTGAATCATTCTAATTCTTTTTGAATTCCTAATTTTAGAAGTTAATTTTTTTAGTATGTTCAAATATTTAAAGAGTAAAAATAGAATTCAACCGACTTAAGATTTCATCTAAATATACCTATCTCTCAACAGAAACGAGAGAAAAAAAGAAAAAAAGAAAAAAAAGCACCACAACAGGCCAGGAGGCCCAATTACAGTGGTGAATTACATCACAGAACACCAAGGCTTGCGAAAAATCACATTTTAATTTTTGTGTTCTCACCGGGAATCGAACCCGGAACCTTCCGTGCGTGAGTCAAGCGTCTTGACCACTACACCACGGAGGCCGCCATGATATTTGAAACCACACGAAGGAGTGATTATACAATATAGAAATCTAAGTAGTATTGAAAATAGAACACTGTGTGTAAAGTGATCACTTCAAACTAGCTAATAACAAGTTATAAGCCCTGTAAATATTTGGATTTCCACGTTCCGTCGTGAAAACGATAAAACCGTTCACTGGTCATTCCAAAACTGTGGATTTAAGTATCAATCATAAATTGCAGTGAACTCCAATAAAAAATTGCAGTCACAAACTCAAATGAAAAAGGAGTTCTATTTATTTGTTTTTAGATTTACACACACTGTTACCACTTGCTCTAAATAAACACCCTCGATAACACAAAATTTCCTCGTTCCCAATTAAGAATCAGACAATTTTACTTAATAGAACCCTTCTAATATTATTGTACCAGCCCAATTTTACTTCCTCTGCCATAAATCATAGTTGTTCAATACCGAAGTTACATTTGTTACAAATCCTCTCAGATTAGCTACGACAAGTGTTTACCGACCTACTTCAGTTCGGAGCCTTAATTTGTACCAAGCCAAGGAAACTGGGCTATTATAATATATAAACAATATAATTTCTGGTATTGATATATATAGAATAGAATATTTGATTACGAACTACGTAAGCTAGGAACAAAGCCTGGGGTAAGGTTAAAATAAAAATATTATAACATTGAATCAAATACATTTTTTTTTTACAAAATGAAGATTAAAGCTACCCAGTAATGCATAAAACGTTACCTTGCAATACAAAATGCATCATATCTTGAATATTTCCAGTAAAAGTACTCCTTCCACGTACCCAAAAAACCATTTTAAAGAGCAAGGTCATCCTATCGGTTTCATTCATACTTCAAATATGATTTATTTATACTGCTTTTATCGCTCCATATTTATTGAGAGTTTTGAAAATTTTATAGAGGGCTTATGTCGGTTACTGTAATTTTTCCTCATGACCAAATTGCAATTTCACTTGTTTAATTCAGTTACAAATATCTTAATATTTAAAGCATTAACTTTGTGGTTGGTTTGTTTGGTGTCCTGACGAAGATACGAGTTTGTCTCGAAACCGGTAGACATAAAACAATCGATAAGTGGTTATATACAAATCTTTAATAACATCTATACAAATATCTATTACTTTTGAAATTTATTATTTATTTAGTGATATTCATTTAGATTATTATTATCATTCTTTTTTAAGAAATGTGGATGGAATGCCTGTCCAAGAAATCAAGGATTTATACAATTTTCAGATCAAAACAACTTGTATATATTTTTTTAATGAGTTTTGAAAAAAAAATTACAGAGATTTAACTTAAAATTACCATGAAAAATTTCCCTCAAAAGTTTCAAGATCCGGCCCGGTACATGTACAAACTGTATGATTTTTATGATAAAAAATCAATTTAATGAGTTTTGATACTCCAAAGAAACAAACCGATTTTTTTACAAATATTTCATAAAGCTTGTGGAAAAGGGAATACGGATGTTTAGGTATTTGCAGGCCTTCCTTAAGATATGTTTCATTTCTGTTAAAACTATTGAAGCCAATGCTCTTATATATATAAAAACGCCCTCTAAATATAAGGTAACCTTCCCTATTTAACTTTCCATTTGTTGCACTTTTTTGTGCTTCTTCACTTCCTCTTTTAAAAAAAATACCACTGTTTTCTTTAGTTGACCCATCTTTTAGATAGGTAAATATTTATATTTGATACAGATGTAATATTTATTTTTGAAAATATAAAAACTGTTTACTATTGAGGGCATTGGAGAAAAGATAGCAACCTCCAAAAAAAAATTTTTTTTGGTTATTTATTTTTTATTATTTTTTATTTTTCAATAACAAATTAAAATACAATATTACAACTTTATACATTTTTTTACAATAATCAAATACATATATTTACATTAACGTTTCCCATTACGTAAAAGAAATAAACAATTCTTGTGTACATAATGGGGAGTGACGTCTTACAATAGATTATTTAATTTTAATCAATAATATTCAAAAAATAACATACATAAATTAGAAAAAAGATATTAACGATGTTTTTGATCAGTGTTACATAAAGAAATATTAAAGATGTATTTTTTTACTTCTTTCTTAAATATATTGTATTCCTGACTGTATTTTATTAAAGAAAAATATTCCTCTGTAAGTATAATGATGTTGTGCAGTAGTTGTTATGATGTCATTCTGTAGTTTATCAACTTTATTTTTATAAAGATAATGAGGTGAGTTGCAAATATAGTTTAAAATCATACTTCTGAAGGTTTGAACGTAGTGTTAGGCAAACAGCAATCGACCAATGACAGGCTTGAGATTTAAATTTTTTAAAACGGCCGTGCCATACAAATATTAAGAAAGTTTTTTGAATTCGTGTTTCTATTAAAGCTAAAATATTAGTATCTTAAAGTTCAAATTAAGTGAAAATAATATTCTTACATAAAGACTCTCTTTGGCATTAGTGTAGTAGTTTTTGTTATTTTTCTCGAAAACACAAAAACAGGAGTTTGCTATTTTTGCTTAAAATGCCCTCTATTGTATACTTTTTTCAAGGTTTTTTTTAATACTATTCTATTTTTCGTTGTATTGTACTGGTTTTATTGTATTGGGTAAAAGTTTCATGGAACTTGAAATAAATAAGTAAACTTTTTTTTTACTTTTCTCTAAAAAATAACGAGTGATATATATGTCTGTATGAATAAAATAAGTTTTGAATCTGAATTAGTAACACAGTTCGGTCTTAAAAACGTAAAAGCTTAAATTGTATGCAGTAGAGTCGACTTAGTGTTTGGAGTTTAGGATTTCATTATGTCGAAACTTTGAGTAAAGCATAGAATGCGCACTGATTTTAATTCTGAACAAAGTTTACTGCAGTCGGAAAAGCTTATTTTTTCATTTATCAATACGATGTTAGAACTATGTAGTCACATAAAATTATTTATTTAATTGACATTTTTTATTTAAAAGCTGTGTTTAAAAGGCCCAAAGAAAGCAGTTTGTAGTTAGTAAATGATTCAAGATTTTGAATATTTTATCACTCCCTTTCACAACTAAATGGTGCATAGGGCACGCACTGCATTGGTGCTCCAATCGTGGGGTAAACACCTCGTGCTGTTTTTGGTAGCCCAATATATTCCGCATGACACTAAGATTTCGAATGACTAAAATACTTAAAGAATAAATGCTAGCAGAATCTTTATCATTGGAGTCCATCTGACCATTTTCTTTGCTAGATGATGATAATAATTTGATTTGTTTTCATCGGAAGCTAGACGGCATACTAGCATGCCATATAACCCTGTAGACACGTATTGTTTCAAACAATTTGTTTTACTTAAATAATTAATAAATGTATTGAATCAACTCCTAAGAGTATTCCTTTAGTTCTACGTTTATTCAGAAAAATTACAGTTTTCTTTCATCTTACGCTCATTATCTGCCAAAACGATTAAAAATTTTACGTCACATGATTTTGAAAGCACTGATTTTCAACAAACATTTACATATATGTGGTACCTTTTAAACTCACGTCTCTCTCTTCAGTTTATTTTTTCAAATATTTCTCCCACAACATCTAACATTTTTCCTAAACTATAATCAGTGCATGTAAGGGTTGTCTTCTAAAAGCACGTGGTTTTAAATAGGTCTGTCGATTTTATATGTTTGTGCAACAACGGTGAGGATATATAGTGGTTTTAGCATGTTAGTTTAAATTGTATCCTGACGAAGAGATGGGTGCGTTTTCAAACCGGCAGGCATAAACAAGTCGAAAAGTGGTAACATACAAATATTTGATAGTATAAACTCTTGTGTGGCTGTGATGTCACATTAGTTGACATTGGATACAAGATTTGATATATCTCTCTTATTTTTTTGAATAATGAATTCGTATTTTCTGTAATCTTAAAATAGACATTTTCACACCCGATTTGCAAAGTATAATTTGTATAACTATGCTAAATGTTAATACGAAAAATATTTATCCATGCTACGCGAAGAATGAGTCCGCTAATTCAGCAACACATCTATTCAGATACCTTATACAAGAGAGAGCACGAAGATAAAAATCACAACAAGGAAGACAGAAACGCTATTCTGTGGCGGGTGTTTTTTAAAACAGATTCAGTCTTCAGCCGGTTGATGACAGTTATGGGGGACGCTCGCGCGTAATATGAGCGGCGTATTTGTGATTTTTAATTTATTTTGCAATGACAGGGCTAAATTATATGTTTTTTTGCATAAATTATGAATAAAAATTTATTAAAAAGTATGTCTTTATGTTTTTTTTTTCAAATGTTTAAACTTTAGAATATTCCATCTTTTACTAGTGGTAACACGATGTTACAACACCGCGCGCAAAGGGATTATTTACCACAGTCCTTTAAGAGTTAAGTAAAATGTTTGATCACTAATTCAATGCTTTAAATAATAATAATATACGTACATATTTTCACTCAGACTCGTTCTTACAATAAACGGTTCTTACATTTGAGCACATAACCACAATATTGATGGCGTCGCCGCGTGCTTATTTTGTGAAATTATGAGAACCATGCCATCTTAGCTACTTTGCCATCTAAGACCACTTTCCCCTACCTACCACTTTAAGGTTTTATATGAAACATTGCAGTGATTTTAGTAAACTGTAAATTTTTTAGCTTGTCGAGAATAGAACTGAAGACTTCCTGCATTAAAGTCCAATGTTTGAAACCCTAAAGCTCGATTCATTTGTTTCGCTTGCTGAATAATATTTTTTTAACATTATTTTTTTATTAAAAAATTTTGGATTTATTCCAACGTATATTGAAAAAAAGTATCGTTTCATTCTGAATTCAAACCGCTCAACCGTTACTTTTGAATTCCCTGGGTAAAATTTTCCCGCCACAAACTCCCACGATTGTTTCGAAATTCGAAAAAACTGATAAATAAAGAGGCCACGCGGATCCACCCATTCCAAGTAAATTCCAAATGAGAAAATATTCATCATTGCGATGGGAATGCGAGAAAAAAGCGTCCCAGGATAGTTGGAACTCAAAGTGTAGGGATAGACCTCAGGTGAGCGCGAAAACAAAAACACTCAAATAATTATTTTGCTTCGAAATGATAAATGCATAAAGTTTAGTTACTAGACAGATTATTCATAAACCTTAGATCTGTTATACAATTCTTTTTTAATAATCATTATTGGTCGAAAGTGGTTAGTTCCACTTCCCATTAGTTAACACAGGGTTATTCAAAATGATTCTCAATTCTTAAAAGACTGTGGTAAATAATCCTAACAATCCGTAAAATCGTGTTTCCACAAGCAAAATACAAAATATTCTAAAGCTCAGACATTTGAAAAATAAAAACAGGAAAACATACAATAAAATATATTTTTGACCATAATTTATAAAAATAAACATATAATTAACACGTGTAAAAACTACATTAAATTATGATTAGTATGAATATTTATATATTTTTTTCTTTTTATATCTCTTTTTATATTCGTATTAAAAATTATATAAACTCTTATAACTTTTTTATTTATTAGTGTATACACGGCACAAATGCCTTTTATAAACATAAATATAAGTACAATTAACATACAGTGTTCAATTACAAAATTATGAAATAATATAATAACAATATATCTATGCGTATTACACAGTTGTTTTATTAATGTTCTATATAATAACTTTGAGATTTCAATACTTAACATACTTAGGTAAAAGAATAATAAAAATAAAGATAACGCGGTATATTCGAAATAGCAAAATCATAAATCATTGATTTGTTGGTATTGTTGCAATGTATATTGAATGCCCAAGGAATAATATTAAAAAAAATATATATATCGCCCTGTAATAGCGAAACAAATTAAAATCCCAAATTCCCCGCTCATAATTCACGCGTGCGTCCCCCATCACTGTCAACAATCGACAATATTTGTTTCACACAACATCGGCTACGGCGGCTATAGAACAGCGTCTCTCTTTTCCTTGTTATGTGTTCTATCTTCGTGCTCTCTCTAATACAAATGCATCGCTGTATTTGCGAACATCATTCTTCGGGTAGCAAGGTAAAATATTTTCTGCATTAAAATCCAGCCTAGTCGTACTAATATTACTTTCCAAATCCAGTGTAAAAATGTCAATTTGAAGATTATAAAAAATACCACTTCATCATTCAAAAAAATAAGAGTGATATATCAAGTCTTGTATCATACGTCGACTAGAGTGACATCACAGCCACAAAAGAGTGAATTTTGTAAGTTTGAATTTCTACAGGCATTGTTTACAAATGTAAATTAGAAAAAGAAAATTCAAGAAAATATTTATACATTTATATTTTTTTATATAACTAGCTTTTACCCGCGGCTTCGCTTACGTACTATAAGGGATGAGTTATTTCGGTAATGAACTAGTTTTGTCATTTATCGATAAGTAAATTTTCCCGATTGAATGATATATTTTATCGGGATTGAAAGAAATTTGGTCTTCCAACTATTGTTGTATTAGAAATACTATGATCCGTTAGTCTATAGAGACAAAGCATCGTAATTCTGTTCACAAATCCAAAATTCTACTTGAAAATCAAAACCAAAAGCCAACCAAACTAACTATCGACCACGACTTTTGTTCAGAGACATCTCTCATTTATCGGACCAAGAGTGTTCAATATTTTGGAAGAGCGTATTAAGTTCTCAAGGACAAAAACTATTTTCAAGCATGAAGTTAAGGACTGGATTTTTCTTAGTGGGAGGGATTTGAGTAGAAAACTCCGTGATGATTTTCCGAATGTTTGAGTTTACTGTTAACCATATTGATGTGCCTTATATATATGTAAATGTTTTTTTTTTTAAATTATTTCTTGTGTTATATTTATATATATTTGTGGTGATATACTGATGTGTCTGTGTCAACTAATTGCAATTCCCATCTCAACAAAGGACTTTTAGTCCCACGGAGTTAGGACTTATGTCTCAAATAGTGTACAATAAACTTATGTATGTAAATTAATAAAATAAATAAATAAATAGATAAAGCAAGTCAATTATAGAAATCCAATGAATTTATTTCAAATGCATTATTTTTGATATCCCATTTAACCGCTTCCCGTTTTCTTATTTTTTTAGTGTTCTTTTTTAAATTTTCGGGATAGAAAATAAGTCATTTATTTTACTTTTCATGTCTTTGGCTATTCTTGTGTAAAAAAATCAAGCCGATTGATTGTTCCGTTAAAATGTCAATTACACACACAAAAACAAACAAGCACATTTTCGCATTTATAATATAAGTAAAGATAGATGGATAATGATGTTCATAGGTTTTTAGTATTAGGTCTTGACAAGCTAGAAGTTAACCGTGTTTTAATTTTTTTAAATATATTTGGACCCCTGTATTTAGCAGCCTTACGTGTCATGTACTCGTACAAGGCTAAGGTACTCGGAAAATACCGTTTATGATTGTCTTTGAAATGGGATGTTTGATTACTGATTTTGGTTTATTACCTTTATGAGTCCAATCATCATTGTTGCAAAGTTCACGAACAATGGCGCGTGATTACTTTTTTTAACTACAGTGTGAATATCTGTTAAGGATATTTCATCTTTCCTGCATTCCGCTTCAAGATTATGGCGTTGTAAACTGAAAAGTGGTCACTGAAATAACGGATGATTGATACTCTGTAAAGAAATATCATCGCATGGATAATAGTCATCATTTCTTAATTTAAACCTATAAAGGCAACTTCTCAAAGTTCTGTGTCCGGTAAAAATTTGGGTCGTTTCGAAAGTACTTTGGTGATGAAAACGGAAGTTTGCTGCGTCAGCCAGCGTTAAAAAAAAGTTTACCGTGTTAAGTCAGTATATTTTTTTGAACAGTAAATGTTAACAGTAATAATGAATAGTATTTCTTAGACCCTCATTACTTTAAAAATGTTTTTAAAAAAAAACTAATATTTCCCTATTACCCGAAAACGAAGCGCCCTTTGGGACAAACGGCATGTATGACGTTTTGGTACCAAACGCTGTTTTGTATGTGCTAATTTTTAAACCCGAAAATTATAAATAAAAACTTGTTTTTAAATACTATTCACTGACAGTTTTCATTAAACTAAAAAATTCACCCTAAGATAGTAGATATGTCTAGAATTTTACAAAAACCTGAACATTTAATGAAATTTTTTAATAATAGAAAAAATAAATAAAAAAATAGATAAGATTTTTTATAGATAGTACGCATGTTTAGTTATACTAGTACATCAGTAAATATGAATGTTCTTTATTATGTTTTGTACATTCTAAAATATTTTTATAAAACTAGTTTTTTTCCTTATTCATTAGTTTATAAAAGATTTAATTTTCTTTATTATTCTTTTTATTATATCGTTATATTTATTTTCAGTTTATTTTTTATTTGAAATTTTTAGGTGACTTTTGTTTTAATACCTATCTTCTTCTTCTTTTGGTGCCTTGTCAGGTCTCCCCGACGTTGGCGATCACTACAGCGAAAGCATCTCGGTCCTGCGTTACTCTTATATTCCGCAGCCAGGACAACTGCTTATTGTATAAACTCGTCACAGTGATTCCTGGGAAAAAATGACCAGAGCGGTTTCCTGTTGCCCTTTTTTCTGTTGATTTTTTTGTTGGGGTTACCTTCCCTTAGCCAATTGGTTCTGGTCAATACCTATGATGCATTTAATCAATAGCTTGTATCATTGTAGAACATACATTTTGAATCAGGTTGTAGTCCCGTGGATAGTGTCTCGGACTAACGGATCAAAGGTCCGTGGTTCGAATCCCACTGTAACCCAACCTATTTTTCATTTTCTAATGGTGAGTTATTTACAACTCGTTGAAAATGGCCCTCAAAATGAAATAGTTATGTAAATCATAAGAGCTCAAATATTTCTTTTTTGAAGAAAAAATAAATGTTTTTTCAATTTAAGTATCTATGTATTCTTATTTTCTGTATGCAATATATGTAGAATCTGTTAGTTTTTTTCTGGAAATAAATAAATAATATTTTTTAACATTATTTTCGAGTTCTGAAAATATCCCATTCAACATATACGGTATCACCCAAAAAAAGGATACATACCTACATTTTTTTGTATACTTTTGAATAAAAATGGTTCTTTTAACATGAAAAGATTTTGATCGAGTACACTCATAATTAGGCTTAAAATTATAACCTATAAATAATTTAAGTCCAAGTCAAAAATAAAAGGCCTATAATTATTTTTAACGGGCGACAACCTTCCGAGATTTTCCAAAATAAAACCATCAATTATTTTCTCTCCTTATAATTTATGGCAATTTCTTCCTCTTCGCTTCTCATTATTCTTCGCGACTAACGGCTCCATTCAGCCACATCTTAGGACGTAAGTCAAGGTGGTAGTACTTCAAATTACGCTCAGGTTAAAGGGTGCCATTGTTTTCTACGCGCCATAACAAGTTTTCTATGAAAGGGTAAAGTTGAAATGGAAGGTGATCGATTATTTTGTAGGAAGTAATTGGCTCATTGGGAAGGGACACCTCTATTAAAATGAATAATATTGAAACAAACAAACGTTTAGATGTTGCCTCTTAGTGACGTTTTAAAAATTAATTGAATTATTTGTAGTTTTTTTGTGATTTTTTATGCCTGAAAACTTAATTTTATTTCAATGAACGATAAAACATTGAAAAAATAATATTTTTTTTAAATTGATTGGATTTGAGCCGCGATTACAAAAATAATCTGCATCGGTACATATCTAGACAACACAAAGTAAACTCAATATTCATGTACAAAATTGTGATTATTTATAGAAAAAATTCAAGTATCTTCATCGGTAACATGTTTAAAAAAATTGCGTACTTGTACATATTATGTTTTTCATACAGTAAATATAATGAAACTACAATTTTATTATTTTATTTTCTAATAAAACATTCAACTAATACGGGCCCAGGGCCCGTATTACAATAAAAAGTTGACGTTTGTCTTCAATTTATCTACAATGTTAAATTAAGTTTTCTGATTTAAAAAAAAATATAATATGTGAACAACTTTTTTTTTCTGAACATGTTACCGATGAAGATTTTTAAAAAAATAATTTAAAAAAAATTATAAACAGTCAAAGATAAATTGTTTAACTTTCCATTGTAATTTGAATCCAGGTACACCTTTATAAGTTAGATTAAAAGTATGTTACGTAAATAAGAGTTTTATTTAGTTTTTCCACTGACGTTTCTTAGTGGGAATGCATTTTATTTGTTAAAATAATATGACCTTTCTAGGTTTTTTTCCCTTTTTATTTAAAATGTTCACCAATGACCGGGTCAGATTGGGGGGAGACTTAACACATTCTAGTAATAAAGTATAAGAAGGGGTTTTCAATCATGATGTTATATATATATGGGAAAAAAACTTTTTTAATTTTACAAAATGAATTAACTTGTGATAATATTGATTAGAATTATAGTATTTTTGAATTATTTGAAGTGGAGAACCAATAAATCAGTCGCAAAAAGTGCTGTTTCCTAAAATAAAAAAGCAATAAAATTGTTTTTTTTTTTTAAAGTTATTATTTTTTGTTATTTTGCTTGCAAACATTTCAAACTTAAAATATGGTTAGTAAAATCAAACAGAACCGTAAAAAAATATTCTCTAGCATTGCCATTGTAAGAAAAAGAATAAATAATTCACTCAGATGAATTTTACCGGCATAAATAAAGGTTTCAGCCCATTAACTTCACAAAAATCAACAATGTCAAATACAAATATAAGCCGAATGGTGAATGTAAAACAGTAAAACGACCCTTTAAACTAGCCGACGACAGGTCATAAGGCTTGTAAATGCCTAGGCTTTCATATTATTTTCTATAAAATGTTTTCCATCTGTTTTTCAATGTGTTAAGTAATATTGATCTGTAATAAATGAACACGTTTGAGATAAATAAGCATATGAACCAAGAAAAAAGTAAGTAAAGAGAAAAAATTAGGTCAATAATTAAGAATTAAAGGGTCTTTTAGATTGTTCTAGAAAAGTATGGAAGCTTTCAAATAAAACAAAATGATGGCCAGATGAGACTGTGAAAATAAAGAGAGATAAGAAGAGATATAGACGCAATAGAAGGGCCCAGCTGTCTGTTTTTGTATTAGGATAACCTAAACTCCTTTATCTCGGAGGTCCGCAGAACAATGACTAAATAAAAAAGAGGGATCCGATAGTGGAAGCTTACTGATCTACAATTGAATAACGAAAAAATAAAGTGCTTTTGGCGGAAGGATAAAAAACGATCGACAGGTGTTGGTGTTCCTAAAGCGATTGTATGTATTTAGTTACCAGCAGATATAGTAAAACGTGACCGAATAGGGCTTTGGAAATACTTTGACATCCAAGTTTTAAACAGTCACCTAGATAAATGAGATCGATTTGTATCAACTAAAAAGTGTGAAAAAAGAACTAGAAAACAAACTATTGATTTTTTTTTAAAAACAAACGTACTAGAATTTTAAAAGAAATTTATTTGGTTTAATTTGTCAGTCAAAATAAAAATGATTTTTATCTAAATACTAGCTGACCCAACAGACGTTGTTCTGCCCGAACGTTGGCTTGCCTGCTACTAGCTGGTTAAACAAACGTTTTTTCGTTAATAAGAACACACGTTATTTATTTTTGCCTTTTTAGAGCTGTTTAAATATTCGTAATAAGGGGTCGTTTTACGTTTTATCTCCTCATGTGATTGGTTAAGAGGCCTCGTCATGCTCAAATCAAAATCGTGCAAATGTCACTACTTTTGAGCCATAATCCATGGAGAACTTCACAAACATCAACAGATAAAGAAATTGAAAGAATATAGATGTTCAAATATGGGCGGAATGGTTTACCAACACAGTGTCTAAAGTGCCCACTTAAACCAGCCAATGACAGGTCATAAGCCCCGTAGATGCCTAGACTTCTATATTACCTTCTCTAAAATGTTCTTCATCTCTGTTTTAATATGTGTATATTAATATTTTTAGCTTGCCAAACCTAACGTATATTGGGCATATTCCAATAGGAACTTTTGTGATAGTATTTTTTTTCAATATTTTTTTGTCTTATTAAAACAGCACTACTTAATTGAAAAATTGAGGCGATTAAAATCAAAACTGCTATTGTCCATGTCACTGATTTTGGGAAAAACAACAAAACAAGCTGCAAAAACACTATTTCTTTCAACTGAAATGTGCAAATAATGCGTGGTATACAGGTAGTGAAAAGACTACCCATTTTAAGTTTAATGTGCGTATTGAACTTTAAAAAAAATTGGTCATTTGGCTACCGATTTTGTTGGTCTTTCTTAAAATAGTGATCATGAACAGTGGTGGTTTTGATTTTAACCCCGTCATTTGTTAGATTTGATTTATTAATTTCATTTAATGACAAACTATTTGTTTTTAATTTTGTTTATTATCCTTTGTGCTGCTGCGGATATCCTAATCAGTCTTCTGAACACATCTTGCAGTCTTATCCCTTTCCTCCTCTTTATGATTACCGAATAGAGCTTCTCGCTATTATCCGTAGCCCGTTATAGGTCCTGTTGGATAAACAGATTTGCATTTAAAATTAATTTTATGGCTTTTAAAAAATTTCGTTATCATTAAAGCGAATTTATCATGTCCAATCAGTTTAATCCCAGTCAGTGAAAAATTTGCTTTCCCAGTTTCTCAATCCAATGAAGTGCATATTATGTATTTAGTACTGGATTACCTTCTTTCAGCACAAATATGCTAAGACGACCAGATTAACGAGAGTTCTTTTGGGCAGCAGTTCTCGTTTAGCAATGAGCAACTTTTCCGTGTATGTGGGCACCGCCAAGGAGACTTATGTCCTCAGGTGCGGTGTGCGGTATGCGGTAGGCAAGCTACTATTAATTTCATTAAAATTTTAGTTTCGTAGAAAGTGGCATAGTTAGTCTGTATCGAGGAAAAAAAATAACGATGTTATAGATTTTTGTACCTTAAGTGCTTTTGAGCAAAAAAAAGCAATATTTTATTAGAATAATTAGCAAAAAACCCAATCGTTATCCATCAAACACACTGTTTTCTGAATTTCCCGAGTTTAACATGAATTAAATTTTCTGTAAATTTATATTTGCATACAAAAACACCCACCCGTAGAAATAATAATACATATCTTGCTGAGAATTTCATTCGCCTTTCTGATCACGGTTTTTTGCTTCGCTTTTCTCAGGAGAAAATACTTTTCATTCCTCGACAAAGCACATCATTTTTCAGCTTTTCTTTTTCCGTCCAAGCTGCTAGACTTTGAAATAAACTACCTCTTCATATAAAAAATGCACTTTCTCTAGCGACCTTCAAGAAACGCCAAAACATAATTATGTATCCCCAGAATCCTGAACTCCCTGAGTTTTTACTGTTTTTTTTATCCCCTTTTCTATCCTTAGTTCCTCTTTCTCTCTCTTTCCAAACTCAATATCCGATCCCACATTCCTTATCATTTAATATGTATAACATAATGCTATTTTTTTTATTTTATTAATGTTAATAATATGTGCAAGCCTTATCTCATAATTAAAAAACACCTGATATTTTAATTACCTAGGTTATTTTTATTTTATTTTACCATATGTATGTATTTTTTGATATTTCTTAGTACAAAATTTTGACCAATTTCTTATTTTGACAAGTCTGTTTTTTGGTTGGCTAGAAGATATTGCTTTGAGCAATAAGTCCGACAAAGTACTCATTGTTTGTACTTAAAGTTTTTTCAACTTGTTTTTAATAAATAAATAAAAATCATAATATCATCCATTAACATCACCTTTGAGTAACTGTAAACGAATCCCTAAAACTTTTTGATGATGCTTTATTCCAATTAATTGTAATTGTCCCAGAATGAGTTTGCAAACTCAGTAAAGAACAGTTATGTTATGCACATATTATGTGAACATTTTTTTTTCTACATTCACTCTAAAGTGGACATCACCAGACGTCCTTAGGAGACACTTGCCAGGACTCTCGCCTCCTCCCATGTCAATCTCGCGTCTCTTAACTTCCTCAAATAGGACCAAAAGATCATCATCAGGATGATGGGATCCCGCAGGCGTTAAGAAAAGAAAACTTGGGTCAAGGCTCTCCTGAGGCGTGTTCAAGAAAAGTTTACTGCCACGCTCTCAAAACTTCATTATGAGAGGCTTTTTTTGATATAAATTTAAAAAAAACACTCGTCCAGGGTTTCAGTTCTGTTTTAGACACCAAATTGTATTTTTTTACCCCGAACATGGGAGTTATCAAAATAACCTTTCTCAAACAATATTTTCTTAATATTTTCATCAGTTCAAAAGGTTCAAATTTTCATTCGAATTTACTTTTAGGCATCACAGATAATATTTCCATGAGTAGTCGAGTATTTTATTCAGCCTAAGGAAACATCTTCTTTTAAATGGAAAACGAATAAAAATGTTATCAAAGCATTAAAGTGATTAACTAGTTACCACAGGGTCCCCAAAGCTGAATACATTACCTTTTCGGGAGGTCCGTTTTAACGCAGCGCAGGGGAAACAAAAACATGGGACCTTAATAAATAAGGCTTAATTCTGACGACCCCACAATGTTGACTGATAATATCTGATAGCCCTTATAATTACACATACTCCTTAATCCGATCGTTCCCCCAGGGGAATAATTAAGGTATTAAATTCATTTTAATCATTTTAAGACATTACTGGTGATACAATTATTTATCTTAAGATCAAAGATCACTAGTTTTTTTTCAGACAAAAAATGACAATTGTAATATCAAGCCATGATCGCCAAAACATGGTTACCGACAAAAGCCGTATTTTGGTGGAAAATATTTTTTTCATATTAATTAGCGAGTTATATCCTCATTTTAAATTTTATTTTTGGTTCTCAAAGTATACATTTACCTTAATAAAAAATAAAAAATATTCTCCTAAAAATATTTTTTTTTAGTTACGATGTTTTGACGATGACCGGTGCCGTGGCAGAGTCAGTAAGACGGTCAACTGTGAAACTGGCGTCGCAAGTTTGATTCCCGCCAAGAAAAAAATCAAAGCAAGATTTTTTCTCCATTAGTCTGGGTGTTGTGGTTCATTTTTCACTACCTTCTTTCATATCCCTTCTATCCCACCTGCGGAGAAGCCTCTAAATAGAGGCTTAACGGGTTATTCCTTTAAAAAAATCATGGCTCAATATTATAATCATTTTTAATCCGCACTCACTGGTGCAAAGAACATACAAATACATATATATATAAAAAAACATTTAAGTTTGTAGGTGAAAATTATTGATGGAAGTTCATTGTAATTTATTATAAAAATAAAACACGAGTGATACTTTAATCCACAAATTTGTGGATTAAAGTAGTGGATTAAATTTGTGGACTAAAGTATTACTCGTGTTTTATTTATATAATAAACAAAAATATATGTACATTTATGTATTACAAAATAAGTAATAACTTATCCCTAGCTTTATGAGGCCAAGAAGCCTGTGTTGAGTTGGGATACAACACAATGAAAAATGGAAGCATGCAAAATATTGAACAAAAGCAAAATAAAAAAATTCAGCGTACTGCGATCATTTTTGTTATATGGAAGGTAAGATGATCAGTTTAACCTCTCAAGTAACAATCCGGAAGCAGTGCAATATCGCGGTGTAGAACCACCTTCATAACCAATATTTTGCGTCCACCCTGCCAGGAATCAAACCTTGGACCTCGAGCATATAAGGCCGACGCACCGGCTACGAGGTGAATTTATTTATCTCTACTTGATTGTTTTAAGATTTTCAACTGAGTTGAGTCAAAAACATATTTACAAGGTTCTGGTTCTACTCGTATTTTGATATGAGATTCGCCCTGATACAGAATATTGTCATTAAAATTGTGTGTGTAAATATTAATGAATTATGCATGTAATTAGGAGTAATTGTGCTGTATTACCGTTCATAAGGCTTATTTTGTACGTGTATATGGGTTAGGCTTATTTTTATTGCATCAGGTATTTTTTTTCGGGTTTCTCTGTCTTAAATCAGAAAAGGCTCAGATATCATTGAGTTAAAATATTCTAGTTCTGTGAATGCGATGTAAATTGACAAATGAAAAAGAGAATAAGTTTGTATTTAAATTTAAATTTGAATAAAGTAACATCAATTTGAAAAAATGGTAATTAAAATTTTGTTAAGTTGATATTCAAGAATTTACTTAGTGTCACTTCCAGAATTTCAGCTTTAAGGTACATATTATAATTCGAACACATGTACAATCAATCAAATGAATGAAGACATAAATGGTCTCGCGCATAAAGGTGCATGACATTATGTAAATATCTACAAAGAATATTGTTCCTACGGCAAACATAATAAGCAGTCATGTAACTACATTAGCAAAGCGTTAATACTTCTAACAAGCTTAGAACACAACGATGATGAGTACTGAAAGGGAGGTACTGAAACTCCTGAAACGTATTTCCTTCAAAGTTTCTTCTGGCCGCTCGGCACTGTTCCTTTCCACGCGACGCCTCCCCTCATAAATATCATCAGACTATCCAAAACAGCGGAATAATATGGAAATTAATAATTATAAGTCTCTGTCTCAGCACACGACCTCGTTAATTAATGTCCCATAGGAAGTCCCGGGTTATGTTATGGGAAATTTTCCATACATTTTCTAAGCTAATGCGGGGCGAATCAAACTTAGCTCGTACTATTAGCTTGTTGGAGCTTTAATCAAAATATACATTATTAATCGAGTGTTCTTATTCCTTGAGGGATGATTTTTTTCATGCTCCTAGTGTTCGATTAATTTTATTACATTGTAAGAAAAAAAATCAGCAGAAATTATCAACTGTTCAATGTATTTCAATTTTGTTCGAGAGAAATGAGCGAGTATATTTTACTTCGTTAGCCTGGCAAACTTGATAGCATAAAAAATGTTAATGTTGATTATTATATATTCATTTTTGGACTGTATAAATATTCATATCGTATCTTGGTGGTAAAAGTGGCACAAGTCTAAAATTTACATTTTTGAAAGTACGCAGAAATGTTTGTGTATATTTTGTATATCCGCATGATTAACAGCATGGGTTAAACAACAATCATTTATTTATTTTGATTTTTACACGATACAAAGAAAAATACAATTTTTTTTCTTTTCCATTAGTTACTACAACTCGATTTGATTTTTTTTAAATGCGCAAATTCAGAACAACAAAAATCAAAGCAAGTTTAACATCCTTATAACTAAAAACATAACAATATATAAAAAATCAAAAGTTCATACGCAAACAAAATAAATAAAAAAAAATGCCATTCAGAATGCTGAATGTGGTAAATCTAGGACTAAGGGAGATAAAATCGTTTTAATAACACATACTACGCAAACGATTCAACCATAGTGACAAAATCAGAAAATGATGAATTTTTCGCAAGATTCATGTACATTTTTATTTTAATTTATTTATTTTTGGAATACGAGAACACTTATTTCAATAAACTGCATATGCAATATAAAAATAATAAAGACTTAAATTACGAAAAAAGTATTTATGCCTTTTCCACAGTGAATGATATAAATCATGAATAAATTACAGTATAATAATATGATATAATAACACGCCGATAAAACAAAATTTGATGGTTGCCATGAATAAAACATGTATGCTTTTATCCTGTGAATTGTTTTGCTTAGAAATAATATTTTGTCTGTTTTATTCGTAGATTTATTCCGTTATTTTTATTGTCTTTTATATTTTGTAATAAAACTATGATTTTTTTAACATCATCTAATAATATCATACACGTAGCAATAATGGTCCTACCTGTGGTCCGGACCTAAAACAATGAACCTCTGAATATTATAGAAATAGGGAAATGAAAAATAAAAAATAAGGTAGCAAAATTACACAAACAAAAACATAAAATGCCTTTAAATTTAAATTAATTCTCAATGAAAAACGATTGAAAAAAAGAAATGATTTGAACAAGATGTTTTAAAATGAAAAAAAAAATGTATTGGTAAAGTAAGGAAACAATAATGTAACAGTAAAAGCAGACACGTCAGTTCAAATTCAATCCAATAAATAACAGTGTCATAGTGATCATTATGCCTCTTGGTGTATTGCCTGTTGATGGGACAGCTGACCTATTCTCCACCCCACACATTATACAACTTGCATCTATCTTGGATTGGGTGGGATACCTACTTATACAGATGCAATACAAACAAACATAGGAAAATACCGTGTACAATTATACGAATTAAAACATGAGATAAACATGAAAAAAACTTTAAGTACGTATTGTATTTTATACGCAATATTCATGTTATTGTGATTTTTCATACCCAAAAATATGATTGTTATTACATAAATGTCATAAATAATAAAATTATTTGAAACTAAAAATTCATAAAGAGGGTTAAGAATTTCAAGAAAAGAGCTTCAGAATTGGTTGTTTTCCAGCTTTTATTTTACGTGTTTGAAATAATAATTGGAAAAACCAAAATTCAATTTTCAAATAATGAACCGGCTAGGTTTCATACCATCCATGCGCTCTGTAGCTGCAAGACATGCTGTGATCTAGCCCCTATATGTAATATCTTATTAAACTATATTACTATTGGAAATGAGAAAATAGAATCCAAACCGTCCATGTGCTATGTAGCTGAAAGATGTATTGGGATATTTATTGTACAGCGTCCTTTTGGTAATTTTCCCAAAAATGATGCTATTTGTACAACTTTGAAATGTTCTCTCCTATACCCAGGATACATAGATATGGAAATGAATTAGAACAAATATTCGATATCTTCAATACAAATTCTATTCATGAATTAAAACGAATTCTCACTCGTTATTTTTCAGAAAAATAATGGATTTTTTGAAAAATATATTATTAAATTTTACTTTGTTTCCTGGAACACGTGATTTTTTATTTCTTTATTTAACATGTAAGACATAATTTTAAATTGTACATTGGTGGATTTATTGCCAAATGGCAACTTCTTCTAACCAACTGATGATGATGATTTCACTAAATAGAGGTATTATTATTTGGTAATTTAACAATTTTTGTTTTTGTTTTATTGCTCAAAAAACTTATATTTTTTTAAGTACATATGTTGTATTAATTTTTTTATTATTATTGTTTCAACTTTACTGTACTAGTTAATTTCAACTTTACTGTGTTATATTTATATTTAGTACATAAGATTTTCTAATAGTTATTGCTTTTTTTATTAAGAAATTTTATGTTTCTCTTAAACTTTTTGTATTATATGTTTACTAAATTGTTTAGTTTTAATAATTCTATTATTTCTTACTATGTACTTCATGATTATTGTGCACTGCTGTGATTATTTCTGCAATTTTTTTTTTTTTGTAAAATATTCTTTGAACCGTTGATGTATAAATAAATAAATATTTATAATTTATTACACTGTATTTGTTATCCGCCCGGACACAGAAAATGTGAAAATGTAAATTTATGTATTCAATACAGTTTGCACAAGCTTTTCTTATTCATAACATAATTTGAATTTTCAACATAGCATTTCTTAAAAAGGTATTGTATTGCCAAGTTCAAATATCAGTCAAAATTATCGGTTTGAAGTAACATTTTGAATATTCATGGAAAATTTCCATATGCGAATTCAGAAAACAAATAAGATCACGTACTAGATGCGGGAAGAAAGGTGTCGGGTTCGATTTGGGGTGGTGGAAGGTTTAAACGTAACACCCCAACCCCGGCATAGTGCCTTACAGTGTTGGAAATGCGGATACAGTTACGAGTAATAGAGGGTGATAGCTTGTGAGAAAAAATATAAATAAAATAGTATGAGATAGTCTAAGAGACTAATAAATTAAATAACGAAAGATCTTAAAAAAAAAAATTAGAAACAGTAAAATATCGTAAAAATAGGTTCAGCTAACCATCGTTGTATTGTTGTTTATGATGGAGAAAAATTTCCATCTCGCGTTTAATTTCTTATTACAGATTGTAGAAAGATACAAATTATCAGAGATTCAGTTTTGGCCACACTAATTCACCCGTGAATCAATTATCAGTGTTCGCTCTTGCTATTGTTTTAAGTACATGTAGAAACATAATTACAAATTTCTTGTTTGTAAACAATTAATTATCAAAACATTCAATTGACTATTAACACTTTGAGCACCGACCGAATACACATGGATTTACCCTGTGCCCGGCCCATTTTTGTGAAATTTATGCTTTGTGAAGGGTTTCTTAAACGTGTCATAATTATGAAAATACTAATTTAAATCAATTTTAATTTCTCAAATTTATTTAAAACAACTTAATAAGTCATTTTTGCATGATAGTTTTGCCAACATTGGCCTTTATAGATAACCACATTTCAATGTTCGCGCATATACCTATAGCGTCTTACTTCTTTTTTTGTAATTTGTATCCCGGAGCCGTGTAAATACGTGATTATAATAACCACGCGTTGTGTTCCGGTCCCGCGGGCAAACGCGTTGACTACTTCACCACGAAGGCTGGTGCACTAAAAAAATCTTATTAAATTTGAGAAAAAAAATAATTCTATCGGTAATATATTTTTTTTACTCTGGTTTGCCTTCATACGCCAAATAAATAAATACTGAATTAAATATTTCAAAGGTGTTCATGAAAAAATTTCGTCAAATCCACATCGGTACGCTATAAATTATCTTCAGCAAATAGTCGACGAGTATCGTATGTGGATTCAGTAATGCCACTTTGTGAAATATGGTAGACGACGCGAGAGTAAAAGCTTGCCCTTGCGTCGTATATCAATATTCCCTTACAAGACATTGGAAGTTTTTCGGAATTCAATTCTGAGCGAAGACAGACGCCTCCTCCATCTTATTTGTCTACTGGTCCCCTGGTAATGTAGAATAGACAAAAGCAGCCAAGGTAAATATGCACATTTAAAGGCGGGCTTTCTTTGATATATCATTCTAATGCCGTGGACTGAATAATTTATATGACGAGTGAAAAGAAGCGAGAAAGATCGTTCTGGAAGCGATTTTATAGATTTACCACTCACGTCGAAACCGAGCGATGAATTCAAACTTTGTCCTTTTTATTAGCATAGGCATTACATGAATTTTTCATGTCAGTTAAAAGAATCACTCCATTAAAAGTCATGGTCCAAAACACAGTATTTTAAAAAATAACATTTGGTCAGTGGCGTACCGTCAAACGGGGTCTTGCTGTTTAGTTTAAGAGCGATTTTTTATTAGTCGTTGTTTTTTATTGCTTTTTGTGTTGTTGAGTCCATAACTGTATTATTGTATCTTTTAGTAGCCCGTTTCTAAGAAAATCTCAATAGTTTATGGTATTATATTTTATTTTAATCAATTCTTAGTATATTATTCCAGTTCTAAAAAAAAAACCTCTATAAAAGTATAAAACAGGTTACTCAGAACGGACATATATTAATGCGCACATGAAAGTCTGTTTTTACCTCAAATTATTGTTTTGGTATGATATTTAAAATAAATAAAATGATACAAAGGGGTAAGAAAGGAATGTTTAGCCATTTTTCATTTTTTATTTGATGAGTTTGAATATCTTTTGAGTAATTTTTTACCATCATTTTTCTTTTTACTATTATGCGTATATGTAAAAAAGTATATTTTTAAATTGTAATTAATTTTTATTGAAATACAGTTTTTAAAAATAACGGAAAAATAGTCATGTACCACACTTAAAAGATACATTCAGCCACCAGGGTGAGCAGATTCAGACATAGTATTTTCCAACTGATGTTAACGGTCATTATGGGTTAATTTGTGTTTGTCGCCAACTTTATTATATTGCTATACTTTGTTTTTTGTATTAGAAACTTGTGGGTTTTGAAAAAAAATAATATTTTTTAATGTTTTTTTATTAATTCACTTCAAAAAGACGAAAAATGAAACTGAATGATAACAATCATATAGCTTGTTCTGTTTCTTGTTGAGAATGAGGCTTTGACAATTTTGCGACCACGTTGTCTTTCCTAACTAATTATTTGTCATCACTTTCTGGATAACAAAATATATGAAATAGTCGACCCTTGAACTTATGGCTAGTAAGATCAGCAGTCAGTGGTATTTTTCTAGTTATTTTTTAATCACATGATTTGATTGCATTTGTTATTCTTTGTATTCAACCGTTTTGTAATATATAATAAACGTGATGTCTTAATAATCAAGTTGTACTCCTACGCTCTTCCAATCCATAACGTGACTAGTAAAAAGCTTGAAAAAATCAATCGGAAATGGCGAGGAATATGTGGAAAGCTCACAAGATGCAATGAAACGGATTTCCGCTGGTTCAAGGCAAACTTCCGCCTTTAACTTTCTTGTTTGTCGAAATTCCCGTAACTATGACAAACGTTTGACTTTTGAGTTGAATGTTAATATTCAAAAGTTCAACACGTAGAAGTTAACGTTCTCGTATGTTGTAATTTCATGTACTCGTGTTATACGTACAATAGAATCGAGGGAAATATTATTATTTGTCTTGGTGGCGTTTGTCGAATGCTAAATGGCTAAAGATTCAAAACGGTTAATGGAACTTGCTCCCTTGTGCCAGGACGTGGGGTCAGGTTTGAAGATTGTAATTTTGATTCATCATGCTCATGTTTGTTATTTTTAAGAGGATACGCGGTCTGACTTAACTTTATACAAACGCATTCCCGTATTTTCTTCCTAGATTACGCCACTAGAGCGACAATTTTTATACAATTTATGGCTTTCTATCATTGACGTGTTACTTTTGTGTTTTTTTAAAAACAAATTGCCCTTTGTAGGAGCTAGGACTACCCAAAAAATCTTTAGACGAACGGTATACAAATATGATAACTGTTTTTTCCAAAACCAAAACTTGCTGGCACAGAAAATTTTGTCCTGATACTCTATCTTTAAAAAAAATTGGTCAAGTTTTGGGGTACGAAAAACGAGACTACCCGATTGTTTGTTTGTCGATTAAAGAAAGGCATTATCAGTCTGATGGGTAGTTGTCTTTTTCGCTCAGTATTAGGGGAGGCATTTGCGAGAGACTGACAGAAACAATACCTAATTTGGATAAATAATAATAATCAAATACCCATTTATCAAATAAACTGCATGTCTTCTTAATGAAATTACCTAATAAATAAGCCATTAAATTGTAAAATGGTTCTTTAGATATTGATTAATATTTATGACCTTTTTTTAAAAAATAAAAATATTTTCGTCCTGATTAACACAAAAATTTCAATATTTTTGCATGTTTTTTTACAGTTTAGTGTTTGACATCAAGTAGGGTAAGTTATATTATGTCTATAAGTTTAATGATTTTATTTTGTTGTCTTTGAATCTTTATTATATCTGCCTTTCAATTGGCTCCCGAGAAGACGACCATGTAGCTTAGTTTGCTTTTGCTACGCTAAGTTTGTTACTTTTTTTGTTTTTATTTTAATTTTACTCTTTAAATTTGATTTCAAAATACGCTCAAAGTGCATTTACCAAAATAACATAGGTGAAAACAAACACAGTTATAATTTTACAAAAATAATTTTGAAAAAAAGCGACCCAGTAATTTTTTATTTTTTAAATAAGGACATGCAGTAGGTATCTAAAAAAGCACGCTGCAATCCAAAATTAAATTACACTTAGCATAATGAACAAAGAAAAAAATATAAAGACAATGTAACTTTCATAGCTAGGTATGAATAGACGGATTGTTTAAACAAACAGTAGGGATTTTAAGTAAATAAGAAAAATAAAAGAAATCGTAAACTTGAAAAAAATGGTATTAACTAATAAATTTTCTAAATAAATAATTATAAATAAATTACAAAAAGTGAAAAAGAAAGTTTTATATTAATTTCAATAATAAGCTTTCAACAATGTATTTGTGATCGTTTTATAATTAATTAGAGTTGTTTTGAACATTATAATAAAACGAATTTCAGCTCTTTTACTTCACAAAATTTTACAGATGGAAGAGTTGAGGAAATGTGGATGTTTAAACATAGGTAGAATAGTGAATTGTAAACGTTACACAGTGTGTAAAGTGACCATTTTAACCAGCCAATGACAGGTCATATCATAAGCCCTGTAGCCTGCAGATTCATACATATTCTATTCTCAAAAAAAAAAAATTCTCTGCTGCAACAAATTTTAATTATAATAAACTTCAATCTGTAATACTTTTTGTATTTTTTTTTTCTTATGATTGAAACATAATTTTATTTATATTTTTGTAACCAATGAAAAAAAAACTGTACCTTATTCATGTATATATGTATGTGTACGTGTTTGTATCAACTATTTCATGTCGAAAAGGTTATTTTACATTTTATTTGCATGTTTCGTTTGATAAAGGCGTATTTTTATTGCAATGTTCACTTAGAGGTCAAAAGGTCTTTCGCGATAAATCTTTTATGTTACTCCGCGCCCACATAAAAGTAACATAATGATAAATATAACATACAATAGTATTTACTGCACGTAACACATTAGGGGTTAACTTCGTGAACAAGTTTTACTCGGGGGCTTAAGTACTTAGACTCATTTTTCATTGTTGGTAAGAAAATCACTAAGGATGCCCAAGTTATGCTTTTGTTCATTATCTTCAAATTTCTAAAGCACGCTCTACATACATACGAGTATATGAGATATAACGCACTTTTGGATGAAAACACAATAGCCATTTTCTGGAATAAAAACAGGACGTTATTATGTTCATATACAGGGGAATTTCGCTTGACGACATTTTGAATACCTTTTTATAAAGTCGTAGGATTTTTCATTTTTGATGCAAGGACCTTGTACACAAGCTATTTATATCTACATAAGCAGCAAAAATAGTCCGTTATATGTAATTGGTTGGGGAAAAGGTAATTTCGTATTTATTGCTTTATTTCAAGACTTTATAAAAAGTGTTACAATGTAATTTATTGTCAACGAAAATTCAATTTTATAATGCTCCTCTAGTAGACGCCCCTGTCTCTATTGGCAAAAAACTCGGACAACTAATTTTCACAGGCCTCTTTTGAGGCCAACTTTGTACCGCCAAGCGCGTTGTCCATAGACAGGAAAAGATAATAATTACCATAGGAAATAATAAGAACTCTCCATCCAAACTCCTGGAGCTTCTGGCTCTTAATCAAAGATGTGTGCTGCCTGGTGTTGTCCTGATGAAATGCGATTCCTTTCATATTCACCAATTATGTCTGCTTCTGCTCAATCACCAGCTTGCACCAGGTCGCATTGTTCACAATAAAGGGCAAAATTGAGCGTTTGGTCATAGGAGAGCAGCTCATAGTAGAGTATTCCCTGCTTATCCCACCAAACATACAGCAACGCCTTCCTGGCCGTCAGTCTTGGCTTGGCCACGGTCTGGGCCACTTCGTTTGGTTTTGACTACAATTTATTTTGCTTGATATAGTCGTAAATGACACACCTTTTATCACCAGTCACCATCCACTTCAGAAATAGGTCAATTTTGTTGCGATTCAGCAGTGATTTGCAGATGGAAATACGGTCCATGATGTTTTTTTGCGTCATCTTGTGTGGCACCCAAACATCGAGCTTTATTAAAATTTAGACTTTTGCAAATGGTTTTAACGGTTTCGTAATCAATTTTTAGCTCCTGAACGATGCGATGACTGCTAACATGATAGTTTTTCTCAATATTTTCCATGACTTTATCGACATTTTTGACGACAGGACTGCCAGGGCGTGGTGCATCATTCACCTCCACTACTTCAAAATGAAACCGCTTAAACCACCGTTGTGCAGCACGAATCAAAGAAATGTTGTCTCCGTATACATTGCTGTGTGAAGGACGTAACGTTGAGAAACATATAGTGACCAAAAGCCGGTTGAGCCAATTTTATTCCGATACAAATGGCAGCTTTACTTTATTAAAAAAAATATTTAAACGACTGACTTAGTTTTGTGCTTGTTTTATTTTGACTTACCGATTACCTTAGAGACTTAATTATTAATCGAATTAATCGATTCAAGTATTTTTGGTGCGTCAAAGAGAGAGTTTACAATTTTATATAGTACAATGAGATCATTAATAGTTCTTCTTTCAGAAAGTGTTGTTAGGTTAAGCAGTGTTAATAAATGATTATAATTCACATTTTGAATGTTTAGTGTGTAGTTCATCGTAGAAATTTATGTTGAATGTTTTCTATATTATAAACATGAACATTTTAGCATGGTGACCATATTGATGAATTAAAATCTAAATTAATATTTTGAGTTCGCCTCAATATTATTGATAAAACTGAATGGTGTAAGACGAATATTTAAAAAAAAAATATTCAGCATTATCTCGTAGGTAAAATTATTGAGTCAGACGTATCTCACAAAAGAAATTTTAACTCTCTTACATCACCAAAGCCAACAGATGGAAGAGTTTTGGGAATATGGATATTCAAACATAGGTAAAATACTTTATATTTTGCAGTGTGTATAGTGGCCATTTAACCATTTTAACCATTTTGTAATATCAGCATTTGTTAATTTTGTTTTTCTTTTCTTTTTCTTTTCTTTTCTTTTCATGGTCGTGTCATACTATATGTACAATAACAGGTCATAAGCCTTGTAAATGCCTAGACTTCCATATTCCCTTATTTAAGGTATTCTCCATCCCTGTTGTAATTTGTTAATTTTAATGACTCCCGAGGGGGTGAAATCCAGTCTTTCGTCTACGAACATTTGGACAAACTCAAATAGTTTCATTATTATTATTATTATGGATAACTTATATAGCGCCATTTTCGTAACAAAATACCTCTAGGGCGCTTTACATAGTGATTTTTTAAAATTTGTAATTTAATTAAAATAATTTATTTTGTTGTCACATGCTACGGATTTAATCAAATAATTTAGAGAACAAGTGGGTTTTAAGTTTTTTCCGAAACATCACTTCACTTTCACAGCCTCGCACCTCTGTTGGGAGAGCATTCCATGCCATAGGGCCTGCGACCGCAAATGCGCGTTCACTAAATTTAGTGCGCTGTTTGCGTAGAGGTATAATAACTTTTCCTCTCGCCGTAGACGTAGCTGATCTAAATGTTAGACGCCTGTCAGCTAGTTCATCTGGAATGCGTAGTTCCCTTAGATATTCCGGAGCAGAGTTGTGCAGTGACTTATACATAAGCCAACAGAGTTTGTATTCGACCCTCTGTGGAAAACGTAGCCAGTGTAGTTTCTGAAGTAGTGGAGTGATATGACTGAACTTAGAGATTCCGAAAATAAGACTCGCTGGGGCATTGAATACAGATAGTCATATGTATATGCTTTAAACTTATTAATCATTAAAAGAGGAATGATCCACGCTCAGGCGTTGAAGTCCTTGTGGGAATTTTTTCCAAATTATATTATGGCTTAATTTCAAGCTGTACCTAGTTTTGTAAATAAAATTGTATGGAAAAATAAACAAATAAAATATAAAGTCTTTTAAATAGAGCCTTAGCGGATAATTCCTTTTTTTTAAATTCCCATAAAGATTTAAAAATTAAATTTGTTGCCAAAATTACTCATTTCCATGGATCCAAAATACTTATAACCAACAAAATAATATTTTAATGTGCATAAAAATATTTTGAAAGACGATAAAAATTTACAAAGCTTACGACCCGGCATATGTATAATATATATATATTTATATATATTAACATACATTTTAATTTTTTTATACTTTTACAATGTTTGTATTCTATTTTTATACAAACTAATGTTCCCTGACTGGGCTGGGGTGTCCCGTGCCGAGGAAAATCTCCACTATCCATTTCCTAATAGCAATTTTATATTGCAAGTACTTACTTATTGTCCTTATGGATAAAAGAAGTAGATTGCACACCTTAACCGAGTAGAACGCCAATGATCTTTGACCGAAGGTTGTATTAATTGTTTTGTGTTTTTGCAGCATCAGGATGGAGTATCTAGTGACTTTTGTATTTGTGAAAGGAGTTATAGAAGGTAGAAAATAATGTTTGTGTGCGTACAACAATAAAGTTTTTACACAAAGCTGTTTTACAGATGTTACATTTAGATTTAGAAATGAGCATTTGTCTCAAGTCTCCTTAATACAAATATATAAAACGTATTATTATCTTATATTCATTCAAACTAGAATTTATTTTATAACCTGTGATTTCAATAATTAGATGGTTTAAATTAAAGCAATTAAAACAAACGCCGATATTATTGGTTCTAAAAAAAAGTTATAAATATCAACCTGTATATACTCGTTTGTGGAATTTAATAGATAATAATATTTGAGTATAACTTTTATCTTTTAAATACTAAAGACTCGCTAACCCGTATACGCGTTGGATTTTCTATAAAACATTAATGTCTTTGGAATGCTTTGAGTAGCATTGTTTGCGGTATTCGGGGGCATTATATAATATTAATTTTTAGTCTTATTTTCTCATAAATCATTTTTGTAGCGCGGCTGTTTTGTAGATAGTAATGCCAACAGTTACGTTGTCAGAAAGTATTTAAATATGAAAAATCATTAAGCGCAAACTCATCTAACCATTTGTAGTATTTTTTGCTTGTCGATGCAGAGAGCTCCTACCCCAGTTGGAGATGATAAAGGAAAACAACGTTATTCTTCGATGTGTATTTGTTTTATATTGAATAACATAACGAATTGATAATGAAGCGCGAGAGTTACTGACTGAACTGGCTGAACCAAGTGTTTAACTGAAGTAATTGTCCATAATTTTTTTTTTCTTTCAGTTGGGAAATTTACGTTTTTTTTGTATTTCTGTGACTAACAGCAGTTTAAGATCGTTGCTGGTTATCCATTATTGTTCAAATACACGAAACTTATTTAATTATTTAATACTTCACACAAATACATTATAAAATTGAATTAACGATGCTTTTCTCAATAGGAAAACCCATGCTGAGGAAGATATTTTAAATTTTAGTTAAGTAAGATTTTTTACACAATTAATAGGGAAATATCATATACTACAAAGACCGATAAAAATACATGAAATGGATTTGGAACTTAGAATAAGATTAGAATAATAAAATGTATTTTCAAAATCAAAATGCATATTGAGGAGAAATGTCTTCATCCATATTTTTATTTTAATGCGTCACTAGAAAAACGCGACATGTTTAGCCTTGCTAGTTATGACGTCAAGATTTGTGACAATATTCTAAACAAATTCGAATAGTCAAGAGAAAATAAACATGAATCGTGACTTATTGAGGGCGGGGCCAATGACGGAATGGCCGTTTTTGCGAGAATTCAAAATTACAAATTGAAAAATAATTTTTATGCTACCATTAAGTCACCTTTTTTACTGGAAAGTATTTTAAAGACCTTTATTACAATAAAAATGATTATTTTGTTGGTATTTTTGTATTGTTATAGATTTTTTACACGGGCTTTTAAAAATAATTGATTCAAAATACAAGTATATTGTAACAAATCTCAACTGAGCCATGATTAACCATATGATTTACTTTTTGCACTATATTAATGACGACAGAAGATCAGACGACAGTGGACATTGTTTTCCGGAGGGATTCTACGAGCGCTCCAGACACGGAGTGTTTCGGATGACCAGTTGACTACAATGAAGCATGATAAAACCATATTTTTCATGAAAACCCACTTCAAACCAACGAAGAATTAGCTGAACAGATTAATTGTAGTCACACGACTGTATATCGCCATCTTAAATCGTCCTACCGTCTTTAAAACGCAAACACCATTGACGAGCTGTCCTTTTATTAACGGCATCTTCACCGCATACTGTGCCAATATCGCGAGCAACTTTGGTAACTTTATTTCCTTGATTAAACGCGAACAGAAAGAGGTGGCGAAAATGCCCATTTTCTCTTAGTCTCCTTGACATTCCATTTTAAAGGTTTATAATCACATAAAATAATTCATGTTACTTTAAATCAAATTCAATATCTTGTAGAAATTGAGTTTGATTTTTTTGGAATTTTTTTTTTTTTAAAACGTTTAGTGCTCATGCTTAAACTTTGAAAATAAAACGGATATAGGAGTCATCCGGAAATCAATTTTCAGTATAAGCACTTGCTATCATTATAAGTGCATGCAGAAACGAAATCACACATCTCCTGTTTGTATACATTTTATTATCAAAACAGTTAATTAACTATTAACAAACTGCTAATACGAGCAAATGTAAAATCGCTGAGACACACGAAATTAGTACACGACCTCGAAATCTCATTAAGAAATAAAAAGAACCTTGAACAAAATATACGAACGACAAAACTTATGTACGTTAACACTTAATACATACAGTAACGGCTACTAATACTACCTTCACGCTATTTCCCCGTAGGAATATGCAGATAGGATAGACCACCACGCACGTCTGTCCTAACATACATTACTAGCTTCCTCCACGTCTTGTCATATACATCTTCCCGTTGAGTTGCTTTTGACATGATCATACATATGAGCATCGTTTATCCGATCTAACCACGTCTTTTTTGGTTATTCTTGTCCTACGTTACCGTCGTATATATCTGTTTTAATATTCTTTCATCGTATATTCGTTCTACATGACCAAACCATCTAAGTGACCCTTTTTTAATCTTATCAATTATCATCATCATTCTATGTCCGCTACCCAGTTGGAGCATATGATGTCCACAAAGAGCCTCCATGCACTTCTATAAGCTGCCAGCTTCTGTGCTTCCTCCCAAGTCAGGGTTACGCCCCATAATTCTGATATAACCTGCCGACGAAGCCGAATAAGCAGCGGATGTTCAGGACGTCGAGAATCTGATGCCTTGTAAAGTAGGCAAGCGCGGTTAAAGTTCTTAGGAGGAGTTTTCAGTGTATGGCCCGGCCAACCATGTTGATTCCGCTGAATGACAGTTGTCACCTGAGTTTGCTGCTTATATTTTCGTATGACTGAATTCCTCACAAAATTAAACCACCGCACACCCAAGATTTTTCTGACAAATCTTTTCTTAAAACTCAGTATTTTGCTGTTTTGGGCTCTAGTGAGGTGCCACAATTCACATCCTTAGAGAACAGGTGTTATGCAGGCGTTATAGATGCAGCATTTAATTTTCAGTGAGTAAATATTTAATATCCTGACAGCCTTTATACTGTTGAATGTAGCGCCTGCTTCTCCTAGCCACCCTCTCAGTTACTTTTGAAAAACGGCTATTTTTTGTTACATATTTATTGATTTATTCATATTTTTCTCTTACAAACTATAATTAATAAAAAAAAAATGTGTCCTCACTGGGGTTACCCGTGCCGAGGACACTAAACAATTTACTTTTTTGAAATGTTTTTGCATTAAAGAATAAACAAAGAAGATTAACTTAATAAGCAGAGATAATTAACAAAATGTTCACAGTTTTAAAAACACGATATATTTGAACATATGTATTATTTATATTACAAAACGCACAATGAAAATAACAAAAACCTAACATAAGCTTTACACTTGTGGAGCGGTTGATTCAATATTGGTTTGGGCGAATAAGACAATACATTTTACTTCTACCTAGCTCCACTGTCCATTTTTTTATAGCCTTTTTAAACCTTTTCTCGTTACTAATTGTTTAAATAGATAGTGGAAGTAGGTTATAGATTTTCATTGAATAATACTCAAAATCCCTTTGTCCAAAAGTGGTATTAGTTTGTATTTGTTTAAGTTGTCTTTGTGCTGAGGATCTAGTGATGTATTTGTTTAAGTTGTCTTTGTGTAGGGGTTATGTCTTTCATTTGAATAAGAGTAGTTTTTAAATCTGTAAATAAGTATTGTTTTAGCGTGTAATTGTTTTGGTGTCATAAGTTGTGATTTGTGGAATATTTCTTCAGTAATTGTTTGTATCAGGACTGAATATCATTTCAATTATGGATTTTTGTGCAACAAATACACTATTTAAAACTGTGTCACTCGCACAACGTTAACCGATTATACCGTACTCCAAAACTGATTGACACAATGCAAAATTCATCTTTAAAAGTTCTTGTACATTAATTATATTTCGAATATTTTTAATATATACGTTAGTCTTTTAAGTTTGTTAGCATTATTTTTAATCTGCCTTTTCAATAAAAATCAATAATAACTCTTAAGTATTTGATATTGTCAGTCCTATCAAATATTGGGAAATTACAATGAGCACTTTGAAGACAATTATTATTATGTAGTTTGATGTTAAGATGAGCATTTTGTGAATAGTTTTTAGAACTGATTTGAAATGGAATAAAGTAAGTTTTAGATTTATTAAGAGCTAAGTAATTAGTATATATCCAAGCCTTTACTACATTTACATATTTTTCAGATTTTTTATTTGTTCCCTTCCATGTCTTATTTTTAAATAACAAAACGGTGTCATCAACAAAAGTTTTAACAGAACCATCGATGTTTAAATGGCACAAATCATTTATGTACATAAGGAATAGGATTGGTCCTAGAATACTACCTTGAGGTACTCCGTAGGTAATATTGGTTTGGTAATACTCTCAGGTATTTTAAACTCTCGACCATTTTGATAATTTGGTTTGAGAGAGTCAGGAGATTAAGAGCATCAAGGCACAAAGTGTCACACAGTACATGGATTTTTAACAATTTTACCTGTCAATCATAACTTATACAGTAACGGCCATGAAAAATATTTTTTGAATATATATGAATCAAAGGTTTTTCTAGAAGCCTTGTTCACATTCACACACACAAGCTTAGTACACAATAAATATTCACTGCGTATATATTGGTATCGATAATAGAATTTGCCAATACACACAGAATTCCTGAAAGGGTTCCCCAAATATTGTGTGAGAAGAATGATAAGAGGGTGTACGTACTTGACCTCTTTCATTCCCAGTAAATCCAGAGACCAATACGAATCATGTTTGTGCTAATAGGAAAACGGTTTTGAACCCTCTATTGACGGGACCAAAGAGCTCTATTTACACATGTACCTTAACTTAGAGGCATAAAACCCTGTTAATGTCAGTAACTAATTTGGATTTTTATTTTATTGTAAAATTTTGACAATTTATATTTCCTGTAACAAAAGTTTATATGAAAGTCTCCTTATTTGGAATGCTAAAATAAGATATTGAAATCTAACTCACAGGCAACAGTCTGCTATTGCCGACTGTTACATGCTAAGAAATTCAGCCCTTCAGGCCTCGCTTTGACGGCCTTGTGGGCCTCAGTTGATTAATTAGAATCTCGGGCATTGTGAAATTTCACCCTTGTGAGCCCTACAATTTATTATTTGCTGTTAGGAGCAATCTGAAGAAGGTAAAATGATTAATCTTACGCTTTAGGTGCCAGTCCAGGGACCATAAAATTAACGTAGTTATGCAGAAAGCAACCATACCACAATTAAATTTATAAAAATTGGTGTTATCGGGTGCAGTTAGGTCAATTCTATGTTCTGCTAAAAACAGCTACGCCACTTTCATCCAAAAAACTGGAATAATCCTCTTCTTAAAATAGTTTTGATTTTAAAAACGGTATTTTACGATTTGCAGAAAACACCCACAGCTCTAGAAAAATCTTACGACACTTTAAAACTTCTACTAAAACTCGTCAAATACGTAATAAGATACTTGTTTGAAATATAAAAAAACTAATGTATTAATTGTTTTTTATTTGTCAAAGTCAAAAAAAAATTAACTGTTGTGTAGATTTGATTATTAACTGTTTTCACAAAAGCGTTAGTATCTCAGTTTCATTTTTCTATGGCTGGCTGCTTTCTGTATAACTACGTTCAAATAGAAAAAAATAATAAGTACATGGTTATATGAGTAGAACTTTTATGAGAACATAATGTATGGTAGATCATATATTTAGTCTTTTTAAACAAACACAGCTGCCAAAACAAAGGCAGAATCTAGTGAAATAACTTACTAGAAAAAGTGAGAAAAGCAATATTAAATCGGAGAAATTCTGAAAAGACGGGAAAATATACCAAAGACGTATTTCGTAGGCACTGAAATATCAGGAACAAACCAAAATGTCTGAATTATAAATAAATTTAAGCTTCATTTACATTGATTATTATTTCGCTCAAAACCCAAATTCATATATTTATTCATTTACAATAATGAAATTGATTTATTTACATTTATTGGAGCACAAGTCTCAACTCCACTAACTTAAGTCCAATGTTGATTTAGGAGGAATAATATATCACAATAAGAAAATATTACAATAATAAAGTAAAACTTCATCGCCAAACCGTTTCCACACATAATGGTGCATAAGGCACTGCATTGGTACACCAATCGCAGCTTATCTTGATCATGTTTTTTGTTATATGAAGGAGAGATGATCAGTCTTACGTTTCAGGTGCCAGTTTAGAGACTATGAAATACTCTAGTGCTAAATTAAATACAGCGTACCTTATTCATCTGTTACAGAAAGGTAAGGTTATACTTCAATCACCAATCCAAAGACAATAAAATACTTGTGTTTAAAGTCGCTTTTCAAAAAAAAAAATTAATGCGGACATTTTCAGAAATCAAACCCGGTACCTCAAGCACGGTAGGAAAATGTGCCAACCATTACACTGCGACACGGATTTTCGTCCACTCGATTTCATTATTCAGGATATTTATCTGAGAGCAGCCATTGAGCCAAAAACACTCATCCAGGATTCTGATACAATTACACAGACGGAACTGTATTCCTAATCCGCTCGGATACAGACATATAAAAAACCTTCTTTAAAACATAACACATCGACAAGGGAAAAAAATGACAAACGTCATGATAAACATGAAATAATCAATTAAAATTATTGAAAAACTATCGAAAAGTTTCTATGGCAAATCTCTCCTAAGGAAAATCTAGTCCTGAATCTCCCTTTTGAAAATTAATTTTGTCCTTGAGAGTTTAATACGTTCTTCCAAAATATTAAATACTCTCGGGGCAATAAACAAATGTAGAAGATGTGCCTCAGAGCAAAAGCCGTGCGGAATTTGGATGTTACATAATATTGTTCTAAATCTGTTACAATCAATTTCTTTTCATGTTCCCAACCGTGTCTCCAGAAGTCAAAATTTGCTATTTATAAAATCTTCTAAGAGCAACTTTTGTTTTTATGCCCCAATGTCCAGAATGTGTAGATTAGTCAATTTATCACACGAATTGGAATTTTTTGGGATAGATCTTCCGGATTTTCGTAGATCTCTTCGCGACTAAACAGTGTGGGATGAAGTTGGATTGGCATGGTTTAGCTCAAAGTTTTTGATCTTTCGTTTTTTTAAATATATTGTATACTATTATTGTTTTGCCCTTGTTTGTCTTTGCTAAATAGTTTTATGTTCTTTTTGTTCAGTTTCTTGCATTTATGTTTCTTCATGTAACTGTTGTAATTGGTTTAGGCCGTATATATATATAAAATAATAATAATAATTGTTCGATTTTACTGTTCGATCAGAGGTCTGTGAGTCGTATATATTTTAATGTACAAATATTTGCATTTTCTGTAATAACTAATTGGGTATGTATTGACATATAAAGCGTTACATTAATTAGTATTTTTATTAATATATTAAACTGCCTACAATAAATATTACAGAAAATGTTATTGCGTCCATCCATATTAATATTATAAATTCGAAAGTGTGTTTGTTTGTTTGTGTTTCCTTCATGTCTCAACGGAGCAACTGATTGACATATTTGTTTGCATAGGAATAGCCGAAGATGTAAAATAGGAAACTTATATTTCACATCGAATTAAAAAAATAAAAAAAAAATCTTGTTTATCAATAATGAGCATCATTATTTGAAAATGCGTAGGCGGTAAGGGATGTCAAAAGGAATCAATACAGTTTAAATTTGAAAACTTAATTTGATTTCTCTGTTGTATTTTATTCTAAGTTGGTACTTAGTACAAATGTTTAAATATAGAGTAAGTCCTTTGTCATATTATTATTATGACAAGACTGTTTTTAAAAAAAAAAAACTTTATTTGTAATTACCTGTATTTTCTTTTAAAAAAAAAAGAAACATTTGCGTTCTTATGATTTAGCCAAATTTTTCATTTTAAGGGCCATTTTCAACGAGTTGTACATAACTCACTATTTGAAAATGGAATCAAGTTGGGGTAAAGTGGGATTCAAACCATAGACCTTAGGTCCTGGAGTTTGAGATACTAACCACAGGACCACAACCCGATGAAACTATTATTAAAATATTATTATTTAGTAGCATTACGTGTCATGTAAAAGACTAAGATACTCGAAAAAAATCGTTTTTGTTTGTCTTGGAAATGGGATGTTCGATAACTGATTTTTGTCACAAGATTGGTTTACAAAATATATTATTATAAAGGTAGTCAAGTTTCTTAAAATTGGTAAGATTTAATACCCTTTTTTTTAATTTTATTTATATTTACACGCGGAATTTCATACTTATTGATTTTTTTGTAAGAATTATGAAAAATTTGAATGTTAAGGTAATCTGAAAGTGTAATCGGGTATTGTGAAAAAAACAATACTACAACCAGATGTGAAAAAAAACACACATTGAACCAACAGAAATATGTATTTGTATAGTAATAAACATGTTTGACAATTTTAACAATCAACATTATTTAAGTTTGTTGCAACAGAGAAGGAAAAAAATTTTGAGACGGGAATATGGCAGTCTAGGCATTAACAGGGCTTATGACCTGTCATTGGATGATTTAAGTGGTCAATTTACACACTGTGTAACATTCACCATTCTGCCTATGTTTGAACATCCACACTCTCTCAACTCTACCATCTGTTGACTTTTGTGAAGTAAAAGAGCTGAAACTTTTATCATGTGGGTGAGATTCATCCGGCTGAACCAATTCACCTAATAGGCAACGCCTGAAAACAGTTTTCAAATTTTGTATACTTCTTCTTTTACCAGGTAGTTAATTCAACAATGTTTTTTTATTTTTTATTTTTGTCTTTAAATAGTACAAACATAATAAATGAATGTCCTAATATTAATTTATATCTTATTATTATTAAAACATATACTAATTATTAACATTTCTAAACAAAAGGTATACGTACACTTAAAAAGAAAACTTCCATAAAGCTTACACGAATAAGATTACTTATTAAAACTTTTCTGCCATTCACATGTTTTTTTAATAAAATAAATAAAACAACTTTGTTTTTAACCACAAATTTTTATTTTTCACCGACCGGTTTCAATGCAAACAAGCTTCTTTGTCAAGGTTTACGTAACTAATGAATTGATTCCTTTTTATTTTATTTTGTCATGTTTACTAAATACTACACGTGGACCCAATAAATCAAGTGGTTTTTTCTTACATGAGTGGTAATTTGATATCATTATTTTCGAAGTAAGACAGGAGAGGACTTAAAGAAATATTGTTTATTTGGTTATTAATTATTGTTTTCTTATTACGAATTGCTTTTTTAATTTTTAAGATTTTTAAATTGTCTAATTTTAATATTTTATTTTTAACATGAAGAACTTTTAATCAAGTGTCTTTATTAAAGTTATGGTTATTTTCTATCAGATTATTATTATTTTTATTAAGAAAAATTATTATTTTTTAAGCATCTTAAGTGTTCTCTAGTTTAAAAACTTTTAAATTTTTAATTAAATTTGAAATAAAAGAAGCAAGTATGACTGACGGGGCATTATTATAAGATACTGAGAATGAATTGTTTTTAAGCGCAACAATACGTATCAAATTATGGCATCAAATTATGGCGCCTTTATTTGTTTTTTGTTTATTTACAAGGTCGGATCGAGAACTTCAGACATTTCTAAATTTCCTAAATTCATTATGTAAAGAAATAAAATTTACTTTAGAAATAGAAAAAGATAAAAAATAAAACTTTCTTGACTTGTCTTTAACAATATAAAATATAAAAAAATTGATTTCGATAAATACCGTAAACCAACATATAAAGACACAATTATTCATAATTCTTCAAATCATCCAATTGCCCATAAACATTCCGCATTCCATTCAATGATACATAGGTTAATTAACGTTCCACTAGATGATACTAGTTTAAAAAAAAAACTTCATTCAATAAAACAGATTGCTAATAATAATGGATAAAATGAGAACTTAATTGATAAAATATTAAATCAAAAACAAAAACGCAAACTTATAAACAAATATTTATATTCGACTCTCACGGTAAATAAAGCAAACCCACGTAAACAATGGAGGCGGAATCTTTTTATAAATGACATTTTTTCAAAACAATTATTAAATTCCCTACCATCAAACATTAAACCGGCTTTCTACACAACGAATAATATAGGAACATTGTCCATAAATATAATAAATCTGGAATATACCAATTAATATGTAATGATTGCGATTCAATCTACATTGGAAAAACTAAAAGAAACTTTAATATTAGAGTAAAATAACACTTAAGATGCTTAAATAATAATAATTTTTCCAAATTCGCAAATCATCTGATTGAAAATAATCATAACTTCAATTAAGACATTGGATTAAAAGAACTTCATGTTGAAAATAAAATATTAAAATTAGAAAACTTACAAATCTAAGAAATTAAAAAAGCGATTCATAATAAGAAAACAATTATTAATAACCAAATAAACAATATTTCTTTTTTCCACGTGTAGTATTTAGTGAACATGATAGAAATAAAATAAGAAGGAATCAATTCACAAGTTACGTAAACCTTGACAAAGAAGCTTGTTTGCTTTGAAACCGGTCGGTGAAAAATAAAAATTAGTGGTTAAAAACAAAGTTGTTTTATTTATTTTCTCAATAACGGACTAATTGTTAATAACAGTGTTTTTAAGTAGGTTAAAATCATACATCAATGACTGAAAGAAATTACAAATGAATGTTTTGTGAGTCAGGAAGCAGTCAGCAAGATTATTAAGTAGAAAAGAGAAACAGGATCAGTTGAAGAAAAAAGAAACAGGATCTGTTGAAGCAAAGAAAATAGTGTCCAAAATGAAATATGAAATATCTGTAAACGCTCGAATATCGATAATCCTGAATTTGAAAAAAAAAATTCTACCCCATCTCTGTAGGAATATTGATAAAAAAATAAAAAAAAATGAAATATCTTTTATCAGAAATAGTAACTTAAGCCCCAAAAAAAATTTACAAACTTTAACGAGATTTGGCAGCCACTCGGGTGATGATCCATGACTCAAAAGTACGAAGAAAACTCATTGAATCTGGAAGAAAAGCAATTCGGCCACAGAAGAAACAATTCTTGACGGCACTTATGATAAATACAAAGGATCATTAATGATTAAACTTCTCTTGAGGCAAGCTTTGATGTTCTGTGGTCAACTAGGCACTTATAAAATAATACAACAACGCGACACGGCGGATTGAATAACTCACAGATCGCTAAATTCACTAATTTATTATTTTGGATGTTTGCAGCACTAACTTTGTGGTCCATTGTTATATTTCAAACATAACCCCGAAGAGAATAACACGTAGTTGCCGAAACAAGTCGGCTGTGACATTTAAAAAAATGGTTCATAAAACAAAGTAATTTTATTTATACCTTTAAAATATTAGCGATCGCGCTGTAAAACAAAGATTACACCCACATTCGATGACAAAACGAAGGGCGGAAAAAAAAAGATTGTACCCACAGTAGCATTATCATAAAATTCACGCTAAGGACCAGTAGATAGTAAATAAATTTAACGCAGCAACCTGGTAAATGTGCAATAAACAATACAAATATTAAATGTGGCGTAACCTATCTTCCTGTTTGCAGAACCAGCTTGCCAATGGTAATGCCAGTAAGAAGAACAATGTCTTTACTCAACCGTATATCTTCGAATATCGACATCTTTTATGTTACAGATAGAAATTTTAGAGTATAGATTAATTTTACTGTAGTTACCTACCGGGTATTTTTATTTTACCATTTTTTTTACATTTGAATTGTATTGCTAATTTTTCTTCGTGTTGTGTATACCTTGAAAATATTTTTTGTAATGTACATAAACGCATAAAATAAAAAAATGGCTGATTTAATTGGCCACTTAACACACTGTGAAATATTCACCATTTTTCCTAAGTTAAGAAGAATCTAAAAAATACTAATATTCAAACATAGGTAAAATGGTGAATGTTGCGAAGTGTGTAGTGTCCATTTTAACCAGCGGATTACTGGTTGTAAGTTCTTCTAATGCATAGACCTTAATATTTCTTTTTTAAAATGTTCTTTATTTATTTTGTCATTTGTCAACTTATTATATCAATAAAAGGCAAGTTATACTTAAATCCACAAATTTAGAATAATTAGTGACCGATTTAATCGGTTTTGCGACGTCTTTGAGACCGAAATCTTTTTACTCAATATATTGATATAAATATTGTAAGAATATAGGATTAAAGAGGTTAATACAAATCAATCGTCTTTTATTTAATTTATTTATTTATTTATTTTATTAGGTAAACAAACAATATGTACACATATATTGCCAATTTCTTTGTATATTAGAGTAAGAAACTCATGCACACACTAAAAAAAATGTTTACACTTAATACAATAATTTAAATTATGTTCAATATAATAAATGTAAAAGAAACGAAATGAAAAAATATTTATATAATAATAATGTTAAATGTCTGCTTCTCTCAAAATTTCTATAATTTTTTACCTAAATTTACATACATTGTCACAAAAAATATCAGCCTCGGTAAATATATTGTTATATTGGTCGCATATTCTAGGTATTGTAGATTGTTTAAAATAGTTTGTTGACGCGTTTTCAGTGTAAAACAAAAGATTTTGTCTTGTCGGTCTAGATGGCACACGGAATGGAAGTCTTTCTAGTAGGTTAGGAGAATCAATTTTATTATTTATTAATTTGAATAAAAATAACTGGTCCAACATCATTCTTCGATTTTTAAGAGAGTTTATTCCATGGTACTGCATACTTTCATTTCTATTATAAATTACAATAAACTGTACCAATTTTCTTTTACTAAAACGTTTTGACTAATTAAATGTGATATTAATGTCGAAATAGCATTTAAACAAGAAAAGCATTATGTAATTTAAAACAATAAAAAAATAAAGGTATTCTAAGGCCTTGCATAGAAGGTGAAATAATTGTCAGTCAATCAGATGAATCTCACCCGCATCAATGAATGATTCAGCTTATTAAATTTTAAAGCCCACTGGGTCAAAAAATATGTGCTTGGCGGTGGTGGTCAGATTAGACCAAGTTTTAATATTCACATTATGGGCATTTTTCGTGCGTTTTTCAATTTCATTTAATTATTAAATTTTGTTCTGGATTAACAAAAAGGCATGTGATTATGTTTTGTATAGGATTTCTCACAATTTTGTTAAGAAAAATGACGTATAAAAATTACTTTTCACATAGTTGTTAATTTTCAATACTTTTGGGTCTAATCGGACTCATATCCGCTGGGTATAAGTTAATTTCACAAAAATCAGTACACGGAAAAGTTGAAAATATGTGGATATTTAAATAAAGGCAGAATTTTGAATGTTACAAAGTGTGTAAAATGGACACTTAAACCACCTAATAACAGGTCATAAGTCTTGTAAATGCTAATACGTCCATGATCTTGCCCTTAAAATGTCATCCCTCTCTGTGACAATAATAATGTATTAAAATCAATAGTTGATTTCGATAAAATAAAAAAATTATTACCATATTAAAACACCTTTCTTTATTCCAGAATTAAGAAAGGGAAGTGCTTTCTGTATGATTTTCATATTTAAATTTATTTCAACAGAGAGGGAAAACGTTTTTGAAAAGGGAATCTTTCTCTCCTTGCAAACAGCAAACTTTAAAATTCACCGCTTTTTAGTTCAATACTCTTCAATACATTGGCCAGTTTGCACGTGTGTTTTTTGCTGTTTGGGCGCAAATAACCACAAAAAAACGAATTTCATGTTTTGAAATTTACATGCTTCCCTCTTTCCAATACTCTGCCATACTCTAATGGGTGACGCGACATAAGATCAGTGCTGTTTAATGTGTAACGGTAAGCGCATCGCAAAGTTATTCACCATCCTCTAGCGACAGCATTTATGAAAGAAACTTAAGCATTTCGCAGAAAACTAAAAATACGACGGAATAGTTTTATAAACACTATTATGACAATTATACTGCCTTTTTGGCGTCGTATTGAAAATATTTAATCTGGTATTTTCTTAGTACTCTCCCTCAGAAACTCGCAATTTTTTTTTCACCTTCAGCCACGGAAAGGTTAAACATTCAAAACATTTTTAAATCGTTGTGTATTTTTAAATACGAGTATTTATTTTTTTAACGATGCCCTCCAACAAATAAAACGTCTGAAAAGAATGAACATAAAAGTATATAAATGTTTTTATGATCAAACAAATAAGATGAAACATCTGACACATGTTTTTTTTTTTTTAAATATGAAAAATGAAGGTTTATTTTTTCATCAGTCAATCTATTCATGTTTTTAATTCTATAATAAAACAGAACAAATGAACTGTAAATGGAATCGGGCAGTACAAAGCAACACTTTGAAACAATCATTATCCAACTAAAACCAGCTGTAAATAACGAATTGAAAGCGAAATTCCCAACTGGTCTTCCTTTATCTGAAACGGGTCGATATGAACAAATTCCTCGCTGTTGAGATGGACTTTGTGAAGCTTACAATTTATGGACCAACTCAAACACAGAACACAAGGTAGTTTATGTTCTATGTTTTCGATGTAGGATAAACATGTTGATTTTTATGTAATCCTTCAGATAAATGATACTTTAGACTTTGTGGGTAGAGGTGTAGAAGATACAACTATGTATGCATGAACGTTTAAGTGGCTTACGAACGAAATACGATAACAAAGTATGAAACCGACTTATTCAACTTTGTTGATTTAATCGACATTCACATCGTTTAAATGTTTAAATATAAAATGAATTGATTGGTTTGGTGTTTATTTTGTAGAACTTCCTACTTTAACTTATAATACTAGTAATTAATCACTGATTTGAGTCTACTGAACACTTTAATTTATTTTTACAAATATAAAAATAAAAATTTCGTGACAATTGTTTCACCTTGTTAGGGTATTTTTAAACGAATGTGAAGATTAAATGGATTGAATGTCCTTATATAGTTATATAATTCAAGGTTCTTTAAGTAGAAAATCAAAATAATCTTATAAACAATAGCATGTACATTAATCATAATTGAGGGAAAAACCAATAGTTAAGGGCAAGGCTAAGTGTTTAATAGGTAATGGGAAATTTAGGTATTTATATTTGAATTTCGGAAAAAATATAACAAAATATATAAATCATGTTACAATTGCATTTATATATTTTGATAAGAAATTCTTAAAAATATAAATTTTGTATATTAATACGTTTGTGTATATATAAATTTCTTCTTAATATTTCAATCATATTTCAAAATTAAAAAGAACAGCAACCTATTATAATATTATTGATATATTTTCGACAACAGTTATCTTAAGTTATTAAACTATAAAGCTTCATTAATTATCTGACAATACATACATGTATGTCAATAAATACTAACTTTGTTATATTTTTTCCGAAATTCAAATATAAATACGTAAATTCTTAGCCTTGCCCTTAACTATTAGTTTTTCCCTCAATTATGATTAATGCACATGCTATAGTTCATAAGATTATGTTTATTTTCTACTTAAGTGCCTTACATTATATAACTATATAAGGACATTCAATCCATATTTTTATTGAAAATTCTCTAACAAGGAGAAACAATTGTCACGAAATCTTTGTTTTTTTTTTATTTTTTATATTTGAAAAAATAAAATAAAGTATTCAGTAGACTCAAATCAGTGTTTGATTTCTAATATTGTAAGTTTTTTTTATAAAATCAATAGGTAGTTATTTTACAACTTACTCAATGTAAGAGGTGAATATGTTTAAAAAAAATACAAATAAATAATTAAAAGTTTAAAAAATAACTAAATACATATTTACGTATACGAGGTTCGGTAAAAAAATATACATAATGTTTCTCTGGCTTGGATCCAGAAGGACCAGTGTCAGATTATATATTTTTCTTTCCACCATTTTGAAAAGAATCCACGCCAATTAAAAAACTTCCGTATTTAACTATTTTATACACATGTGATTTAATGTTTTCTATGATAACATTTATTAACACAGCCGTCAAACAGTTTATTAAAATGCCACAAAATGGTTAAATAATTACTTTCTTGTAATATTACGATTAACATTGACATAAGCCAGGCAAGTGCTTAAAGGAGAGATCGAAGCCGCAGATTTGAATTTTGTATGATTTTTTTCCTAGATTAGTACACGTATTTCGGCGTTGGTTTTTGATAGACAAACTATGTAAAAAGATACGTTTTAGTTTAATTGGTGAATTTTAAATATTACAAGCAAATTGACGCACGCTCACTTGGGCGTCTCGCCAGACCAGACCACAATGATTGTTCCAGCCACTATTCACCAGACTTTACCCCCTGCGAATTTTTCCTGTTCTCAAAGATGGAGAAGACCATAAAAAGACGCCAGGGTTTCGCAACCATAAAAGAGGTGAAGACCGAATCGCTGGTGGTAGTGAAGGGATGGAGGCGTCCGCGTCCCATGCACCAAGTGCCCGATATCCCCGAAAATCACGACGCTCAGCATTAAACAAGACGAAAAAGAAGATTTGGAACGTGTGTACCACGTTATATTCAGAACGACACGTTGCTGACTTTGAAAGAGATTTTAATATTATATTATTACTTCGATATACTTTTACTCACGTACTGACAAAATGTAATATTAAATCGAGTGTGATAATCTTAGATTCAAAGTCTCCCCATTCGTAATATTCAAATGAAAAAGTTAAAATAGAGTATTTGGATTTAAGGTATCCTATACTATTTGCGCAATATTGTTTGGTGGGCTTCCATATTGTCAACTTAGTGCTAGTTGCATAAAAAAGATAAGTTAAATAAGGTTTACAATTAAATAATTCTTGCGTTTTCGTCAAAATGGACTAAAAAGTTCTTACGAAAAAATAAAATAAAACAACTCATTTTGCATATTTTAACAAAAACGCAGCAATTGTTTAACTTTAAGCATAATTTAACTTAACTGTGTTAAGTTGTAAGAAATTAAGTTTAAAAACGTTTTAATTTTTTTTTAAATAATAAAATATATCACGTATTTAGTTATATTAAATAGTTTAAAATAAAATATTTTGTCCATCAGTTTATTAAAAAATGGCAATATTTCGATGGAAGAAGGACATAAATAATCTTATTACTCGTAAATCACTAAGCATGACAAACATATAATTTTAACAAAATGAAAAGGGACAGTGATTAGATTATCAGACGATTGTTTACTCACCTCAGATTGCCATACAGTGACTTGAGAAAGTTTTTCACACAGTACGTTAAATATTAACGAAAATAAAATTATTTTCGATAATTTTTCACTTGTGCGCTTTGCTAGAGAGTATAATTTTTCTAACTTTAATTTTATTGACCCTTTTAATTGCAATAAAATGACTTTTACAATGCGAACTCTAAAATTAAAACTTAATGCTAGTCTTTTAGTCTTTAGTGATATTACAAATTGTTAACGTTCGTTTCACGTACTTTACTCTATTTCATAATTGTTAAATCAATATTTTAATTTTATAATATTTACGGATACTAATTTATACAGTGTAATTTTTCAAGACAAAATTGATACTTATTCAAATATACATACACCCTTCATCCTCACGCTCACTTTCACACCCTAATACATACACACAAATCCTCACAAATACACACACACAAATCCTCACCCAACCTCTTTCTCTCTCTCTCACGCTTACAGAAATTCTTATTCAATTTCTAATTGTTCATGTTTAATGTATTTTTGTGGATATCTTTTATTGGTTTCATTTTTTATATTTTTTATTTGAACTAATATATTTGCTGTATTAGTGATAGTTGCGAATTATGTAGGTGTGCATTTGTCGATTATTGTCACATTTCAACATCCTTTTTATCCACAACATATGTTCGCTTCCCACCTTCAGTATCCTTTGATAACCTGCCACAGCAAGACCTCGTGTCGTATATGTTATTGCGTTAAACGTGTGCCGCATATAAATTTAGTTTCCACCAACTACCAGTGTTCAGCTCCAGATCGGGGGCCTGTCCTAGTGTTAGAGCCGCTCGCAATTGACCAGTCGGACTACCGCAATTCCATCAAGAACGAACCAGGTTAGTGGTTTCCATTCCTGATCCATTTCATTTGTTGGGGTTGTGACTGATTGACATTGCATACCGCATATCGAGGATATTAATTTATTTATATATTAAACTAGCTGACCCGACAGACGTTGTCCCGTCCGAACGTTGGTTTGCCTTGAAAAAATACTTTTAATTGATAAGTAGGTACCTAGGTGATTGATTTTGGCTAACAGAATTTGGAGGTCAAGGCATTTACAGATCTCATGACTTGTCGTTGGCTGGTTAAATGAGCCCTGTAAATGCTTAGACTTCCATTATCCCTTCTCAAAAATGTTTTCCCTCTCTGTCGCAACAAATTTAAATATAAATAACCCCCTTAGAAGGAAATTCAGCCAGTCTGCAAGCATTTAGACGTACACAAAACATTGTTGAATTAACGACCTGGTAAAAGAAGAAGTATAAAAATTAAAAATTGTTTTCAGGCGTTGCCTAGTAGGTGAATTGGTTCAGCCGAATGAACCTCACCCACTTTATAAAGGTTTCTGCTCTTTTACTGTATAAAAGTTAGCAGATGGAAGAGTTGAGGAAATTTGAATGTTCAAACATCGGTAGAATAGTGAATGTTACACAGTGTGTAAAGCGTCCACTCAAACCAGCCAATGACAGATCATAAGCACTGTAAATGCCAAGTCTTTTATATTCCCTTCTTAAAAATGTCTTCCCTCTCTGTTGCAACAAATTTAAATATGAATAACTCCCTAAGGAGAAAATCCAGCCAGTCTGCAAGCATTTGGACGTACTCAAAAAATTGTTGAGATCTCATGCACTCACGAGATCTCATGATCTCACGCACCCAAATGCCGTACAAATGCAAGTCAGAATTCACGTATTAATAGGGCAATCCGCTTGCTGAATATGGTTTCTGCAGATAATAAGAATCTATTTTTCTGTATCTATCTGCTTTCTGTTTATTAACTTCTAACTTATATTTATAGTGTGCATAAAGTGCTGGGTTAAGCAACCCGGAAAGTAATGCAGACTACAATTGTCTGATAAATAAATATGTGAGACTCCTTTATTAAAACATATTCAATTATTGAATAGCGTTTTAAATGCATTGTAAATATAACTGTGATTATTATGGTTTAACGATTTTTGTTTGAATCAATAACATAGTAAGCTATCTTATAGTCGTAAAAAAACACGTGAAAAAGATTTACTTTGTGTTTTCGCCATAAAAAATAAGTCGGTGTTTGCAACACGTAAATTTCGCTTAATAACAAAGAAAAATTATTAAATTTCCTTCGGGATCGCGGAATATTCCGGCGTCGTAAAAATATTACGGGATGAAAATATTCCAGTATGTTATTACAAAGCATCGTGTTTCTTGCAAACTGAGTTTATCTAATCTTAGTTATATGAGTTATCCCAATATTATGTGTTTCTTGAAAAGTTTAGCGAATCTGGCAAACCGTCTATTGGTATATGGATCTTAGATGGGATTTCGCAGAACTTAGTTTAGTTAGCTCAGCATATAGAGTAACAAAACTAACGTAGCTAGACAAAATTTAAGGTGCGTGTGTTATAGGACTATTTATGTATGTTTAAGTGATTTTAAACCACACGGAATCATGTGGTTTGAAGTTTGGTTCAATTACATACATTGAGTTGTTTGGATCAAAGTTTCTAGTTTCGGTGTTGTCTTTGGTCCTTGGGATGTTGAAATCTATGGAAACGGTGTTTAAATATAATATGATACCCGAAGTTCTCAAAATGACAGTGCATAGGTTCTCCCTAGTCAATCAAAGCATTTCATAAAACATTTAATTTTGGAAGTGAAATTCTTGATGGAAGTTCATTGTAATTTATTATACAAATATAAGACGAGTGATACACAAATTTGGAATATCTAGTGACCGGTTTCATCGTTTTCGTGACATCTTCGAGACTGGTATCTTTATAACGGAGTTCAATGTATTTATACAAAACAGAGGTAAGGATAGAGAATTCAAAATTATATAAAAGTAAATTAAATAAAGTTGTTTTAATGTTAAGGATCATTATGATTTTTTTTTCGGGTTAACTAATGAGTTGATAAAATGCTATTTTAACGAGTTTAAGAACTTTATTTTTTGAGTCCCATCCTTCGTGAGTATGATTTTTGTCAATTATGATTTCTGAAAAACAAAGGGTAAAAAGTCATTAGTTAAAATATATAACAATGGGTATAGTAATGAATAATGCACGTGTGTTATCTGTTCAATAAGTAATTCTACGTCAGGTTTATATTTAAATCTATTATTTTTGAAAATTTCTAGTTTGTGAAGTTTATGGCCTTTAGATGCAATATTAACTGTTTTTACATTATTTTTCAAAGGAAAGTTTATTTTCCATTCAATAATTGTCAAAATTTGAATTATCTGTATTATTAGATCGTGATTATATGTGCTCTTTTATGCGTGTTTTAAAAGCTCTATCCATTTGTCCTACGTAGCATGTATTTTAACAGTCATTGCAATTAAGTAGGTAATTTTCCTATTTGGAAAACTTATTTTCTTTGTCTTTAGTATTAACCAACTAATTAACTAAGGAATTATCATTGTATAAGGCTGCGGTGCATTTATTTTATTTATTATCTGTCCAATTTTATCACTAGTTTTTCTTATATATGAAAGTTTTGCCCAACGCTTTCGGTCTTTATTATTATCATTTGTCGTCAAACTTTTGGTTAATTTATTATTTACGATAGGTTTGAAATTGATAAAAGTATCACCCATCATTTATTTAAATAATAAAAAAGTATTTCATTTTAGATCTCAAGAGAATCGTGTTTTTTTGTAAATACGCATTCTCAACTTATAAATGATTGTGTAAGAAAATGGAAATAAAATTAACCATCGGCTAGAATTATAACTTTGGTTCTCGGATCTGGAGAATAAACAATTGAATAAAATAAGTGAACAAACGAACAATTGAAATAAAGGATATTATTGCACTGTGGCGTGAGTGTAAAACTAAAATAAGTGCTAATTTCTAATTAATTAAGTTTTAATTCAAAACCATCATAATTGTCCAAAGCCTAAAAGTGTAAAAGAAAAGTGTGTTTAAATTAAAACTTAAAAGATTTATTTAAAAAAATACAGTTTTTCAAGCAAAATGAAACCTTTAAACTCCCATATCTCTAAACCACAATATTTGCACCTACTACAGTTTTTCACTCGAGGTGCGATCAAAAAAATGAAAAACTGAATAATTCAATAAACCCGAGTGAATTGTTGAATAAACTTTCAAATTAACAACTGATAAAATTTTCAAAATAACACATAAATATTTAAAAAAGTGAACAAATAAATGTTTGAACATTTCTATAAGTTAACAGATGAACAGTTGAGAAAGTGAACAAATAAATAATTGAACAAATAAACAGTTGACAAAGCAAACCTTCTAGCCTCTATCACAACAAGGGCTATCTCTTCATTCTAGTAACGAGAGAACCCTTTTTATACCCTTCAATTGCTTTAATTTTCTTGCCTCCTCTTTCACAGTAGTAGCTGCTCAATTGTAGAATACTCTACTTACTAATGTTAGAGACGCCGCTTCTTCTTTATTTACATTTAAGTCAAGATTGAAATGTCACTATCTAATTTTTTTATTTGTTCCTTTATCCTTTTTCTTTCTTTTCCATACTCTTTCCTCTATTCATAGCATAGGGCCAATTTTTTTATATTTTTATTTAATTTTTGTTTTTAGTATAAAATCATGAGATTAAGAATGTCCATGTTCCATGTATTTGTAATTTTCTCAAACTGATTGGTTTGAGTAGGTAGAAAGAAATTGCCTCAAAGCAATATGCCAATAACGGCAATGTATAAAGTCTTTTTTTTATTATTATAAATTGAATATTTGCATTCTTATGATTTACCCACATACTTAATTTTGAGGGCCATTTTCAATGAGTTGTAAATAACTCAGTATTAGATAATGGAAATCAAGTTCGGGTAGAGTAGAATTTGAACCACGGACCTTTCATCCGTGGGTCCGAGACAGTAGCCACAGGACCACAACCCGACTGTTAAATAAATAAACAAATAAACTTAGGAACAACGGAACATTAAAACAAGTGAACAAATAAACATATGAACAAGTTACCGAGAAAACTTTAGAATAAGTCTGATAAAATGATAAAAAAAACACTAGAACAAGTGAACAATAAATGAACGATCAAGTTCGTGAGCAATAATTAAAAAGTCAAATGAATTAACAAATAAACGCGTGACCACGTTGTTATGCACAATAAATAAATCAATCAATCTTAAAATCAATTCACTGGGTTAATTTTTATACAAACATAACGTTCATATTTCGCATTTTTTCTTATAAATACATCTGCAGGTTTAACTTTATTTCAATATCTGCGACAATTTCAGATTCAGGCTTTTTACGGCTCCGAAAAAAAGTGTAAGATTTGATTTTTAAAATATTTTACTCCGTTTCTTTAATCAAGTATTTAATATTCTAGTATTTCTATTTACACACAGCTTTGATGACGTCACGTAGGCACTTACGCGAACGTGATTGTATTAGTACGATTGCGTAGTGTAGTATTTCCGTTTGTTGTTCCAAGTGTACCGAACGTTAACTTAACTCAACATCTCTCTGAACAAAGTTTACCTTAAAGTGTAACATATTATATTTTCATACTCGAGATAAGTACCTACGTGTTTATTTTGACAAACTACAGAAGGACAGTTTTAACTTTTTACATACTGTGTGGAAAAACTTCCCCGCATCACTGTTCAGTAACCTGAGATTAGGAAATGATCGCCTAATAATCGCTGCCTCTTTTCATCTTATTAAAATTATTTGTCTCTCTTGCCCAGTGCTGTAATTAAATTGTACATCTTTCTCTCAAATGAATGTTTTGTATATTTGTTTCAGGGTTCTTGATATTTTGTCATTTTCTAAGATCCTTATGGAAAAATACTTTATTTATAATTATCTTAAATACTTAAACATGTAATATGGTTGTTCTCTTATGTATATCTGTATCTGATATACAGATCTGGTGGCTTCTAAAAAGAATTTCAAGGCTTTTAAAAAGTTTTGTAATCCTTTCGGCGAATCGATCATGTCCAATCAATTTAATCCCAGTTAGTGAAGAATTCACTTCCCTCTCTTCTCAATCCAATGAAGTACATATTATGTACTTCTGGATTACTTTCTTTCAGCACAAAGATGCTAAGGCTACCAGATTTCAGAGAGCTCCTTCGGGCAGCTTTTCTCGTTTGACAACGAGCAAATTTTCCATGTATGTGGGCACCGCCAAGGAGACTTATGTCCTCAGATGCGGTGTGCGGTATGTGGTGGGTAAGCTGTTCTCTTATGCGTTAAAGTTTACTTGAAGATAACAAAAAAAAAATTAGAGTGTTTTTTTTTTATTCAATTAATTGATTTAAAATAAGCATATACATTACAAACATACAGTCAATACGTACACATTATAAAAAAAAATACATTATAGATACGTATGTCAAAGTAGTAGGAGAATCCTGCTCCGGAAAACGTCTTCGGATGCATGGAACAGATCAATATCCAGAGCGATGTTGTTCAGCACAGCGGTAGCTCATCCAACAGCCATAATCATCGGCAGGTTAGTCCTGTTTACGCTGTCTTAGGTCAGGAACATACAAACTAATGCTTCTCATAATCTCAGAATCATCGATCATACTGCGCAACAATCGATAAAAATGTGCAGTCAAATACACATTCTTTCTAGTCTCTAAACGGTTGTAGCCAAGCATACCCAAGAGAAACCCGGTCCGGTAGAGCCAATGACAATACCCGCACTCTTTCATGTAGAGATATCTTAGAAACTTTTTTTTGATTTTTTCTATCATAAGAGAGTATTTCAGTTCATGCGACTCCCAAATCATTGAGTCACCTCGAGTCTACTTCGCACCAAGGAGTTGTAAAGAGTTCTCAGTACGCGGGTATTTTCAAAAACCCTGACAGTACACAGTACGAATCCTAACATCTTTAATGCATGAAATATCTAGGGTGCTCGAAAATCTAACGCCCTGATCCTTAACATTTGATGTTCGTATCAGATTCTGGTCATTCATTTTGTAGCGAAAAAAAAAGGTTTTAGGCCTTAGTGAAATACATGACCGAACACTTGGAAACTAAACTGTTCATAGTTGTTGCTGAGATATTAATTAATTAAGTGCTGTTTGCGAAGCCGCGCCGGTTACATCACAGCAACGAGTGGGTTAATATTAAACTATGCTTATTTAAAAAATATATATTATTTGAGAAATGAACGGCACTCAAACTCATTTGTTCATCCGTACAAAAATCCTACCTAATTTTTTGCCATGTTTTTGGAACCTTTTAAAACCTGAATCAAATCGGCAGTTGTGAAAAATATTTTCTTAATATTAAATATTTAGATAAAAGACCATTATTTCAAAAATTTGACTTCTTTAAACTTTTTCCTTAAGGTAAAGTTATATAGGTGCGAAGGTTTTCACGGACACTGTTATCAATATTATGTATCTTTTTTGGGGGTATCACCCAAAAAAGATACATAATATTGGTAAAGTTATATGTTCGTTTGAATACACATTGGATTTTAAATGATGTTTTTTTTTTATATCAGTTTTGGAAATAAAAACTATTTGCAAATACATACTTTAATCCATGTTATAAAATAAAAAATAACTATCACAATGAAAAACAAATTTTTTATCAACTTTTTGTTTGACCAGTCTATTTTTTGATTTGCTGGAAGATATTTTTTTAGCAATAAGTCCGCGTAAGTACTAATTTTTTCGTACTTGAAGATTTAAATAAGTAAATAAATCGAACAATATGTATTGGTGTGTGTGCGTGAGAATTTGCTTATTTTTTTTTACATTTGCAATAGTTTTTTTATTTATTTCATTTCATTTTATTTTTGCACCACATCAGGCCAGGAGGCCCAATCACAGTAGTGAATTACACCACAGAACACCCAGGTATGAGAAAAATCACATTTTAATTATTGTGTTCTCACCGGGAATTGAACCCGGAACCTTCCATGCGTGAGTAAAGCGTCTTGACCACTACACCACGGAGGCCGCCAATAATAATATATTGTGTAACTGCACGCGTTATAAATGTAAAAACCTAATTTTAAAAAAACTTACCCGATAAGGGGGTTTAAAACATTTATTATTTAAAAAATAACAAAAAATTAAGTGTTAAAGTTAAAAAAAAAAACTAATAAACTTTGCATGAAATATAATTTTTGTTTAAATTTATTTCAACAGAGAGGGAAAACTTTTGAGAAGGGGATATGGAAGTCTAGGCATTTACAGGGCTTATGACCTGTCATTGGCTGGTTTAAGTGGCCACTTTACACACTGTGTAACATTCACCATTCTGCCCATGTTTGAACATCCACATTTCCTCAAATCTTCCATCTGTTGACTTGTGAAGTAAAAGAGCTGAAACCTTTATCACGTGGGTGAGATTCATCCGGCTGAACCAAACTAGACTTCCATATCCCCTTCTCAAAAATTTTCCCTCTCTGTTGAAATAAATTTAAATATGAACAACTCCCTAGGGAGGAAATCCAGCCAGTCTGCAAGCATTTGGACATAATCAAACATTGTATAATTTTTGTGTTCATTTTTAAAATCTATAGATTTAACGTTCTTTTTGTTTATAAAATGGTTTTATCATTTTTTCTCGCCTTATATGGCGTGTTTCGGTTAATTAATGCTATAAACTCAACATTTCCAAAACAAGATGTAAATATTAGCTCAAGAAAGTAAAAAGTAATTTCAAACTTGTGACTGGTCTAAAGCGGAAGCCGAAAGAAATCCCGTCTTAATGTGAAAGTCTATACAACTCACATCAAAAATTCAAAAAATAAATAACTGTAAACGGGTCGACTCAATTTCCTTGTCCCGAGAAATCGACATTTTGTATTTGAGATTGTAGGGTCGTTTCTAGGTCAGGACCCATAGAAATCCTGGCAACATTATACTGTTAAAGCGAGAAAATAATCATCTCACGCGCAAAAAGGAACAAGGATTTCTATGCAAACGGTAGAGGATAGGTTATTTTGTTAAGCACTTTCTTCCCGGGATTTCAGAACGCCGGGTTTACAGCTTTGCGGGTCCAATCAGCTGCTGCTATGTTTCCGTGTTATATTGGACAAAAGCGAAGGAAATTTGGTTCAATTGTGCACGTCGCTTTCGATCGAGGAAATAATTTTGTAGAATGAGGTTTGATGGAATTCCAAATGGAAAAGAATGATCCGAAAGAGTTTGTGAACAGCAATCTCAGCAAAGAGAAAGCTCAATGCTACGGGAAATTGAATACATAAAATGTTTTCTTACAAGCGGTAAAAATTAGATTGTTTAATTGTACTGCAAAATTTCTTGAAAACGTATGAAAACAATTATAAAAATACGTTGTATTTAGAAAAATCAATTAATTATATGTTAAGATAGTCTACCCGATTTCAAGGTAGCCATGTTAAGCGTGTTTTGGAGCGTACGAGGTTTTCTTTTTAAATGTCAGAAAAACACACGGACTTGAACTCACGACGTCTTTCGAAGTACTTTCGAAACGACCCAAATTTTTACCGAACACGGAGCTATGAGAAGTGACCTATATAGATTTAAATTAAGGCATGATGACTATTGTCCATGCGATGATATTTCTTCACAGAGTATCGAACATCTGTTATTTCAGTGCCCATTTTTCAGTGTACCATAACTTTGAAGCAGAATGCAGGAAATATAGAATATCCTAAACAGATATTCACCCGCTAATTAAAAGGAGTTGTCACGCATAATTGTTCTTGAACTTTGCAGCAATAGTGATTGGACTCATAAAGGTAATAAACCAAAATCAGTTATCAAACATCCCATTTCTAAGATAAACAAAAACGATTTTTTCTGAGTACTTTAGCCTTGTATATGACACGTAAGGCTAATAAATGCAGGGGTCCAAATATATAAAAATAAAAAAAGAACTCACGACGTCACGGGCGATTTAATTTAAAAATAATAACCTTTAAATATCATACCGATGAAAATACGATACATAAACTTTTTCTTTTATCTTACGTACACTTGTTCCTGGTTCAAGGTAATTCTGTGGCATCAAGGTAAAAAAGTACATTTCACAAAAATTTACAAAATAAGTTAAGTATGCACCGCCGAGTTGTAACGCTTCACCTATTTCTTTCTTGGATTTATTTATTGTATATACGGCCAAAGCAAATCATTTCTACTGCTATATAAAGAAACATATGTACAAGATACTGAACGAAAACAACATAAAACTATGTAGCAAAGACTAAAAGAGTTAATAAATAATGATATAAAATTTATTCATAAAGACGTTTAACATATAAATCTCTGAGCCAACCCATGCCGATCCATTTCCACCACACACGTTGTTATGGCGAAAAGATCTACGAAAAGCCGGAAAATCTATCCCAAAGAATTTAGAGTTGTGTGACAAACTGACCAATCTACACAATCTGGACATTGGAGCATAAAAACAAAAGTCGCTCCTAGAAGACTTGATGAATAGCAAATTTTGATCTCTCGTTACATGGTTGAGAACATGAAAAGTAATAGATTACGACGGAGATGATACATCACTTATGGCATTAAGTATTTTGAAAATGCATAGAAGGTCTATCTCCATTCTACGTTTCTCCAAAAAAGACAAATTAAGAGATTGCTCTTTTAAAATATAAATAATAAACCTTTTGCAAGCCGAGCAACCAAGCCATATTTCTTAGAAAACGGTGTTGAACAGAATCGATATGGTCCATGTAAGTCCAATAGAATGGAGAGCAAATTGGAGAAGCATATTCGTGTTATAACATTTAAAATGTATTTTTAAACATCAAGCATATACTCATAGAACATGCTCAATGGATGAACTCCCGCTTCTAACGGGCTTGTCCTTTTTGGATTTGAAAGTTCAACGACAATCCGTGAATTTTCACATAAAAAGAAATAATTGTTTATTTAATAATTGTTTGAAGGAACGTCTCAATCGGATATAAAAAAATGTCTTTGACTGCTCTTCTTGATGCTTAGCAATCGCCATAGAAATCTTATTCTTCAGGTAGGGTTACTTTTCTTTTTTTCTATCAATCCATCAGCCTTTAAATTCTTCTTAGGTAATCCCCGATCATTAAACTATGCAGTTTTTATCAGTTCATGGTAAACTCAATTACAGATTTTTTTTTTTAATATTGCTGGTTCCCCTTTGTGTTACTGCAGATATCTTAATCAATCTTTTAAACACATTTGGTAATTTTATCCCTTTCCCCGACTCTATGATTACTGGATGGAACTTTTTGCTACTAACCGTGGCCCTGTTATAGATTTTTTCGGGTATAAAGATTAGGTGGCTTTCAAAAAGAATTTCAAGGCTTTTAAAAAGTTTTGTGAACACGAATTGATCATGTCGCATAAATTTGATCGCAGTCAGTGAAAAATTCACTTCCCTCTTTCCTCAATCTAATGAAGTGCTGTATATTATGGATTACATTTTTTCAACACAAATATTCTTAGGCTACCAGATTACGGAGAGTTCCTTCAAAAGGCTTTTTTTGATCGGCAGTGATTTTTCAATGTATGTGGGCACTGCCAAGGAGACTTATATTCTTAAATGTAATGTGCGGTATGTAATAGGCGAGTTGTCTTAGAAATCAGACAAAATTGCATGTTAAAGAGTTAAATTAGTAAAAACTTATAAACGGCTGTCTTGCACAACCATTGAAGTGACTTATATTTCTTTACCTCGATGCCACAGAGAAAATAAAATAATTCCATTCTATAACTTTAACAGTGTATTCATAAATCTAATTTATACAGGTATATTAAATCAAATCTTTATGTTAAGTAGTATTTTGGGTTTGTGAAGGTGTGGGTGGTGAGGGTTAAAATTTGATCATTTGTTCTTGATTTCAACAAATAAGATAATTTTTTTTTTTGTGTTTTGTGTTCTCACCGGGAATCGAACCCGAAGCCTTCCGTGTGTGAGTCCAGCGTCTTGTCCCTTACACCATGGAGGTCACCAATAAGAGTGCACAATGGAAAATATTGGATTCTGACCTTTAATTGGTTGGTTAAAGTGACTTGTAAATATTTCATTTCTGCTGTAATATTTCAATCTTAGAATCTTCTAAAAGCTCTCGCCTACAAACATTAAAAATAAGGTTGATTTAAACTGAGATTGTATGAGCGTATTGGGTGATGACCTAATTATCAGAAATAGAGAAAGCATATTTTATAAGTTTCTTTATATATCAACTTGTGCGTTTTATGTTTGATGGGAAAAGTTTTTATTTTTATCATAAGAACACTGAAAGAAAGTTTTCTAAGCACAGGAGTATCTTCCTACTAAAAGAGCTAATATATTTCTAAAACGGAAATGTTCATGTAAAAAGATTCTATTTTATTATATTAAATTAAAAACATATTAGGGTATTATTAAACCCTGTCACATCCAAAACCACGATGATCAGTATGGACAAGAAGACATATTAGCATATTTAGAACAAAGAAAATTTAAATAAAGCATTCTTTTATATATGTACTCTTAAATTTTATTGTGCACGCGGAAATATTTATTGACACAACAGAGAAGATAAATAAAGGGTCATTAAATAAGAGTAATTGAATTTGTGAATTTGAACTTAAAATATAAAACACATTTTATTTTACATAAAACGGATATTTTTATATCATGATAAATAATATTTAATGTTTTAAAGATAATGTCAGATAAGTCAAATGTCCAGCACTGAGTTGTTTAATCCATGATCCAATTTTTATTAGTTCTCTCATTAGATGAGCAAAGTAGGGTAAAAAAAAATACTACTAAGAGACTAATGGTTCTAAATGTAAAACTATTCATTCATTGTGTATGTATGTGTATAATATAGACTACTGTAACTAGAACACAATATGAAAATAATGTAAATGAGTGCCTCAACAAAGGTTATGCCTAGTGAGGTGTTTATGAATATTTTTTAATTATATTTCTTATTTGAAATAAATTAATAAATATTTGAAACAATGAAGATCAGTTAAATTTGTGAAGAGGAATATTTTAAAAATGCAGTGACGTATACGAAAGTACTGAAAGGGTCCCTGAGCAACAGCTTGGTTGTGCAGAGGAAAAAACGAGTGATAGTAGGTCAAGTGAGATATAGAAAGAGCATGGTAGAAATAAAGAGTGCGCTGAAAAGTATGAAAAACGGAAAATCCTTGGGTATGATAAGGTCGCTGTGGAATATCTGAAGAGTGGTGGCCAGATCGTGAGTACATGGCTGCACAGACTTTTCAATCTCTGCCTAAAGGAAGGACATACGCCTTTGGATTGGAGGAGGGCAGTTGTCTTGCCTTTATATAAGGGAAAGGGATCTCGTGCGGAATGTGAAAACTATAGGGCCATCAGTCTTCTGAGTTCTGTCGGTAAACTGTATTTAAAAATTATAATCGAGAAAGTAAAAAAGGTGACAAAAGACAAAGTGTGGGACGTGCAAGGAGCCTTTATGAGTGGACGTGGATGCACGGATCAAATTTTTGCCCTGTGAATGCTAACGGAGAAGTTTTTGGCAAAAAGTCAAAAACTATTCTGCGCATTTGTCGATTTGCAAAAAGCATATGATAAAGTAGATGGAATGAAATTGTGGGGCGTGTTGGAAAAGTATGGAGTAAACAATAAACTTATACATGCAGTATCGTCTCTCTATGAGGAGAGTTCAGCGTGTATAAGAGTTAATGGGGGATTTACATCTTGGTTTGCGATCTCAAAAGGCGTGAAACAGGGATGTGTAATGTCACCATGGTTGTTTAATCTATACATGGACAACTGTATGAAAGAGATAGTATGTATGGGTATTGGATCAAAAATGGATATTTTTTCAGTAAGTTGCTTGTTGTATGCTGACGATGCAGTTCTGTTAGCAAGCAGCAAGGCTGATTTGCAGCAAATAGTCTCTAGAATGTATGATGTATGCCTGGAGAGCGAATTGGCGATGAACGAAAGTAAGTCAAAAGTGATGGTATTTGAAAGGGATAGTGAGGTTACTGACTGCATAATAAATGTAAAAAACGAATTTCTCGAGCAAGTAGAAGAATTTGTGTATCTGGGAAGCATGTTTTCAAGAGATGGAAGAGTAGAAAAAGATGTTGAAAGATGAGTGAATGCGGGAAACAAAATGAACGGAGCACTAACCACAGTAATTTCTAATAAAAATATGTCAATCGAAGCTAAACTGGCAGTGCACAACGGAGTTTTAGTCCCAACACTTATGTATGGAAGTGAAACTTGGAACTGGCAGAGGAAAGATGAAAGCCGAGTGAACGCGGTTGAAATGCGATCTCTTAGACAAATGTGTGGGAAATCAATGTGTGACAGGGTTACGAATGATGAAATCAGGCGGAGTGTAAATCTGAGACAAGTATAATTGATAAGATAAGGAAAGGGTCTCTGAGATGGTTTGGTCACGTAGAACGAATTGACGACGAGAGAATGGTAAAACAAGTAAATATGGCAAAAATGAACGGCAACGTTAGACGACCAAGGAAGACGTGGCATGATCAGATAAACCAAAATCTTAAGTCTGGTCATGTCAAAAGCAGACAGAACCGAAGGGCATGTATGACAAGATGTATGAATGTGGAAGAGGCTAGGAGTGTATGCCAGGATAGACGTGTGTGGCGGTCCATTCTCTCTGCCTACCCCTACGGGGAAATGGCGTGATGGTAGTAGTAGACTTAAATTGTGGAATGTATTATATTGCATAATATTTTGAGTAGTAAATGTTTTCATTCTTTTTTGAAGCCACAAATATGTATATCCGACAAGACCTATAAAAGTAGCACGGGGTGAGGCTCCATTTAGTATTAATACTGAGGGAGAAAGAGGCAAAACCACAGGATGTGTTCAGAAGATTGATAACGATATCCGCAGGAGCACAAAGGGGTTTCAACATTATGAAAAAAAATATATACAGGGGTTCATTAAACCCTGTCACATCTGAAACCACGATGATCAGTATGAGCAAGAAGACATATTGGCAAATTAAAATAATTTTTTGCAACGAATAAAATTTAAAAAAAAATTTTTTTTCAAAAAAAGCAAATGGTTGCTTACTTCTGCAGAGGAGAAACGAGAAGGGAAGGGAAAAGTCTGACACACTGACATTCACTTCTCCCCTGCAGAAGTAAGCAACCATTTGTTTTTTTAAATATTTTATTTTTTTAAATTTTCTTCGTTCTAAATATGCTAATATGTTTTTTTGTCCATACAGATCATCGTGGTTTCGGATATGACAGGGTTTAAAGAACATCCTGTATATATCGAAGGTTGATGTCACAGCCAAATCTCCCGTCCTCTTTTTTTCTTATACCTTTCGTGTAAAAGTAAGACAAAATAAGCAAAATGTTTAAAGCTTCTCTCTAAAAGACAGGAAAATACTTGATTTTTTTGGAGTATGGTTATCAATTATCAAAGAACATAGTTATGCATGAAGCAGCCAGCAATAAAAACGTAAAATTGCAACAACGGCACTTTTGTGAAAATAGTGATTTATCGAATCCACATAATAGTTGAAATGTTTTGACTATGACAAATGATGCATACATTAGTTTTTTTTTTAAATACAACACGAATAATGATCACGTATTTGGCTAATTTTAATGATTCTTAAAGTCTGGCTGACCACGCAACCTAGTTCATTTTATGGAAAACGACCAGCCCTAGTAAAACTCTGATATATATTGCGTCATTATGTATTAAACATTTTATTTTATATTCTTCTAAGGTACCTAATTGTAAAAAATCACTCAATAAATTCGTTATAATAACGTAAAAAATAATTTGACTTTGTGTAAAGGTATTTTGATTTTTTTTAAAGTCTGGCTGACCACATGACCTAAAATGTGCCAAAAAAAAACCACCAAATTTTATACTAAATGATATTCCATTCAAGCTTTGAATGTATGAAATGACATTCTGTATTATTATTTTTTTTAATTAAGGGTGTTTTTAAAATAACTGAATTTAATTTATTTAAGAGAACTAGATTTCTGGAAGCATTTATCCTCCCATTGCCATCTATAACACCGAAAGACTTTTCTAGTGCCGTGGGTGTTTTCTGCAAATGCAAAAATGTCGTTCGTGTGATCAAAACTATTTTCAGGAAGTTATTATTACAATGTTTGTGTGAAAGATACCCAGACCTTGATTACAATGAGTTAACATTAATCTTCAATTTTATCTACAAAGTAAAAATAAGTTTTTTGTATGAAAAGCGGAATATGGATACATTTTTTTCTTTAAAAAATGTTTAATTATAGGTTACCAATGAAGATATTTTAAAAGCTCATGCAAATATACTAATTTTCGTACACAGATATCGGTTTTTCTTTACATACAGTCGAAAATAACTCTGTTAATTTCCCATTGTTATTGGGGCCCTGGTACATTAATAATATAACTATTTTCTGGCGGTTTTTAACTAAACATAGAATTGACCTTACTACACCCGATAACACCAATATATCTTTAATTTTTTTATTTTAAACTGGCTGCTTTCTGCATAACTACGTTCAATTACTTTTCGTAAAATTTCTTCCTCAAAACCCACCAATCACTCTGTATAAATTAACAAAATGTCCATTTTTTGTTAACAGTTTTCTCAGGAAATTGATTCGTGTCCTATTTTTTGCCAGAATAACTAAAGCCCTTTGTAATTTGAAGTAAATTAGGCGTGAAAAGTGCTACCAATCGAATAGCTGTCGATCAGAAGTAAACGTTTTTTCTTTGCCTGTCAAAAGTGAGAACAGAAGTTTTGCTGACGTTACCGGTTTTTGTTTCAAAGCGTTAAACATCGCTGTTTAGAAAATTTGCAGCACAATTGCCTTTGTAAATGTATTGTGTTTTGTTTTTTTTTATCCAATTAAATGGCACATTGCACATTTTACGTAAAGGGAGGAAAATATATTATGAAATATGCATATGAATAAAAAAAGATTTTGAAATAAATTAATTTTAGAGTAAATCCAAAAATTTACAAAAATTTAAAAGTGTGAAAAACATATTAATGAAATGCTAAAACAGTTAAATGAAGAATTCAAAAATACTTTAAAAGAACCAATATATCTAATGTTAGTAAATAAACTACTTACCGACTTTTTGTGTCTACCGGTTTTGAGGCGTAGCTGTCTCTTCATCAGAACACTCACTACACCAACATGCAAATACTAAAATAGACTTTCACCTTTACTATCACCGTATTATATAAAGTATTTATAAAAAAATACATAAATAACATGAAGAATTAAAGGGAAACAAACACCACCATGTGCGAACATGCATAAAAAAAATAGGTTTATGATATTCAGTTTGTTGGTGTACGATTGTGGTAAAGTCAAGTGTCCTCACAAAGAGACGGGTATGTCTTGAAACTAGTATCCACAAAAGTATATGCTGATTTAATTAATAATGTAAATACCAACCTTTTATAAGTAGTTCATAATAAAATCCAAAAAAAACCTCCAGGTGTTTCTGTGGGCTGCTAGAATCTGTGCATCCTCCCATGTCAGGTTCGCATCCCGTAGTTCTGACATGAGCTACCGACGAACAGTCAGTAGCGGACGTCCAGAACATTGAGAACCTATGCATCATGAACAGTACATCCAGTGCCTGACATTTCTGGAGACTACGACTCCAAGCCTTGAGCAAGACGAAGAAGAAAAAGTGATGGTCTCTGTGTCTATTGATTTAAAAATGTATTTTGCGAAGGTTCAATCCAATATTTGTTAACGGAGATTTATTTGTACTTAAAATGAATATTTTTTCAATATTTCAGTATGGGTATTATTTTTACATTTTTTAAAAAAATTATTTATTTTGTTTAGTTCTATGATTAATATAGTCTAATATATATTAACAACACAATATTTACATCTTTACTTAACAAAAGCTCTTTCTTGTATTTTTTCAAACAATGTTTATTTACTTTTTTCAGGTAAGCGATGGCTACAATTTCACAGTGTTGACGTGCGTCTTACATACCTACAAGTAAAAAAAGGTTTGTTTTTTATTTTTTTCTCAAAGTACTGAATGAAGATAATAAATTTTTGTTGAATTCAAAACTTTTTAGTTTCGAAAAAAAACGTGAAATAATTTTTTTAAATCAGTTAACCTTAGGAAGAATTTTTATCTAAATCACGCAATGGCAAGCATGACAGAAATAATTATTATTTAAAGGATACGTATTTTAATAAAATTAAAATGTAAATTTTAGCCTGTAAAAATTCTTATTTAAAAAAAAATTGCGTTGTGTTTTATCACTTTATTTTTAATCAAATAAAAAATATCAAGAATATTTTGAGTTTGTAGACAAGCTTAATTTTCTCATTTTAAAGTTATTTATATTTCAATTTGTTGCAACAGAATGAAAAAACAATTTTGAAAAAGTAATACGGAAAACTTGGCATTTACAGTGTTTATGACCTATCATTTGCTGGTTTAAATAGTCACTTTATGCACTGTGTAACATTCACTATTCTGCCTATGTTTAAACTTTCACGTTTTCCTTAAATTTAAATCGAAGTGACTTTTAAGGAAATCGAGCCTGTTAACAAACACTTTAACATACTCATAACATTGTTAAACTAACTGTAAAGAAGTTTTAATATTTTTTAAATCGTTTCATGCATTGCCTATCATGAAATGATGAAAACCGGATGAATCTCACTCACATAATTAAGGTTTCAGCTCTTTTACTTCACAAACGTCAACAAATGGAAGAGTTAGGAATATGTGGTTGTATAAACATAAACATAATGATTGATGTTACATGGTATATAAAGTGGCTACTTAAACCAGCCAATGATAGATCATAAGCCCTATAAATTACTAGACAGCCACATTTCCTTCTCAAAAATGTTTTACTTCTCTGTTGCAACAAATAAGAAAAATATAACTATGAAAATATATCTACAACTTTTTGATATACTGTATACTCGTAAAAAGGTACTTTATATTTTCCTTAATCGAACAGTTTGGGTAGGTAGGAAAAAATCGCCTTGAGGCAATATATTTTTTGCCTTGAGGCCTTTTTATGTATGTACAGAAACTGTACATGTATGAAAAGTGTTTAAATAAACATGTGTGTAAACATTTTTTATGTGTTTCATCGACTTACAGATCAGAGACTCAAGGTTCGAACCCCAATCTATTCTAACTTGCTTCGCATTTTCTAATTGTGAGTTATTAACAACTTGTTGAAAATGGCAGTAAAAATTGAAATATTTGGGCGAATACATTTTTTTAAGTATTATGTTTCAAAATTTTAAGCATTATAATGAAAAAAAAGGAGGATTTGTTTTTTCATTAATATTTCATCATAAAATTTTCGAAATATCAAAGTAAATATCTTCTTCATCATCATCAAATCAGTGAAATTTCTGAGGTTTTCCGTTCAAAACTTAAAAAGTTTTTTTATTCATATTACTTTCCGCTATGACCCAGTTGGAGTACGACGAAGGATAGTAAAATAAATTAAAAGTTTTCTTTTCTCGAGAAAGTTTGTTTTCTAGATCCTTAAGAAGAGTTTTCGTGGGTATTCATAATTGATTAGAGATAAGGAAAAGATACACCGGAACCAAATGGTCATGTTTTTAACGTAACAAGTTTAGAAAAGTATTTAGATTAGAAGGAGAATTCAATAATTTAGATTGGAAATCAAATGATTGATTACCCTGGCAAGTACAGTTTTTGTAACAGAATTTCTAAAAACTGATTTAGATTAAGCTCATTTAGATAAAGGCTATAATACAAGCCTCCAAGTAGTACCAAAACTGTACAATTTAATACCAGCCAAAAATTGTGAAGAAAAAAATCTAATTTTATTTAAAAAATAGTCAAAAAATTATAAACAGCAAGTGAAACTTAAGTGTATAAATATATTTTATTCTTCAATTATTATTAAACTTTGTATTAACTTATATTTTTTTTTTAAAATGTAATTTAACCCGCAGACAAGCTTCGGCTTTGCGGGAACAAAAATACAATTACGTATGTTACTTATTTGTTAAAATGAATAAAACTTAAAAAAAAAAAAAGACACCAGTGTCCTATCATGTTAAGTTTTTGAGTTACGGCCTTTGACAGAGGCTAATATAACAATATTAAGGACTATGTACGAGTACATGCATTTTTGGCAGGGGCGAACCGTGTATAGAAGCGATTATGCGCAGCTTACCATTATATTTGACTAATCATAATAATGTTTTACTGTAACTTTATTTACAGAAAAGCAGATAAATAATTACCATTTATTTCAACTCATTTTCACCAGTTGTATTTTTATCCTTATATATATATATATAAATGTTAACAGTCTAGCTGATTCGTCCCAGCTCCTAAATAAAATTCAAATTAACTGTCCATCACGTGCCCTACGAAATCACCCAACCTTTAGAATACCTAGTGTCAATATAAACTATTGCCAGAATTCGTTTTTACACAGATCGTGTTCCACTTTTAACAGCTTTTTTAACCATATAGATATCTATCATACAGGATTACAATTATTTAAAAATAGTGTATTGAAAACTTTTGAATAAAACTCCGGTTGGTCCCTTTTTCTCTTATATCACTCAAATTACATACATTAATATTATTATTATAAATCAAATTTCTCTTTTGAAATTTTGTATTACTACTAAAATCGCTTTAATGAAATTTTATCGACTTCTCTTGCTTTAAAATCTTCTCCTTATATTGCTTTTTCAAATTTTAAAGATTACTTGCTATACTTGTTATTCCTTCTTTATTTTTTCTTTTTTCTCTGCTGCCATTGGCATGTTTTTATACCTTTAAACTACTTTTAATTACTTATATTATATATGTTAATAAAATCAATATATTGCTGCTCTTACTATAATGTGTCATTAATTTTGAAGATGTTTTTTAAATTGACCTAAATTTAAATTTACTGTCTTATATTTCACTTAAAGATTCTTCTCATCGTTTCTTTGAATCCCTTTAAATAAATATGTGTTTATGTTTTTCCTTTTTTAAAAAAATGTTATTACTATTTTATTTTATTTTTACATCTGAGCATGTTTTTCATTCTTTATTTCCATTCTTAATTTTTAATTACTCTTACAAATTTTCTTCATTTTTAATATTATTTCCATTAGTAAATACTCACTACAAACTACAAACCTTAAAATATATTTTTTTCACTTAAATTTTAATTTTTAAACAACTTTCATTTATGTTTTCTTTTTCCTTCTCTTTTTTATACTTTCATAATTAACCTTACATATAATTGCTTTTTAATATGGAAACTTCACTGGTCCATTAGAATTAAGTCTAATTGTGTAAAATATTAAACTTTGTAACTGTACTGTATGTTTCCTGAATAAAAGAAAATAAAAATAAATAAAAATAAAATAAATATTAATAAAACGCGCCCAGCGCCTGCGATGAGCCAAAAAACTAGGAGATTATTCCAGCTTATTTTTTCATACAAATAAGTATACTATATTAAGCTCAGAGTAATAATGCGTAACCTAGAGAGAAGCACTATCACTATGTTCCATAGAACCCAAGCGATGTTGATTTGTTAGTTAGCAACCATTTTGTTTTATTTGATAACATTAACATAACGGTTCGATCAGATGCTTTTGTAGCTGTGCTTGGCTTTGTTTGTAAATAATTTGGATATTTACGTTATAATAAATAAAAATCGACTATGGTGAATTGCAGTATGTTAGGTTTTAGCAGTAAGAACGTCAAAGGTGTTAAAGAGTCCGTTCTCACAGGTAATTGTTTTTAAATATTTTACCATGATTTAAATTGATTTTTGGCATTTATTTTCCCGACACGTGAACTATGTTGCTTTAAAACTTTCATTATAGTAAATATATTTACTTCAGATACTTTTTTTTCTCAATTTAGGGGATACATTTGTGAATCAAAATATGTTTACAATAATTGATAATGACAGTTGATTATGGGCAATATGTCAGGGCCGCACTAGGCATCCATATAATGTTTGAGTTTTTATCGGGTAGAGGTCGTTTAAAATTTTACTCGAAAATAGCAACGTTAACCTTGAAATTGCGTCTTAAATGACGTGTCCAAACAAACGGAGTTGGGATTTATATCTCAATGAATATAACATCAATATATTGTGAATAAAATAAATACAAAAATAAACACAAACACGTATTTTTAGTTTTATAAAATAAATATTGGCAAATTATAGAAAAATAGATTGGAACAACTCTGCAATGAAAAATACACAGGTACACATTTAAAAGTAATTACAATGCAAATTAATATCCATTGAGCAGTTCTCGGCCTAAGTACGGTCCATTGTTTTGCTTCAAACTGTAGCTAACTTAATACTTTTGTAATCATTTCAGCAAATAGATCATGTCCAATCAATTTAATCCCAGTCAGTGAAAAATTCACTTTCCCCTTTTCTTAATCCAATGAAGTGCGTATCATATAATTATGGATTACCTGCTTTCAGAACAAAGATGCTTAAGCTAGCATTTAATAGAGAGTTCCTTCAGATAGCTTTTCTCGTTTGGCAGCGAGCAATTTTTTCATACACGTGGGCACCGCCAAGGAGACCTTTGTTCTCAGATGTGGTGCGCGGTATTTGGTGGACAAGCTGCTGCATTTTCCATTTGACCATTATTGAGTTAGGTTTACGTTTCAAGTTTTACAACAATTATGATGAGTCTGCCACCGTCAGTCCATGACTAATCTTTATCATCAACGCTATAACCTAAGTTATGAAAATAAGCTGTCTATCTTTGAAGTGGTTTATTTTTTTGGCAAAGGTATTATTTATTTAGCATGGCAGGAAACAAAAAAACGTGAGAATGAGAAAAACGATGTAAAAAATACGACAGATCAAATGTGTATTGTCCACACACAACAGAAAATCAAAGGTCTTATTGTATCTAGTATTTTGTTTGTACATTCTGTATGAATTCACTTGTTTTTGACACTTTTAACCCTAAAACAAAGGCACAAAAACTACTGTAGATTTATAAAACTCACAGCCAACCGAGTGACACTAACATATTCTTTCAGTTGAAGTTATTGTTATTGTCATGGGTTGTATTTTTTTTTGGAATGTTTTATTTTGCCTAAATTTTTTTACACTTAAAATTCTAAGATGGATTTTTTGGAAAACGAATTTGAACGTTACGCCACAATATTTAAATAGGAGCTCGTTGCATCAATAGACAAAAATCCGAAACTACAAAAAAAGTTCTTATGCAGTGTTCATTTTACCGTTGGGTGCTCTCGCCTTTTTCACCATCATCATATCCCAACCTGAACTTTGTGGTGCATTGACACGCCAATCGCAGCATATCTAGATATTTTTTGTTACAAAGGACGTAAGGTGATCAGTCGTTACGCTTCAAGTACCAGTCCAGAGAAGATGAAACTATTCAAAAAAATAATTCATTTTAACCCTGCCAGGAATCGAATTTAGGATCTCAAAAATGCAAGGCGAACTCACTAACCGCTACAAAACGAGGCGACTTATCTCCACTCATTTTTTTTTCTTTTTTTTTTTTACCGGGTCTAAAACACTCGTCCAGGGTGATGGTTCTATTTCGCACTCAGAACATTTTTTTATCGCCCCGGACAAAGAAATAGGCAATACTAGTCAAAGTATTCTTTGATATTATTTTGGCTTGTTTACAACAAACAACAAAGAGGAAATGCAATTCTTGGTAACAAAGGTGTATGCAAGGAAAGCGATTTGCTGATGAATGTCAATAAATCGAATGTGATGGCTTTTGAATGAAATAAAATTATGACTTATCGTGAAATTGCTGTGAATAAAACAAGTAGAGGAATTTGTGTATCTGGGAGGTATAAGATATGTTGATTTACTTGGCACGAAATGACTGAGAAAGATACTGAAAGGAGGTTAAGAGCCGGGAATAGAGTGAACGATGCACTTAAATCAACCTTGTCAAATAAATGTTTATCACAAGAGGCAAAATGAGCAGTTCACAATGGAGTCCTGGTCCCGACCCTGATGTATGGGAGCGAATTACGGACTTGGAAAAACAGGGATGAAAGTGCTCTGAATGCTGTTATAATGCGATCTCTCAGACGAATGTATAATAAAACAAAAATGTTAGGATCCGTACATTATTTAAGGCTGAGATAAGCATTATCGACAAAATCAAGAAAGGAGCTCTGCTCTGGTTTGGACATGTAGAGTGAATGGACTGTGAAAGAACGGCTAAGAATATTTACAATGCGAATGTTGATGGATGCAGAAATATAGGAAGACCGAGAAAGACAAAACATGACCAAATCCAACAAATACTTGAAGATGGACATGTCAAAAGTCGGAACAATCGGCGCGCGTGCATTAGAAGTTGTATGACTGTAGAGTCAGCGAGATCTGTATGCAAAGATATAGTGACGTGGCGTTCTATCCTGTCTGCCTACCCTAACGTGTATGATTCATATCATTAATTGTAGTGCTTTCACACTTATACATTACGCGGACAGGGTATAGTCTAAGCTTACGACCGAGTTACACAGTTTAAGCCCGCGCTGTGCCAGCGGGTACCCTGCAAGACATCGGACCCTCCCTATGGGGAAACGGCGTGATTCTTTGTTGTCGTTGATTTTTTATTATTTAATTGAAAATAAGATTCTCCGGCATTTCATTAACAGTGTGAAATGAAGATTGTGTTGATCCTGTTGCATCATGAATATACTGTTTACTTTTATTTTATTGCCTTGATTGTCTTTGAAAAATAAATCTCTTTAATCTCTTAAACGTAGAATGGAGATAGACCTTCTATGTATTTTCAAAACACTCAATGTCATAAGTGATGTCTCATCTCTGTTGTAATCTATTCTGCCGTCATAAGTAAAAAGGACGTTTCTACATAAAACAAAAAACGGAGGAAATAAATATTTTGTAATTCGGGGATTTAAAAATTCACCGTCTGAAAAATACTACAAAAATTAGGTATATTACTATGAGACAGTATGTATTATAATTTGCCATAACGGAACATATATATATGTATATTATTTTTTTAAATACGTTAGTTATTAAAAAAATAACATTTTCATTTTCTTTTTCGTAAAAGAAATACAAGAAAATATGTTATACTGAAATAAAAATACGTTTCTAGCTAGAAACGCGCTTTTTATTTAGTAATTAAGTAAACGTCTTTCTTTTTTAGTCTTAATATGCCAATTGATTCTACTCAACTAAATAAAATGGACGTTACTGGCCATTTACTGCTTTTCAAAGTAGTCACGCCGACCTAATATCCAATTTACTTCGAAATTACCATCAGATCTTAAATTTAATCGAAAGCGAGTATGTACATTCATTTCAGATGTTTTTAAAAACGGAATAGAAGAAAATAATAATCAGAACAGTCTTTTATATTTAGTAATCTTTAAGACTTTTTGCAGTTAAGTCTTATTTTAAGTGAAAATAATAGGGTTGTGGTTATATCAGGAAGATAGATGTATTTTTATATACGTATTTTTTTCCTGATTCCGAATATGTATTTAACTCATTTTCGAAAAAAATTTTATATGCGTTCTTTTTTTTATAATGGCAGTATTACTTTTCATGTTTTTTATGATGGCAGTATTACTTTTAGTATTACTTTTCATGTTCCCAACTAGAGATCAAAATCTGCCATTCATCATATCTTCTAAGATAAACTTTTGTTTTTATGCTCCAATGTCCAGATTGTGTTCTTTGGGATAGATCTTCCGGCTTTTTGTGGATCTCTTCGCTATTAACACAGTGTGTGATGAAAATGAATCGGCATGTGTTAACTCAGAGACTTTTATGTTGAACGTCTTTACAAATAAATTGTGTATCATTATTTATTGAATTTTTTGTCTTTGTTACAAGTTTAATGTTTTTTTTGTTTAGTTTCTTGTACATATTTTTTATTGTATTACTGTTGAAATTAGCTTAGGCCGTAAATATAATAATTAATTTAAAAATAAAGCTTAACAACAGTAGTGAATTAAAGAACAAAACATTGAGGCTTGAGAAAAATCTAATTTCATTTTAATGTTTTCATCGGAAATCTAACACGAATACTTTCTTATTTTCGTGAGTTAAGGGTCTTAGCCATTAAACTATAGAACCAGCTAATTTTCGTGCTATTTGTTTAAAAATAAACACGCTTTTACAATATTCGTTTTTTTATTTTATATGAACGAGAAATTTTATTCCATTAATCCCACTGGTAATCAAAAACCAAAATAAATGATTGCCTGAACCAAGCGTAGGCTGTAATTATCCTATGTTATACATTTGGATACCAGAAGCTATAATTTGAAGTCACCTGATAAATGGTTACCTCGCAGTCAAACACGATATTTTAGTCAGCCAGGAGAATTATGCAAAAACAATAATATATCGGTGAAATAAATCACACACTGCTGTATAATTAAAAGGTACCTGTTATTTTTAAAACATTTTTCGTAACTGAGAGAAATTTTAAATTTCAATTTAAAATGCATGAGCCTGATAAATATTTATGTTTCGGTCGTATTTTTTAATCACCACAACAGGGAAAAAGTTCCTACTATAGTGATTAAACAAAAACTATGCGCGTTTAAAAAGTAAATCATATTGTTTTCTAATAATCCCATTTCCGTTGTAATCAATTTCTTTCCATATTCCCACCGATGTAACCTGAAGTCAAAATCTGATATTTATTAAATCTTTCAAACTTTTCTTTTTATGCCCTAGAATGTGTAGATACTCGTAAGTCAATTCGTCACACAACTTGGTATTCTTTGGGATAGATCTCTTTGCTGTTAACACACTGTGGGATAAAGATGGATTGGCAAGGGTTAACTTAAGTCTTATATGTAAATCATGTTTATAAATATACCGACTATGATTATTTTGTTGTCCTTGTTTGTCTTTGCTACATAGTTTATTGTTGTTTTTGTTAAGTTTTTAATTTACATAGGTAATAACGTATGGGTGTGTAAGGGTGTGTACGTATATGTGAGGATGTGTATTTATTTACGTGTGTGTGTGTGTATAGGTGTGTATGTATATGTGTTTATGTATGTGTAAGGGTGTGTATGTGTGTTAATATGTGTGCACGTGTGACCGTGTAATGTATATCACGATATATCAATAAACATGGGTCTGTTAGTTTGCCTAAGCATTAATTTTGAATATGAAAAAACTACATATTTACCATACAAATAATAATAATGATAATAAAAAAGAAAAAAAAAAGTTTCAAGTGCAAATGTTTTTTTTTATTTAACGATATACAAAGATGGCAGAATTGAAGAAATATAGATGTTAAAACAAAGAAAAAGGGGTGAATGTTAAACAGGGTGTAAAGTGGCCACTTAAACCAGTCAATGACAGGTCGTAAGCCCTGTAAATGCCTAGATTCAATAACCCCTTTTCTAAAATGTTTTCCATTGCAGTTGTAGTTTGTTAATCTTAATGACCCCCTAGGAGGTAAAATCCAGTGAAAATTATTGTAATAAAAACTATGTTCAAATATCTATTCATCAAATTTCTCTGACATTGTGTACCCTCAACTGTGGCGAATTGACATGTTATATTTAAATAAACCTGTTTTTCAGTTATTTCAGCAATAATTAAATAATGAATGAGAGTTATTTTGTCCACGAAACTGCAATGCCCGCGCGGAACTTTGTCACGTTAGAATTTAGTGCCCACTCGCACGCCACACGTCACGTAGATCGCGCGGCCGCGGCCATAGTCGTGTCGTGGGGTCCGTCACTAGTCGTGTCAAGCGCGAGTCTTGTGCGCGTGGTTGAACACACGAACGCCAATGCGGAGAAACATGTAATGGGTAAATTATCCCTTCATCGACGCAGCAGTTTAAAATAAAAATATTTGCTTTATCGTATTAAACTCGGATATTTCCATTTTGGGAAGCATTTTCAACAGTTGTAAATAACTCACCATGAGAAAATGGGAATCAAGTGATAGCGCCCTTGAGGTGATTTTCACAAAAATGACGCTATATCAATTATCCATACATATAGTAGACGTAGATGGACCTCTAATTCATGAGTTCGCGATACTAGCTACTATATTAAACGAAATATCATTTTAAAAACACGTTAATTAAATTAGCCTGCAGAATCACTTTTGTTGACTTTGTGAAAATTGTAGCTTATTACGCTTCTGTGTTTTAACCATTTTCACGAAAAAAATATCTTAGAATCTGTTTTTGAATTTTTAGAAGAAATTGGTAAACTGTAGATTTTTTCCTTGTTTAATTTTAAGCGGGAAAATGTACTCTGGTTTGAATTCTTGAAATTGGTTAGCAACTGAGATATTTTCCCGTTGTTAGTGACACGGACTCTCGGATCAAAGGTCCGAGGTTCGAACCTCGTTCTACCACAATTTAATTTCGGTTTTCTAAAACGGTTATTTTAGAGTAAAATAAAGTGGCCCCAAAACTAAATTGCTTGGATAAATCATAATAACGCGATAAAGTGTTTAAAATACCAAACACTCACTTCTCCCCTTTCATTTATCTCAGCGGCTTTTACCGATCATGTTTTGATGTATAATTTATATAGAAAATGGCTGGGGAAAAACCCAAACATCATAATCAGCCAATCGGTGGAACGTTGCTGGGAATTGAGGTTGTGGCAGCATTGAAGCAGGACGCTCAACTGCAGTTTTTCTTAATTCTGTTCTTTTTTGTTGTTCCTCTCTTTTTAGACATATTATTATCTTAAAATGCCTTTTGATTTTCTCTTAAATAGATATATATATATTTAATTATACTGTTGAAATTTGTTTATGCTGTTCTCTATCTTGTTTTTTTTTTATTATTTATACTTCATAATGGTTATGCGGCTGATTAAGTATAGCACTACCCGCTCAATCAAGCTGGAATAAAAATTCTTGTTTTTATCCTACATCCATTTATTTGATAGGTTACGTAAGAAATCCGTAAAGGAGATTATTGTGTAGCAAAGTGCAATCATGGCATGTTTTTTATATATTTTATTCACTTATGCCATCTTTGTCATCATAATTTATTATGTAATCTCTCTGTGTAATTCTTAATATAAAAATAGATTGATAATAGTTTTTGTTCCCACGCAAAAAAAAGAAAACCCTTTCTTGATTATTTCATTGTCAATAAAAATGATAAAATTATAAAGAAGAAAGAAAGTTGTATTTCGCCATGTGTTCCTTTCCACCTTTTAGATAATAAAAGCTTAATCTTAATTTCGGTCCAAAAACTCCCAAAAATGAACTGTTTAGCAAACTAGTAGTAAATATTTATGTTTCTGTTCCCTGTTAATATACTTATTTGATCTTATCTCCAAAATATGTTAAGAATAGTATAAAAACTGTAAACGTTGTACACAATTCTCCAGTCTTGAAGATGCCTACTTAGTCGAAAGCGCTCGTTGGTCAAAATAATAAAAAGTAAAACTAAACCAAGAAGTTTCGTTGATAAGTTTATTTATAATTTTATCATAATCATTAACAATGAAGAAATATCAACAAAAAAAATCAATATTATTTCATTGTCGTTTCAAATCCGATACGGTAAAAATGGTTTATCAAAATGAATAATTTAGAATATGCGAGATGTATGTATTTACTTAATATTCACCGATTTTTTTAATGAAAATTTTTATAGAAAACGCATTTAAGTTCTCGTCATATTTCAAAATATCAATATTTACATGCAGTATGTCGTTGTAGGGTTTCGGGGCCTCATTTTGTACTTGTGTGAATAAATCACAAGTTCACCCCTGACCACCAGGGGTAAACTCAATCAACGCTTATCTCGTGCACTTTATCCGTTGAACTAACAATAATCGCAACATTTCTTTGACAGGTTTTGATTGAAATTCTCTTAAATTATGGTAATTATAACGATTCAATATTAAAATCTGTTTTTATTCCCGTCACGCAATCACAAAATGTTAATTAATTTTATTCATACAATATTATCACATTAAATTATTTAATCTTATTATTTTTTTAATCCACATTATTTGTGTTTGCGTAAATAACATAATCATCATCATGATCAATCCATCTCGGTTCTATGCTGTCCACATCTACTGTCTCCCAACAAATCTCCGAATATCATCCAGCCATTAAATCGGTGAGCATTCTTGGGCCCATATCACACACTTTTGATTGTTTTCGTATCCTACTGTATATATTGCTGCCTCTTAATGTTGTTCAATGCATTGCGCATTCCATTTTTACAACAATAAAATAAATATTAAAATTTGAACACGAACATCATAATTTGAGCCACATTTAAAAAATAAAGATACGGTCGGAAGTATTGATGGTATTTTCAAAATCAGGACAACACATGTTATGGTAGTTTTTGCTGACACCGCGGTCGGTAGTAAAAGTTTTAGGAGCTGCAAAAAAAGTCTTACCTGATGGTCTTCATTTTGCAACAAAACAATGAGTTGTGGCTTCAATTCTCGAGTCGAACAAAGAAAAAAAGAGTTTTCCTTCTTCGGCGTTGGATTGAATTAGTTATTAAAAAGAAAAACGATAAAAACAATAAATTGATAAAATATTAATTTTATATGTTATAAAATTATAGGCAAATATTTTTTTTTGTTTTTTTAACAATAAACATAAGTGATAAAACAGAGTATTAAAAAAATAAAGCATCATTACATAGCAATGAAATACATATTATAGTAAAAATAGTAAACAATAAAATCCTACAAAGGCATGGCCTGTTCGTGGGTATACAAGAAAATGATAATGAATTTTCACTCCTACAACAAACAATGAACAGTAATAATATTTTTGTGTAACATAAGAAAGAAAAAATGAAATATTCTTTTAAAAATTATCTGGTATTTTTTTAAAATAGTAATGAAAAAAGGAAATAAAAAATATTTTTAAAAAACACAAAAATATTACTTATTATTAAAGGGCAACAAAATATATTATAGGAAAAAAGAGTTCATATCTTTAGTTTGAATCCAGGATCCAGGATCCAAAAAACAAAATTACATAATAATTAAAATCTGGTATTTAAGTTAGCCGGTGGCAACATACGGTCTTGAAACTATTTCACTCACTGCTAGAAGTATTCACAAAATTGTGCACTCAGTGGTCTATGGAAAGACAAATGTTGGGCGTCTCCTTTAAAAATCGAATAAGGAATGAGGAGATAAGACGCCGTACAAAAGTGACCAATATTGCAGAAAAAGTGGGAAGACAAAAATGGCAGTGGGCGGATCATTTCGCAAAACAAGAAGTCGATGGGTGGACCCCCAGAATACTAAACTGGGGACCCTATGAAAGCAAAAGGAAAGTAGGGAGATCACAAAGAAGATAGACTGACGACGTCGTCGAACTCGTGGGCCATGGATGCCCGGGACAGAAAAATATGGGAAAATTTGGTTGCTCCATATTTGAAAAATACCTTGTATGAGTAAGAGCGCTATGTTTTATCTCACGTTTTTGGCTGATTTAGGCTTTTCTTTCTAATATAAGCACAAAACGGAATTTATTTGAGAACAAATTCATCTGCACCTCTTAGCCTTGCCGAATTAGTACGGGACGTGTGGTGGGGAGAGTTCCGGGTAGCAAGGCGGACGGCGGCGGCGTGCCGAGCAAGTAGAGGCAGTAGTATTTGATATTATTGTATGTGATTAAGATAAAGTGATTAACAAACGATCGCAGATTTTTTAATAATATTATTGGACATATTCTTTCTAAAATTAATATAAGTGCGATGCACGTCTTGATACTTACTATTTTGATTCTATTTTGCATTCTGAAGGCATTTTCAAGCGGATTGAACTCGGTACCTTAAGCTAGAAAGTTCAACGCTCGGGCTGCTTTGTGGGAACCAGATAGTAGAGTAACGACATTCAATTATTGTCTATGAGCCAGGTACCCAATGCAAGCGCGCAACACATCACTCGCCCTTCTTTGCCTCTACTAGCATTCCTGTTTACAACTTTTTACTGTCAATTTTGTTTTTAATTGTGAACCAACCGCATTATTTTTTTCTAAAATATTTTGTAATTATAAGTAACCTTTATTATTTTTGTTTACTTGGGTTTAAAGTTTAAAATATTTTAATTTATTGTTTTGATTTTTTATAAATCCTGAAATGTTTAAAACATTTGGTGTGCCTGAGATTTACGTAATATTTGCTATAACTATTATTCTGGACAGATTTGGAAATGGGCATCGTCATTCTCCTGCAAACAAATAAAATAAAGGCAAGAAGCTTTCCCACTAAATTAAGTTAGCAAATAATAAGAAATGATTTTTTTAAAAATCTTTATTTATCTGGCTTAAGCAAGTCAGTAAAACAAAAAATACGAAGAAATGGAGTGATACATAAGATATCATAAATCAAATTTTGCACATTGAACACTGTTTTTTTGCATGACAAAAATAAGGAAGTATCCTAAGTAACAAAATCTTTATTTTTATATCATAATTATTTTCGTAATATAATACCTCATGGAATATTTATTATTATTCGACAAAATTTAAATAGTACTGAGAATATATTTATAAATTCCTTTGAATTCAATTTGTATTCTTAGTAACGTATTTCTTTTATTATTATTATAGAAAACTCATATGGCGCTATTTTTGTAATATAATCCTTCAGGCTCGTTATACGAAGTGAGTCGTAAATATTTATTTAAATTTGTATTATGGATGACTTAGACTTATCAAGATACTAATTAATCGAGGTCTGAAGAACCAATCAACCAAAGTCTGTAGAACCGTTAGAATAAGGCCAAGAGGACAAGTTCTTTAAGGCCCGCAGGGCTAATTAAATAAAGCTCAAAAGGTAAAGTTTGCTAGCATGTAACAGTCACCAACAGCGTAGTGTAATAGTTATACCCTAGTAGCATTTTTATAGACGGACAAATTGCACAATGCTGTGGTTCTCATCATCTTGATAATTTTAACGGAAAGCGAGAAATAAGCTGAACAGCAATTTCGAGACGGTGTTTGTGATAGGGTCTGATTAATGGGCTTAGAGATAAGACTGCAGAGTACACCTAGACTCGTGTAATTACCCTAGTATTTATTAACAGAATGGTGTAAATTAGGAAACGCTGAAGTGGCGAGGTTAATGCGCAAATTTCCGACACCCTAAAAATTGTGGAAAATTAAATTGATAAAATATTATGAATTTGTATTTTTTTTGTAGCATTTGCACATTTTTCGTTATGCACTAACGTGCAGTTAATACTCTCATTTTTTAAATCTATTTAACATTCGTTTTACAAATATATTAGCTTATTTTGTATTCATGCTCTGTTGATAACAATATTTTTCACATCTTTTGAAAAGTTTGTCCAAATCTTTTGTTAAGTTTTGTCTGGTAGTTAATTGTATAATTTCAGTCCCTGGTTTACAAGTCTCGACTGTCCTTATCTCGCTTTCGAAGGTTGCATATAATATTTTTCTGATATTCTCGTATTGTGTCCGTATCGTATTAATATTTTCTTATCCGCACGCAGTACTGCATAGGCCACTTAGACTAAATATATTTTTTTGGAGTTATCTTATCAGTAGCTGGCGGACCCGACAGACGTTGTCCCGCCCGAACGTTAGCTTGCCTGCTATTAGCTGGCTCAGCAAACGCAAAATCCCAAAAAAAAAAAATTTTTAATAAACTTTATACTAAGTGACATTTGAAATTGAGATTGCAGCGCCACCTACCGGGTCTGATTGTTAAATCAAACTATCTAGAGACCTACTCAAACACACACAAAAAAAATGTATATCTGTTCAGCCGTTTAGGAGGATTTCAGTGACATACATGAGAACAGAAAAATTATTAATGCAACCAGATTAATAAATAAATAATAACACACTATTGGCTAAGAGTTCTCATCGTGCTCAAATCAAAATTGTGAAAAAAACACTGCTCCAGTGCCCGGGAGAAAATACGGGAATACGTGTTAATGAAAAAAAGTCAGACCACAAAATACCCCAAGCCCTCAAAAATTATGACACTCAACTCATGTTCAACGTGAATTTAGTATTTTTTTAACCGCCAGTCGGGTTTTGAAGCGAGCTTGACATTTAACTCGAAACCGATTCGATTGTATCGTGAAAGCGTGCAAAAAACTGTGAAGATTAAAGAAAAAAGACTTTCCATTGATAAGTGGGTACCTAGATACTTGTTTATTATCATATTCCAAAACAAAATATTATTAACACTCAAATATTGAATTTAAATCGGTACTTAAGTACTTGTTTACAGTTGAATTCCAAAACATTAAATAATTCATTTTCAAATATAGAATTATTTTTGCAAATGTCAAACTCTGGTCTACCAACAGGGGTGCACTTTATTCATGAATGCGATTTTCAAAAATGTATTGAATATCACTTAATATTATTTTAGTATCACCAAATATCCAGTAAAAAGTGTATAGAAATAATAAGAAATTTAAAGAAAAACTCAGATTGGAATCCATAAAAACCAATATTGTTTGTAAACATTCAAAAACAAACTTACTTAAAACTCATAAAAACATCAACCTCAGATAAGATTACAAATTTAAGTATCTATAAACACACGTAACGCAAATATCTACATTTCGCTGAAAACCGCACGTAAATCGATTCAGCCGTTTAGGAGAAGTTGGCGCTTTTTTTGTTAAAAACATAAAATATGAAAGAGAAAAAAGACAGTTTTGATGTCGCATTAAATTTTAAAGTGACTGTCAGTTTTGAAAACAAACGGGTAGATGCACAGATAATGTGGCTTTATTCTGCTTTATTAATATATAAGAGCATTTAAGTGTAAAAATAATGCCAATATAAAAAAAATATTTAGTTGTATTTTCTTTCTTTCTTTATATTTCCTTCCTGTTTTACTATCTTCTTGAGTTAGCGTATAAAGACGTTAAAGAAGCTATATTTATATTAGCTCTGATGATAAATACAGACAATTGTAAAGTATACCGTCTTGGTAATTTTCAAAAGTCATGTAAAATCATCTTCAAACGAGTATTTTTTGCTTGAATTGGGATTAATTGGAGTTTATTATTGCTTTAAGGTGGCCATTTTTAATCACACAAGCCTATTTAAAATGGAAACTATTTTTGATTTGAATTGTAAAGAAAGCGGCCTAAATTTCGAGGTCATTCATTGGTTGGATTCGATTATTAGATGTTGAAATGACAAATCCATAGAATATTCTGAGATGGACAGAAGTTAAGTATACCATCTCGGTATGTAGCGATGAAGATAGCTTTTTTAATCGCGGCCCATAAACGCCCTTTTCATATGTTTGGAATTTTGCTCCCGCTGTCACCACCGCGCTAAACCCGCACCCTAGACGCGCCCTTTGAGATAAAACGTCATTTATGAACTCGTGCGTGGCTATATTTTATTTAACTTTTTGGTTTGACTGTAAAAGATTGCCAGCGTCAATAAATCCGACTTTTAACTATACATACTTTTGTTTTCTCATACTATATGTATCAACGTGTATATTTTGATTAATATACCCCAGCCTCGTGGCGTAATAATCAAGCCGATTGCCTACCATGCAACAGGTCTTGGATTTGATTCCTGACATGGTTGACATGAAATATTTATTGAAAAGAGTGTTTTTAAATTATAATATTTTATAGTCCCTGGACTAGTACCTGAAGCGTAAGACTGGTCATATTATCTTCATCAAACAAAAACATGATTAAGATATCCTGCAATTGGTGTACCAACGCAGTGCCCTATACACCATGATAAGAGAAAAGGAAATGATGAATAATGAAAACTAACAGCTCTTAGTCCAAAGTAGTAATTATTATTTAATTTTTCATCAAAAAATACTTTGTTACTTTATAGGCAATTGAAGATAACTCTGTTGATTGTCCACTCTAATTGGAGCTTAGAATCATTTTGTGTTGAAAAAATAAATTAATAAGTTGCGGATCAAATAGTCAAAAATAATTTACGTGTTTTGTAAAATTCAATATTAATTTACCCTTACATAACAAAAATATATCAAGATTCGCTACAATACGTGTACCAACGCAGTGTCCCATACACCATTAGGTGCGGAAAGGGAGTGATAATGATTATTATGTCACATGGGTTGACAAAGAATACAAAATTTGACATATCTCTTTGATTTTTATAATGATGATGTCATATTTTTCTATAAAAGGACCAAATAATAATTATGGTTGTTTTTACAAATGGTGGAAAACAGGTTAAAAAATTGCATCAATTTGTGTTACATTTCTGTTTTTAAATACCTGTATTTCAAAGTGCGTCGTATTTCCTTAGTGTTAATACGACGTTACAAGACCGTTTCCAAAGGAAGTTTTTAAAGTATTTAAATAATTTATTCGGAGGATATCGGCGTGGAAAAAAAACGACTCCTCTTGTTTTCTACTTTTACATCGTTTTAATAGTAAGCTTTGTTGTCAGTCCTGCGTATTGTGCGATGTTCACGCAAGACACGGTGCTTAAAAAAAGCTGCGAGTTAAAATATAATGTAGTTCAAAATATACACCAAAGTATTAGCATATTTACGGAGTAAGAATACTTAAGTGAATCATTTATATCGTGTGCAACATAAAATCTTTGACGTGTAAACCGTTCGGCCAATAAAACATGCAATAAATAGTTTTCTGCGCAATAACCCGCGGTTAACGACTGAACAACATTACTCCTTTTTCTTGCTATCTCGCCGGTTACGGAAAGCACTTGAACTCGAAATAAAAACATGGCGTGATATCGAAGGCCCTTTGGAAAATGTTACGCGATCAGAATTGACCCGCCCCAACCGCCGCTCTGGGCTTTTAACGCCTTTACGGCGTCGTTAGTGCGGGGCGTGTTGAATTCGATTTTGCGATTTTATGAAATGCGTAAAGCATCATTGTAATGTAATGGATTGTTGATGATTTCTTAACACAAATGACAGGTGTGGTAAACTAATACAACATTTTTTAAATCACATCAAATAATAACATTTTCACCAAATGTAATGTATTCACTCTCAAAGGGCTCTTACATATACAAATGTTATAAACAATTTACAAATATATAAAAAAAAATAAAAAAATACTAGAAACTCAAATTTAAAAAAAAAAGATATTTTCGTTCTTGAAGTTTAATAAAGTTACAGCAAATACATGTATTCTTAAATTTTACGTAATTCGTAATTGTTCATTAAAATAAAATAAATTAAACAACTTTCTTTTTAAAAACTTCACAAACATCAACAGATGAAATAATTGAAGGAATAAAGATGTTCAAATATGGACAGAATGGCGAATGTTACACATTGTGTAAAGTGGCCACTTAAACCAGCCATTGACAGGTCATAAGCCCTATAGATGCCTTGACATCTATATTACCTTCTCTGAAATGTTCTTCATCTCTGTTGTAATATGTTTATAAAAAGTTTTTTTTAAAATTTTATTACATCTATTTTAACAAACTCTTCAATGTGTTTTAATGAATTATAAAAAAAACTAAACAAATACTTTCCGCCTACCTACATTTGAACAAACAAATTATTTTATTTTAGTTCATAAACAAACAAATTATGAGAAAGTCCGTACATATAATCAATTATTTAAAAGTTATTTTTATAAATTCCAATTTCAATCTAAGAAAATTGATTTTCTGTCAGTAAACAAACAAATTAATATAACATTTTAAGCAGTTAAAATAACAGCGAACTTTTATATCATAAAGTCAAGTAACATTTTCTTTGGAGAAGATTAGTTGTTCAATTGCTCATTAGGAGATTTTTCTTTGTCTTTTGCTTATTTTATTGCTTTTTATTTCTTCCGAAAAAAACGAAGAGCTTAAACAGCATATTTAACAAAAATATTTTATCTGACAGCGTTTGAAGTTTTGTCAAGTATCAAGCAAAATAAATTAATATGACATAACTTTATTTTTTAGGAAAATCATTCATTCTTCATATATGTTTCCTTTTATTTGGATTAAGTGTACTTATTAAAATTAACAATAGCGGGCTTATTAATATGTTTTTGTACGGTTTACATTAAGAAACATTAAAATAAATTAAAGTGAAGCATGTAAAAATAAATAATTCGATTTAAAATTTATATTTGGAAAACTAATCTCATGTTTTTAAAAATATTATTCAACGACTTTGCAAACAATTACTCAATTATTTTACTGATTATATAAACAATAAATACGTGATAAAAATATTTCACAAAATCATTATCATTGATTTTATTAAATAATAAACAATAGCTGTACAAATATCGAGATACGTGCATTATTTTAGACTAAGATAACGTTTTGTACAAAATTGCGAAAGGAGTTCTTCATTGGTTTGGACATGTAAAAGCGAATGGACGGCTAATAAGATAACGGAGTAAATTTTTCATTTATTTGTATTAGAAACGTGCCGATAATTTTTTATTTAGTATTAGTTTGGCGCTATCTAGACTTTGTCAATTTTCGTTTTTTTTTTTATTTCAAGTGATCATTGAGGCATAATTTAAAGACCGAAAAAGCCATGACCTGAAAAAATCCAACAAATACTTGAAGATGGGAAGCATGCATGAGAATATGGATGAATGTAGAGGAAACGGAGTATGTATGCAAAGACAGAGTAATATAGCGTTTTTTCTTCTTCGCCTACTACAGAAAACTATGTAACTGTTTGTTTGTTTGGTCTTTCTACAGAACGAAATCATCATCATCATTTGTCTTTCCGCATCAAGTGGAGCAAATCGCGCTGCATTGGCATTCCAATTACAGCGTATCTAGATCATGTTAATTACTTGAAAAATAAGATGATCGCTGTTATTTATTTATTCATTCATATTTTTTGCTTACAAACTATAATTAATAATTAAAATAATGTGACTTCAGTGGGGTTTCCCGTGCCGAGGACAATTAACAATATATTTTTTAAAAATTACATTTGAGAATAAACAAAGAAGCCTAAAAAAAACTAAGATAATTAACAAATATTCAGACAGTTTTTAAAACAAGGTATTTATGTACATCTATATTATTTATGTTACAAAACGAACAATGAAAATAACAAAAACCTAACATAAGCTATAAACTTGTGGAGCAGTTGATTCAATATCGGTATGGGCGAATAAGACAATCCATTTTACTTCTACCTAGCTCCACTATCCATTTTTTTATTGCCTTTTTAAACATTTTCTCGTTACTAATTGTTTTAATAGATAGTGGAAGTGGGTCATATATTTTAATTGAAATATACTCAAAATTCCTTTGTCCGAAAGTGGTTTTAGTTTGTATTTGTTTAAGTTGTCTACGTGTTGAGGATCTAGTGATTATGTTATTTGTATGTGATGTATTGTGTTGATTATATCTTTCATTTGAGTAAGAATAGTTTTTGAATCTATAAGTAAGTATTGTTTTAGCGTATAATTGTTTTGGTGTCATAAGTTGTGATTTATGGAATATTTCTTCAGTAGATGTCTGTATCGGGACTATTATTTTAATAACGGATCAAATACACTATTTAAAACTGTCACTCGCATCACCCCACCCCAGAATTGATTGGTACAATGCAAAATAAATTTTTAATAGTTCCAGTACATTAATTATATTTCTAATTGTTTTGAATATAAACGTTAGTCTATTAAGTTTATTAGTAATATTTTCAATCTGCTGTTTCCGCTTTAAATTTATATCAATAATAACTCCAAAGTATTTGGCATTTTCTGTCCCATCCAGTATTTGGCAATTACAATGAGCACTTTGAAGACAATTATTATTAAGTAGTTATTAGTCTTTCACTTCAGGTACCAGTCCAGGAACATTGAAACCTTGCAGTGTTAAATCATATTTTAAACAAATATTTCACTGAATAAAATTAATGTCTGAAATGTGAAAACTGTCGAATATAAAGATACGTTTTTTTAATAAACCTTTTTTAAATCGATAATCGAAAATTGTTTCTGGACATCACTAGTGCCACGTACTATTATTGCAATAAAATGGTAAAACTGTGATGTAGTTTGTTGGTCGTTAGGCTCACATATCCGCTGTGCAAATGGTTGCCTTGTTCGCTGCAAAGCAAAAAATATTATCAAGCAGTTGAAAGCGAACGTTATCCTAGTTTCAATGGACTTTTGATTACGTGCGCTGATTGTTTTGGCTAAATCTGATTAATATTGTGAGCGGGTAAAAACACAATGCTATTTTATTCCACAAAATCCGAACATACCGATCGCAAGCAAAACTTAATAGTGTTGAACAACAATATTTTTGGTAAATGTTACTAAATATTTGTGCATGAACACTACTTATCGATTTTTCTTTGTCTTCCGGGTTTGAAAGTATCTACCCGTCTCTTTGCCAGGTCACTAATAAAACTAACATGAAAATCCCATTATACACCTTCACCATAAGTAGTTTCACAAAAAAAAATTACGGTCGACATAAATAAGTCGGTCAGTATTTATATAATAACTAATATCTTTATATATTATGTGTAAATATTTAGTAAAATGCTTGACTAAATATGATTGTTCTAAATATTAATCATATTTTTATTGTTGAAAAATTAATATAGATTTACACTGGATTTAACCTTCAAGATATTTCATCAAAACTAAATTATGGTCATCAAATCATTATCCGCACCCAGTGGTGCATAGGGTTTCGTTAAATATAACGTTTCTCAATAATCTGGTACTGGAGAGTAAGGTGATCAGTTTTAGAAGTACAATAATGAATTTCAGTGGAAAACCACCTAGTAGCGCGAGTGGTAAGTGGGATTAAATGGTTTGTGGCTGGATGGACCGTCAGTAGATAAAAATCCACCTATCCTACCTATTCTGTGATCTCTCAACTTTCAAACACAACATCACAACAACCGCGTGATCATAATTTTATCTGCCCGCATCCGCACACGTTTGCATTTTCTGACCGCCACGCCACCACATTTATCTATATATTCCCTGAATAACCATAGTGTAAGTGCTGTGTTAATTAAAAAAGGGAAAAACTACTCAGAAACCAGGACTTGGAGATACCATCCGGATTCCTGTCCCTGACCCCTTTTCCTGACTTCTCAAAGGTAGAATTTTTGTCTGTTTTAGTTAATTTGGTCACGTACTGTTCTTTTCCACATCAGCCATCATTACGCAAACGTATCTTTTCTTGCCTGACCAAGTTTAACACAGATCAAGGATTCAGTCAAATAATACCCACGCAAATTTATCGGCGCCACCTAATTAAATGAAGAAGAGACAAATTTGTTTATCAGGAGGGCAAGATGTTTCCTTGTCGGTAAAATCATATTAATCTGATTTTCTCTCCATTTCGTCTGGTGTACCACAGGGATCACACCTTGGGTCTCTTTTATTTAATGCCTTTATTTTTTATTTTTTTTTTATTTTATTTTTTTTTTTTATTTTCTTTTATTCAGGAAACATACAGTACAGTTACAAAGTTTAATATTTTACTCAATTGGACTTAATTCTAATGGACCAGTGAAGTTTCCATATTATGATACTCAGTTATGTTTAAAAAATGCCCATTACCTTTTATATGCTAACCATTAAAAATTTTACGTAAAAGTTGAGTGTAGAGATGATTGTGCAAAATTATAACAAGGCATATATGCATTATAAAATTACTGTGTCAAAATTAACTTCATATCAATGTTTCAAAATGTTACAAAATATCTTTCACTCGAAATAAAAATAAAATTAAATATCACTATATGATGAATGCAAATACAATTAGAGAAACAAATGAAAAACGTGACTTAGGAATTTTTTTGGACTAAAAATTAAATTACAATACTCGTGTAGAAACAATAATTAACAAGGCATACAAATTACTTGATTTATAGTTGCTGAATTTTTTTTTAATAATTTCTTTAAAATTTCACAACCTTGATTCATAAGCACACAGAAGAGATATTTTTGATCAGATCCTGCTTTACAAAATTGTAAATAATAAATTTGATTCCCCAGAACTAATTCATCTACTTGCTTACCGTGACCCCCAGGCCAACTCTGTCTGATATTTTTTTATATATTCGTAATATTAACACTAATCATCGGAAATATTCTACTATTCCTCGAATATAAAAAGCATTTAAGAAGAATTTTAATAGTCATCATATATTTAACATTCCATATAATAGGTACAAAAGAGAGCTTGATTCAGAATACAGAGAATTGACGATTTGTCTCTTTTCTTGCTCTTAATCATTAAATCAAATGCAATTTTCCACTCCTACTTTTCTTTATTCATCCTTTACCACTTTTTATCAGCTTTCTTCTTTTCTTTCCCACTATCTTATTTGTCCATATTTCTTTTGTTTCAATATAAAGTCAATTTTTTTCTTATGAAAATCGTCGGCGTCGCGCGTCGCGTCGTCGCTTTATTGTAGTATAATTTAGTTAATACATATTATTGGATGACAGGCCCTACTATGTCTACATTTTTTATAGTTTTTATTTATATTTATTCATTTTTTTTAATGATATTTATTTTATTATTGATATATTAGTTGCATGTACAATAAAATACATATATAAGTGGAATTATAAGTAAAATATAGTATTTAAAACAAATTATAATTAAACAGTTTTTTTTGTTATTGTAAACTGTCTTTGAATTGTTTACAAATATAGATTATTTCAACGATTTAACTGAGTAGAAGCGACTTTGTAATCGTAAAACATGGGTTCATTGATTTCTTTTCATCCCAGGTTGTAAAATGTAACGTAAAAATATTTATGGTGTATGCGCCGCTAACGGAAGCCAAGCGCACGGAATGGGGATTTGAAGCATTTAGGTACAGTCAATTTACCAAATGCACCAACATGCGCCATCCAAAGTGTATGAAATTTAAAATAAACGAACCATACACGAGAAGCGACGGAGCGCGAAAACTAACGCCGCGCCGCGTCGCGTCTCCTTGTCGGTGGATTCAGTATGAGGCCAAGTTTACTTAACTAAATTTTTTATTGCACCGAATTTTTCACATTGGGATTTTTACGTAAAAAATGCTGTAGAGGAATGTATGTACATCTCAATTAAGAAAACCAGCTAACACGGGCATAATGATTATGGGTCCGAAGTTCGAACGCCGCTCTACTCGATTCTTACTATTACTTGTTTTCATTTGTGACGCTAAAAAATAAACGCGGCTATTTATTTATTTATTTATTTATTAATTTATTCATTAATTTATTCATTAATTTATTTATTTATTGTTTCTTTTTAAGATAAAAATATTTATCGATTTATTTATTAACAAACATAAGTTTATTGTGCATTATTTGAAACAATAAGTCCCAACTCCATGGGACTAAAAGTCCTGTTTTTAAAAGGGACGAGCAATTATATGACACAGACACATGATCATGTCACCACAAATATAGGATTAGAAACATAAAAAATAATTTTAAAATATGTTAATAAAACATAAATATGGCACATTAACATGGCAAACAGTAAACTCGAGCATTTGGAAAATCGGCAAGGAGTTTCCTACTCAAATCCCTCCCACTAAGGAAAATCCAGTCCTTAACTCCTTTCTTGAAAATAATTTTTCTCCTTGAGAGCTTAGTACGTTCTTCCAAAATATTGAACACTCTCGGTGCGATAAATGAGAGATGTCTCTGAGCAAAAGTCGTACGGGTTTTGAGTATGACATAATTCATGCTCTGGGAAACCCTTGTACGGACATTTGGAGAGCTCTCCTTATTGTTTAACCAGCAGTGTGTAAGTGCTTCTTTTAGGTAAAGTTGTCTCATATCCAGCACCTTCATGTATTGGAACAGCTGTTCTGACTGGTATGTTGGAGGGCGCCAGAACACTATTCTCAATAACAATTTCTGTGAAATTATGAGCGGCTTGAAAATAGATTCCGCATAACCCCATGCATTGTTAGCGAATAGCTGAGTTTTTTGTAATTGATCGATCCATATACATAATCATATTAAGTCAAACATTTTGTCTCGGGTTCGATCCCGACATGGTTGATATGAAATATTACTTAAAGGGTATTTTTTCATCATAATATTTCATAGTCCCTAGACTGGTACCTGAAGCGTAAGACTGATTACCTTATATTCATGTAACAATAATGATCAAGATACGCTGCGATTGGTTTATCAATGCATTGTCTTATGCATTGGTATACCAATCGCAGCGTAAAATGAAATGATGATGTTGATGATATATTTATAAAAAATAAAAAAAACAAAATTTATTTTTGGTCTATTTAAGTATACTTTAATAATTAAGAGATTATTTTTTATTGAAAACTTTTTAATGAATTGCTACTCAAATGTTTACTAGTTACTAATAAACAACTTCTCAAGATAAACTTTTTAAGAGTTGAAATTGAAATTTTAGTCAAAGAAGCTCTGAAACGTCTTATTAATTACTTGAATTTTTATTTAAAACTGGGTATCATTTAATGAAACGAATCTTTGAATGAATAAAGCCATCAAATTCAAACTCAAAACGTCAATAATTAGTCGTTTTCGGGAAAAAAAGTGCCACAACCAAATAAACTCATTTTTGCAGGAGAACAATATCACACACTTTACTCGGATCAATGCGATAATAATGGCACAAGTCCCAAATTGTCGTTTTTGAGTGAATTATGCAGAAAAGTACGGCGTGATTGTAAAAAATATTTGTGTGACCTTAAAAATAAAATGTCACCAATGCGATGTTCTGTATTTTTAAATTTGAATTCAAGAAATTATAGTGTCGCAATGACCATTCTGCCAAGGTTATTTCTGAAAAGATTGAAAACTATATAGCATAAGTGAGTGAACTGTTATGCCTTTATTTTTTCTAACTAATGTTAGTTTCCGCTATCAGAAAAATACAGAACATCGGTGACATTTTAGTTTTTAAGGTCACATAAATATTTTTTACAATCATGCCGTTGATTTCTGCATACTTAACTCAAAAATGACAATTTGGGACGTGTGCCATTTTAATTGCGCAGGTGCAAGTATAACGTTACTATAATGCGAATATTTTATTTTCAGTCTGTGTTTTTTTTATTTCATCATATTTAAAATGGTATATTCTGTCTTCGGGCGGATAAATAATACGTTCAGAGTTTGGAAAAGAACGAGAACCCTTGACAAGCGTTTTTTTTAATCGATGGCTACTATCAGATTTCCTTTAAAATGACGAATTGAAATAGGCCCGCCTCTTCGAGCAGTGTTTGGCGCGTTCGCCTAAAATTTTTGGGATCCTGGGTTCAATTCTTCGTAGTATGGGCCTGAAATATGTTTTTTTAAAGTGGTTCTATACTAAAGTTTACAGTGTTCTAAGACTGGCACTTGAATTGTAAGACTGATCACCTTACCTTCTTTATTACTTTTCTATCTCGATGCTAAACAATATTGCTTTGGACATTGATCTTTTTCACGTTTCTGAGGGAGTTTTTCGTTACAAGATTGTCTTTATATCAAACACATTCTCAAGTTATTATGTATAGCTGTGGCTTTGCTCACGTTGCATAAGTGATACATTATTTATGTAATTTATTAGTGATGCCGTTTATGTGCAATAGTTTTCCTGGTAAAATGATATATTTTATTTGGATTGAAAGAAGCTTGGTCTTACAATTGTCGCTATGAAAGAAATATTATGATCCGCTAGTCTATGGCAACAAATCGTCTAGTGGTCCCGTGGCTAGTATTGCGGACTCACGAATCAGAGTTCCTTGGTTCGAACCACACTTTACCACAACTTTATTTTCATGGTCTAATGGTGAGTTATTCCAACTCGTTAAAAATGGCTACCCAAAATTGAAATATTTGAGTAAATTATATGAAACCCTATATTTATTTAAGTTAAGAAAAATCATTTTTCTGTTCACAATCCATTTTTTTTTAACGAAATAAAAAAAGGAAACTTAACTAACAAAAGTACAAACATGTTAATTATGCAAATTAAAAAAAGACATCCCACTTTTACGCCTACTCATTTTCAAATAATGTTGCTAATTGTTGATTTAATTAATATTTTTTTTCATTGTACTTTTTTCAATTCGGGATAATAAATTAGTACCATGTTTTAATTTGTACCTCTCCGGCTATCCCTATGCTAAAAAACTATGTCAGTCAGTCGCTCCAAACAAACACACACTTTAGCGTTTATAATATAAGAATGGATAAGTAAAATTGAAATTATAAAAATGATCAAGATACGCTGCAATTGGGGTACTAGTTAAGTGCCCTATCTGCAAGTGGGTTTTCCACATGGTTTCAATGACGTCATAAGTAAAGCTGAAAGCGGGGATTTAAATATCTTAAAATATACTGGTTTCTTGGTAAGTTTTAAAAAAATACTAAACTTTCTCATTAATGTTAAGCCCTTTAATGTAAGTGAAACTTGTCACAAGGATTATTTATTGTTCACAAGAGACATAAGTGAAAGCCTTGTTCCTGTTTTATTAGCATATTTTCCCGGCTTTATTAAATAAAAATTACGTAAGAAAGCTTTTTATAGACGCTTAACCCTTTTGTAGAATGTGCCTCCACCGCTTCAGACAGCCAAAGGCTAAATTTATGTAGAACTTTATGCGTCTACGTGTTATCTCTTGCTTTTATAACGCCTCATGCAAAAGAATGCGGACTGAACATACAAGTGAACTTGTTCATGTATTATCCCGCCAACCCTTTCAGCTTGGGTGAGCATTTAAACTTATCTTTACTTAAAATGCTGTTTTAACTGCAAAATTTCATTGTTCCTGGATTGGCACCTGAAGCGTAAGACTGGAACGTAACATCTGACCACCGTCTAAAAGATTATCAAAGTACGTTTTTTTTTTAATACAGGTCTAATTAAGAACTGATTTATTTTAATATTTGTGTTCTTGTTTTGCTAAATTGAGTTATTATTAATTTGGGTTTCTTTTATTCGCAGCTTTAAATACGCGCCTATGTTCAGAGCGCATTAAAAAGTTATAAATGCCAACGCAATGCCATTAAACCCTGTTTTTTTTTGACAAATTCTTTTCAGACTAAAGTTCCTAAATTTTAATATTTGCCTTTGCAAAATTGGTCGCCATTGTTACATTTATACCAAATAATTAATAGTAATAAAGTAAAGTTGTACAGTAAAAGGTCATACAAAAAACGACAAGATTCTTAAACGGAAAGACAGCATTTTAATTTTTCTCAGTTAAAATCAGTCCACATTCGAACAAGAATCATTGACACACTTCTGGTAGAACAACAAAATGTGGTCTTAGTGTTCGCACGTAGTTTTTCCACAATATTAATGACGTAATACACAAAAACCGCACAATCTTTTCTCTAAAGCACTGATCTTTTATAGGACCAAATATTTAATATTTTCGAAGAGCGTATTAAGGTCTCAACGACCAAGTCAAATTCTACCACAAAGTAAATTTTGGTTTATTTTATATATAAACGATCTATGCCTGACACTCGTAAAAAATGTGACATAATTTCATTTGTAGAGGACAGTGCTCTAATATTTACAGAAAGTAAGCGAGGTGAAACTTATATAGCGGCTGAAAATAGTGTAAATTGAATAAAAATATGGCTGGATCTTTTAATCCTCATTTTTACAAAAAAAACACAAAATTTAGTAACTTTATAGTGGGATAGTCTTTACAAAACTTTTATTAAAAATATGCTCCAAAATACAGAATATTAGGAAGAATCATTGATAAGTATTTTAAATAGATTAAACAAACATAAAACATAGCCAAAATAATTAGAAACATTTTCAATATCTTCAAGTCAAAACGAAATATCTCATCCTTAATTGAGATCAAGCAACTATATTATATTTATTTATTTAAACCTTAAAGTAGGGCACACATATCATACATATTGTTATGTGTGTTCTAATAATAACATTGCAAAAATATTTAATTTATAAATTGTTTATCACATATGTCTTGACCATTATTTTGAATTTTGATATGTTTTTTTCTTCATAAATATTTTTTTCCATTTCTTAATACTTTTTAATTGCTTTAAATAAAATTGAATTTTGTGACGTTGCCTTTTTCCTAAATGGAAGTCTAATTTTGTTATTTTCTCTAGTATTGTAATCTCTAGTATATATTAAATGTCATTCAATTATAACTTATATTTAAATAAAATGAGGAGGCACTAATAAATCAATACTAACACCTTTCGAGTCTGTTCAAAAACAACAATTAAAACTTTTTTTGAAAACCCTTCAGGTATCCCAGCGTCGAATTGTTGGAATTCGGGATTTAAGATAATATAAGGCAGTAGTATTTTCATAGAATCGTTATGTTTTTAAAAGTAATTTTTTGCTAAATTCAAAAGAACCCACACTAACAGGAATCAAACTAAATGATGGATCATGAAATTTACTACAGACTCCGAATTCGGGCAAAAAAAAATTTAAATCCCAAAATGTTCAATTACTCGATCACTGTAAAACTATAACTCGGATTCAAATGAAATAATTTATATTTAAAAAAAAAACATTAATAAATAATTAAAAGTATAATTCAAGTTGCATGATAAATTCAACACAGGCATCCACAGTAAGTCAGCCAACCGTCTCACCTTTGCTTGATGACAGTTGTCATCGGAGTTTTCTGCGTCCGTTTTCTTATTACTTCATTACTCACAAAATCAAACCATTGCACACCCACGATTCTTCTGAGACACCTATTCTTACTAACTCAGTATTTTGCTGTTTGGAACCCTAGTGAGGTGCCACAATTTGCATCCGTAGAGGAGAATATGTGTTATGCAGGCGTTATATAGGCGGCGTTTAGTTTCCACTGAACAAATATTTGATTATAATACAGTGTTTATTCAAATATCACAAATTTATGAAATATTCCTTTAAATAAATTTATTTTCTTATCTACAGGAATTCATTCTGGTCTGAAAGGGTAAGTGACGTCACTAAAGTGAGTTGAGCAAGAAGAAGGTATGAAACAAAAGCAAATAAATGTGATGACTAAGTTCGATAGACATATGCCACCAAAAATAATGATTTATAAAAGAATATGGCATTTAAAAATCATCCATTTAATTTATCAGTTATCTCAAAAAAATAAATTAATTGTTAATTTGTGCCCAAATTTCTTTCGCATCAAGACAGATGAAGAATAGGAAAATATCACACTGTACGAAAAAAGATGAAAATAAATGAAATAGATTCATAATAAATAATTGTATTTTCAAAATCAATATGGATATTGTGTGTGGATATATATTTTAATTGTCAAAAAATACGTCACTAAAAAAACGCGACATGTTTGGCTTTGATAACTGTTACGTAAAGATTTGTGACAATGTTTTCAACAAATTTGAATGGTCAGGAACAAACGAAGAGATGGGTACGTCTCGAAGCCGGTAGACATAGAAAAGTCAGTCAGTGTTTACATACAAATATTTAATCACATTTAGTAAAATGTTTGACGACATAGTAATGGTTTAAATATTGATAATATATTTGTAGACTTTCAGTACAAGTTTATATAATTTAAAGGACGTGTCGTTGCGTCCGTTCGTTTTTGTCCAACATACCATTTTTAACTCTTGTGCGGCTGTGATGTCACACTAGTTGACATAAAACATAAGGTTTGATATATCTTTCTTTCTTTTTAAAATGATGAATTCGGACATTTTCACACCCGATTCGGAAAGAAAAATTTGTATAAATATTTATTTTTTATTGATTTATTTTATTTAATGCACAAAATACACAATTTTACATGGACACAAGTATATGTTTTTTTATGTCCTAACTTCAATAAAAATGAGGAATTGACAGTTCACGGTTGATATGCATAGATACTACGAGGATTGTGATGGTGATACTGTTGCCAGAATTTTTAAATTTTTATCAACAGATTTTTAGGAATTGTGTTCATTGCCGACTTTTCTGTTTTATTAACAGGAAATTAAGATACATTTTTAAAACAATTAAGTGAATATGAGTTGGATTGATAGTTTGATGGACTCAGGATCAAGAGGTTTGAGGTTTGAATCCCGCTACAATACAAATTATTTTTCATTTTCTAACGCGATTATTTATGAATGCCTAGATTTTTTTTATTATTAATTTATTAAAACAGTCGATAATGATATAATAACATAAAAAAGATACGGTTTATAAACAGACTGGCGAAGTTTCTAAATAAAAATTATACTTATTAAATTGTGGTACAACAAAAGGGTATGTTTATGTGTATTTATATGAGAGTAAGTGCAGAGGTGTGTTTGTGTGTATTTGTGTGGGATTAAGTGTTTATGTGTGTGTAAGTATGCGCATCATTAAATAGCAAGTGGGATCGTATCGCAGACAGAAAGAATGATTCTTAATTTATTTTTAAATAAATAAAGGGGCATGTTAAATATATCAATATATGAAAAAAAAAAAGCATTATAGTTAGAACAAGAACAATAGAGAAAAGATTGTTGTGCATAGTTAGTGCTACAGGTTGGCAGATGGAATAAATACTTATTTCTTGTCACGCAAAAGGGGACATTAAGATTAATTTTGGAGAGTAGGTTAAAAGAGTCTACTTTATTATTTAATAATACAGTGCGTCTTTTGCGTGCTTCAGATACAGTGCGTCGTTTTTTTAAGGGTAAAAAATTCATTTTGTTTGGCAGATTGGCTGTAAGTACAAAGCGTTTTATTGTTTTTATAATCTAGGTATTTAAAAAAAATTGTTGAACATTTGAATTCCTTTCTTAATTTTTTTTTGTTTGTGGGCTTATTTGAAGATCTTCTTCCATGTTATTATAAGTTTTCGGAAGATAATAACGCAATTTAATAAAAAACATTGTTTTTCGGGGTTTTTCCGAACAAATTTTTTTCGAAGTTACACATTTTGTTCTTGCAACTTATGAATCGTAAAACTGTACAATATTACATTTTTTTTTTGGAACTGGCCGAACGATCCGTTAAATTATTTAACTTATTAGTAAGCCCTTGACCATAAATAAGGTTTATTTTATTTATTTTCTGATCAAATTTCGAACAAAATATTTTTTTAAGTCATATAGTTGCTTTTTGCTAAGTTCCGTGTGATTGTTACATCGGTTTCCGCTGCCTTTTGAGTTCTTTGCTCTATGCAAGTTTCCCGCGGCCCGGCTTCACGGAACGCTTTCCGCAACTAGTTAATTCTTTTAAGCGCCTTCAAAAGAAACGCACAGATTACATACCATACGAACCTTTATGCAGTTTTAAACGCCTTTAACAAAGTCTTTTCTTTTTGCGCTGTTAGAAACAGCCATTTTTTTTTTTGCTCTATAATTGCTGTCTTTTGTTTATGACCATGCTTTTCACTTTTCTGCTCATTTCGAGGCGTAAATAGTTTTTTGGATAACTATGCGTAGTGTCCCAGTTTTGATTCCTAACTAAACCATTCAGGAAGTTTAGTACTATGGGAAATTCAAAACAAAAAATGTACACTTCCACGCGAAAATATCAATGCATTTAATTGTACGGTGAAGTTTTTCAAAAATTTATGATTTAATTAACTCTAAAAATATGAATGTAAATAATCCCCTTTGCGCGCAGTAATGTAACATCATGTTACCACTAGTAAAAAACGGAATATTCTAAACTTAAGTAAGTGTCCTTGGTACGGGTAACCCAGTAAGATCATATTAATATTATTAATCACTGTTTATTATGTGGAAAAAAATGGAATAAATAAGATTTTTTCGTCATTACTGTTATAATTTGTCGGTTTAAGTAGATACTAACCTCCTCATTACAAAATTAAAAAATGCGGGATTGAGAACAAACAGATTTTGGGACATATTAAAACTGCCTTAGTTTTCAGGTAATACACACCAAAAACCTATGCCCTGCATGTGTCGGGAATATAATATATATACTTCCAAAATAACCAAATTCTCATTATTCTTGATACTCTCCCAATTTTTGCGAATAATCTTTTAGGAATAAATCTTAGTACCTACTAATGTACTTATCAAAGTACACACGTACAAATCATTTTTAATTGTATCGTATACTGCATAAGAAATTTAAAAAACATAAAAAATGACAACAAGAAATGTAACTCTATAATTAAAAATATATATACGAGTATGTACTCGTTAGCGTGTGAAATTGTATGTTTTCTAGTATGTATCTTTGTTAAATTACATTATAAAATAAAATAAAAATATAATTTTCTGATGTTACGTTTCTACTTTGTTGCATTGCCGAAAGAACAAAATTCCCATTATTTTTGATACTCTCCCAATTTTTGCGAATAATCTCTTAGAAATAAATCTTAGTATCAACAAATGTATAACTCATTTTTAATTATATCGTATACTGTATAAGGAATAAAAAAAAAACATATAAAAAATAACAACAAGAAATTTAATTCTACAATTAAAGATAAACATATATATATGTATATTTATACTCGTGAGCGTGATACATTGTATGTTTTTTAATATGTATCATTGTTAAATTACCTTATAAAATAAAATAAAATAAAAATAGAATTTACCGATCTTACGTTTTTACCTTATTGCATTCAATTTTGTTAACTTTCTGATGTTTTTTTTTTTCACTTTCATTAAGTTGATAAGTTCAAATTTTTCTTTCATATAACATATTTCATATTATGAGTAACATTATGATTTATAACCTGCTATGATGATATTTGTTTTACAATTTTTGTAATAGGTTCTTTGAACCGTTGATGAATAAATAAATAATTTATTTTTTATATCCAACAAGACACGTGTCAGACAATGATACAAAACATAATATTTTAAACAATAATTAACCGGTGAATTTTTCAAAATCTTTATTTACCTGTATGTATTGAGTAAGAGTTATTTTCTTTCCCATTTTATTAATTCCCCTCTCTCTTCCCGCCCGCTCCCCAAGCCCCTCTACATACACCGCACTGTCTGTTCCATATTCTCCATGAGTGTACCTTTCAATTTGCATAAATTTGTTTCTCATCACCCATAGAGAAGGACAGACCCACACTGTCGACACCGTCCTCTCTCCCTCACACCGGCGCACATATTTCCTATCCCCTCCCTCAGTTCAGTGACGTCGTCATTGAAAGATTAGCCAATAAAGCGGTCCCAAATCAAGTCGAGTTTGATTTATTAGTAAAGTAACTACAATGAATCAACGGAACACATACACACATATACCATTTGAATTAAGGAGAGGAAGTAGGCCAGAGAGCACACGTGAGTTAAGTATTTTAAACACAGTTAAGGAATTTAGTTAGGGAGGCCTGTTCACATATTATTACATACATAAACATAGTTCGTTTGTAGTGAACTTTCATCTTTTTTCTTGGGGTACATATTTTACTAAATATTTTAAAACTTTACTAAGGTCAAAGCACTAGTAAATGACCACCCCCCAGTAAATGACCATTGGATAATAAAACAATATATAATAAGAATTGCTACATGTATCCAGTCAAAAAACTTTTAAAACTAGAAACTATGACAAAAGCAGTAAGCGGACACATCTTTTGGTAAGAAACAAATCTATTAGTTTTGAACTGTGAGTTGTCAAAAGGTAATTGTGTGTCTTCCCGTTATTGTTCTGAGATTGATAGTGTTTTTATAAGGAAAGATGTGGTAAGTGTTTTATTTGATGCTATTTCTTACGCAATTCTCTAAATATATCCATATTCGAATGTGTTTGGGTGTTTTATGATGTTATGATGTAACTAAATCTGAGTATTATTTTACTGGGGTAGTAAGTAATGGTCATTTACTGGTAATTCTGCTAATTTTTTCAAGTAATATTAATTTTAATTGTAGTACTCGTATTTCAATAAAAAAGTAAAAGTTCTTAGAAAAATGAATGTGTTTTATATTGTTTTCTTTTATTTTGTACGCTTAAATAATAATATACCTTTAATGTGGATTTCACTACAAGCTTAACCTTAAACTTGATTATTGATCGAAAAAACATTTGCTTAAAACCTTTCCTAACGTGAAAAATTTCCATATTATAAACTTTTAACCCTTTATTTTTTGTTTGTAAGATTTGAGCTTCTATATTTTTATTCAAGTCATGATTGAAATATTAAAATCATGATTCAAACAACATAAAATATTTTAATAATATAATCAGTGAATGTTTGTCCTAATCAGTGTATTAGCTTATTAAAATGCATGTCATGTTGGTTTTATATTTTTGTGCAACAACTCTGGTGAAGGTGTATAGTGGGTTTTGCATGTTGGTTTTAAGTGGTGTCCTGAAGAAAAGACAAGTATGTCTCTTAACCGGTAGACATGGAAAAGTCGGTTAGTGGTTAATTACAAATATTTAATAACATTTAGTTAAATGTTTGTTTTATAAAAATTGTTGCTATTAAAAAAATATTAAATTAATGTAGGTACTTGTTTATGGTTGAATTCAGATAATAAGATTATTTTTTTCAAATATGGCATTCTTTTTGCAAACGTCAAACTCCGGTCGTCTCACCAACAAAGTGGTGTACTTATGTAGGAATACGATTTGTTAAATTGTATTGAATTTTATATTATTTAAGTGTTACCAAAAATTTAATTAAAAGAAATACATGGGTAGAAATTATAAGGAATTTCAGAAAAAATCTGATTAATATCCACAAAAAACAAATGCTGTTTGTAAATATTCAAAAACAAACTTTTTTCATACACAATAAAACAACATCTCTCCATTTTTTTGCAAATGCATTTTTCTCGAATACAACCCTGGTAGATCGATGAATAAAAAAATTATGCTCCTAACTTTTTTTTTACATATTCGATTGAAGATTTTAATATCTACGAACACGCACAGCTCAAAGATCTATATATTTATCTGAAAACCGCACGTAAATCGGTTCAGCCGTTCAGGGGGAGTACGGTGACATCACACGTACAGAGGAATTATGTATAAAGATATTCAAAATGAAAACGAACTAAGCTCTTTTGTTGGGGGATGCTATAGTGTTCAACATATTGCATTATATATTTTAGTTTGTTGGTTTCTGACTGTCCAATATGACCGAGATGGTGTGGGTAAAGGAAAATCTTTTCGGGGGTAGCATCATTCTTTTTTATCCCTGTTTTATTGCTGATAGTAAAAAATACGTGTTAGCGTAATACTGCCATAATTCACGTTTTGTTTTTACGGCAAACTACGTGGGTAGTCTATTATTGATGTATTTTTTATAATACTCGTTTATTTGCAATATCCGCAGCTCCATCACCGTAGATTATTTAGGAATTTAGAAAAACACCGTAACCTACTAATCCCCAATCCTGTGAAATAATAATGTGTAGCTTTGTAAGCCATATCATCGTTGCTTCAAATATTGAAGATTATTCCTAACTCCACCATCTCCAATCAACGAATCATTCCAAATCACGCGCATGTTTATTTATTTGTTTTTTCATTAACGCCTAAAAGGCATTTACAAAAAATAAAAATGATATACATGCTAACATATTAAATAATAAACAGAATATACAGAAAAAAATTGTGAAATTAGTTAAAAAGGATATAATAAAAAGTTTTACAAAGTAAAAAAAAAAAACAATAATAACGAAGGTATGCAAGAAAAAACAGTAAGCATATAAACAAAAAATGCAAAGATATAAGCTTATGACATAAATTCTGTAAAGCAAACAATAAATAAAGTGTTGCGGTAAGCAAGAAAGACATTTTTAAGTTAAATTAATAAACAAGCACGCATATATTATCACGAAAAAATAAGAAATAAAAATATGTATCTATGAAATGCGTATTTGCCAATACTACAATGCAATTTGATTGATTAGTAAAAAATAAAAAACAAGTATAAGGTAATAAAAATAAACAAGTAAATATTTTTTTTAAATAATGAAATTGAATTGTAATAAAAAGAGGAAGACGCGTTTCAGCAATGCATCGGTTGATTAAAAATAAATAATCAGTAGATTCATTATCAGCCCAATAGAAAAATCATCACGTTTTTTTACATTTTTAAAGTAGGTCTATCAAATAGGTACTATCCAAAAAAAATAAATTATTAGTAGCATAAAAAATACCTATATAATAATATAATTTTGAATTCCCACAAAAACAGTTATTCCATTGGCCACGTAACGATTAATACGTCTTGATTGATGTTTATTTGTTCCTGGCTATCGAAATTTGCTTAGAACATTATCACAAATATTGACATCACAACAACCAAGGCCGAACACGACGCACTTTTCTAGCAATGTGTTTATATTGAATTTCTTTTTTACATTTATGCATGAGAACAATTCTCCATAATACTCATATTGATTTTGAAAATACAATTAATTATTCTCAATCCATACCATGTAATTTTTTGGTATTTGTAGTATGTGAAATTTCCGTATTCTCGCAAGGGGGAGAGGGGGTGGCCAACGTTATTTACAAAATTTTCTCAAAATTAATCAAAATCAAGTTTTATAGATTCGTTTTTATTTTATTTATTCATATTTTCTAAATTATTTTTTTTAAAGAAATATTAGAGCTCATATAATTTGCCCAAATATTTCAATTTTGATGGCCATTTTCAACGAATTGTAAATAACTCACTTTTAGACAATGGAAATCAAGTTGGGGTAGAGTGGGGCTCGAATCTCGGACCTCTGATCCGTGAGTCCACAACGCTAGCCACGGGAACATTATAAACAATGATTAATAATAAAAATAATGTGACCTACTGGGGTACCCGTGCCGAGATAAAACTATATTATATGCAAAGCCAAGAAAAGGTTAATTAATTTTGCTGCTTTTTGTACAATTTTTTTTTCATGTTTTTGTGCAAAATTACATCATATATTTATCGAAAAAAAATCTTGACAAAATAAATTTGAAATTACACAATGGTTGCTACATACATAATTAATAATAACGTTTCTACCTCTCTAATATAGTAAAAACTTTTATTTAAAGACGGAGTTTGTTTTATATTTATTTATATAAAAATATGTAGTATATTTTATTTTTATTTTATTTTTACTGTCTAAAAAGGATTCCTTAAAATAAGATATTGTATTCTACAAGATACATAATTTTGTGTTTTTATAATTGAGATTTAAATGTTCTAAAATTGAGTATTGATTTTAAGATTCCTGGAAGATTATTAAAAAAAAAATTGACATATGAATAACGATTTATAGATGCAGTTGCATTGCAATAATACTTTTCCTTAAAACTTTTTAATAACACTATAATAATCGAGGCCTTACCCGCACTTGCTGGTGCATAGGGCATCACATAAGTACAACAAATGTTATATTACACAAACTAACTTATAATTGTATTTTTTTACTGTTTAAATTGAAATAAAAGCGGAATTCAATTATTCGCAATGTTTTGATTTCAAATATTTATTTAAGCTTCAATAAATTATATTTTTGTACCTTGTTTGATTAATAATATTAACATTTCAGTAAAACATTGATAAATTTGATTTTCGACGTTATTTGTTCAGATTTAAAAAAAAAGGTTTCAATTTATACGGTGTTAAGCAAATCGAAAAAATTACTTTGTAATGACTTTTTGCCATCGTTTTAATCTTAGATATTTGACTCTGTTTTGTGTTTTATCAAAATAATTAGTTTAAAACAAAAAATCGTGAATTTGGTATGCCTGCAAACTATTTATGTCAAAGTTAACGAGTTTCCAGGATTGTTTGAATTAACTGTCGATATTCATTTATTTTCAGTTTACACAAAACAAAAGTAATTTAATCTGTTTAAGAAGTTACTTTTTTCTAAGTGATCTTTTTACCGAACGTTATTTTTTTTAACCTAAATCTATCTCTCAATTATCATCATTGTTCCTTTTCCATACCTAATTGTACATAGGGCATTAGTTTTGAATACCAACCACCGTGTATATTATGTATTTACTTAAACACTATATTAACATATTATACAGTTTACATACATATGCATAAGGACGGGCATATTGCCTTAAATAAATGTCTTCATACCTACCTAAACCGTACAGTTTGAGAAAATCAGTGGTATATGAACATATTTTAATACTTTAATTATTATTATTTATTATTTAAAATAAGCCTAACGGCCGTAGCCAATTTGTACAAAATTAAAGTTAAATACAAAGTTATATAGTATTAAGAAAACATAGTTAATTGTTATAGTTTAATTTAGTAAAAGTAATGCATGGTAAAAAAAAATATATTCACAGTAAAAAAATGAAGGATAGAAAAAAAGTTGTAAAACAGATATGCATTTTAGGTTTATAAAACAAAACATTGATAGATATATACATGTTTACATATTTTGAGATATTAATTTGTTTGATACAAATGTTTTTTTTTGTTATATACTATGAAGAGAGGGAGGGATAGAAAGAAAAGGATAGAGGAAGGTGAAAGGAAAAATTAAAATATTCAGGACATGAAATTTCAACCGTGATTTGAATGTGGATAAAGAAAGGGCTATGCCGTAAATGGGAAGATTGTTCCACAATCAAGCAGCTACTGCTGTCAAAAAGAAGGCAAAAAATAGAGCGGTGAATGAGTATTAAAAGCGTTTTCTTGTTACCAAAATGAAGAGATAGCCCATGCTGTGATAAAGGTTGGAAGAGCTCTCTCAGGCAAAGTGGGATTATTAAGAATATTATGAAGAAGTGTTAAAATGTGAATATTTCGTCTATGCCTGAGCCGGAGTAGTTACGTGCGATATTCGGTTAGGTGGTTGAAGTCAAGAAGATTAAGGATATGTTTCTTTTTTGGGTGATACCGTGTGTGTAGGATTTGTTCCGACATTTCGGCTACCACTGCATGAGCCATATTCAGGGTAAACTGTGTGAGCGGTATCTCCCAAAAAAGAAACATTGACAGTGAAAACCGTTGCACCCTTTTAAGATTAAAGATATATATGATATGAACATTTTGCAACCGTTCTTACTTATCAAGCAATTCAGAATTAACACCTGAATTACAAACACTTGCATAATCAAGGAATTTTTAGCTCTGGACTAATCTTAATGTTGTAGTAATCATTTTGGTTAAAAAAAATTGTTACAAAAGTAGTATGATCAGTCCCAGCTTAAGGGGGCAGTTTTAAAATAAATATTTCATGTTAATCAAGTTGGGAATGGAATTTGAGACCTCTTGCGTGGTAGGCAAATGCGCTGACAATTTGACCATGAAGCAAACAATATATATTAAAACATGTATTTCAATTTTCCTATCGTATACAAAATCTTGTTTTGCTACGTAATGAAAATGCCTTCTCGTGTAGAGGAGAAGTAGCATAGAGAAGTTGTTTTTTTTTATTTCTGTATTTCTTTTTGAATTAATAGATAAATGTATAAATAAGCTTATTTTGCTTACAGTTATTTAAAAAAAGTATTTTGTAAAACACGTTTATTTTTTAATTAAAAAAACTTGCTGTTCATTCGTCCACACCTTGTTTGCAACTTACAATACTAACACGAAATCTTCTCAGAAGCAAGCATATATCAACAATTTCATCAAAAGCCATTTACACGTTGACAATTTGATATTGTTTTGTCCTAGGACTCAACCATTGTTAACGTGTAAACAGTAATTTGTAGAAAAAAAATAGTCGCGGAACATCGTCACCGCGATATACCTGCAGGCTATCTCCGCGGAACAATGATTACCCATTCCACCGCGAGTTGTCCTATTGTGAACACGTACAGACAGGACCTTGTGACAATAGCGATTAACTTGACGTGCACGTGTCGCTCACACAACAACACGTAACAAGCGCCACCGTGTATTCATTTTCACAGCGCTTACGTGTGGCCTACGGCCGAATTTTTGTATTGTTCCAGTCTTCTGTCCTGCGCCATCGAAGCATTTCACGGAGCTAGAACAAGTTTTTTTTTCATGTATACTGTATTATCTACATGTAAATGGCTTTTTCCCTTTTACAATTAATTCTCGTGTCACAGAATCCTTTCAAAACTAGAAATATAGCAATGCCGTACCCTGTATTAATAATGAAATAGCAGTTATCTGTCTCATTTACTTTTCATTTAAAGTATTAGGATAGGTGGATAGGGAAGGGTTATCGCACCCCGAACGTTAAAGTAAATCAAATTTTTTATAATAAATTTTTTTCATAAGACTTATCTAGTCAATTATTTATTTATTTATTTAACGCTTTCTATACATATACAGTATATATGCATATAAGGGCGGGCATATTGCCTTTAGGCAATTTATTCCTACCTACCCAAACCATTCAGTCTTAAAAAATTTCAAGTACATGGACACATTATCAAGAAGGATAAATAAATAACTTAAATATTTAGATAATGACCTTTTATTCTTGAATTAAATGTAAATAAAGAAGGAGGAGTCTATATAGTAAGTGGGAAGATTATTCTACAATCGAGCAGCTACTTCTGTGAAAGAGGAGTAAAGAAAATAAGAGGGATGAAAGGGTATTTAAAGGGTTCTCTCGTTACTAGAACGAAGAGATAATTCGTGTTGTGATAAAGGTTGGAAGAGTTCTCCCAGATAAACAGGCAAAGTGAGATTATTTCAAATATTGTAAAGAAGTGAGAGAATGTGAATGTTTCTTCTATGCCACTGAGCTAGTGTTGAAGTGTGCGATATTTGGTTATGTGGTCGAATTATGAGGTTTTTTGTCAACATATTGTACGTTCTTTAAGCCATACAAAGAAGACATCTTTCAGCAAGTATTGTACAAACTTTAAGTACGATATACCTACATATAGTTTATGTTTTCAGTAAATCCTTAAAACTATTCACCACTGTTTGGTGATAGTGAAATGGTAGATTATATCAAATATCCGTCCGCTCTCTCGAGGATAGACTCAATTTATGTCGACAATAAATAAGACGATTCCACTCAAATTTTTGATCTGCTCTTATTTTTAAGCATGTTTATTTCGTCACATTGGAGTAAAGATAATAGGTTTAACTTTACTAAATCATCATCATTTCCTTTCCGCACCTAATGGTGTATAGGACACTGCATTGGTACACCAATCGCAGCGTATTTTTATCATTTTTGTAACATGAAGGTAAGATGATCAGCCTTACGCTCCAGGTACCAGTCAAGGGACTATGAAATATTTAATTATTGAAAACACTATTTTAAATACATATTTCATATCAGCCCTGTCGAGAATTGAACCTAAGACCCCTTGTATGATAGGCAAACGCGCTGACCATTATACCACGGGGTCGACAACTAGTCAATACAAATTCAAAAGAAACTGAATAAAATGTTTTTTTAAATTTTTTTAAAGGATTAACCCGCTAAGCCTCTATTTAAAGGCACGTCAGCAGGCGGGAAAGCGGGGATATGGAAGGAGGTTATAAAATATACACCACAGCACCCAGATTATTTGAGAAAAAATATTCTTGCAACTGGCAGAAATCGAATCCGCGACGCCAGTTTCACAGTTAGCCGTCGAACCAACTGCGCCACGGCGACTCACATGTTACCTGTGTTACTTTTAATAATACTTTAAATAAAATAAACCTATTTTATAGATCTTACAATAAGGAAATATCACAAACTTTCGAATACCGATAACGATATATGAAATAGATTAAGAAAAATTGATTGCATTTTCAAATATTTTCGACGAATTGATCATGTCCAATCAGTTTAATCCCAGCCATTGAATAATTCATTTCCCTCTCTTCACAATCCAATGAAGTGTGTATTATGTACTTCTGGATTACCTTCTTTTAGCACAAAGGTGCTAAGGCTACCGGATTACAGAGAGTTTCTTCGGGCAGCTTTTCTTATTCGGCAACAAGCAACTTTTCCGTATATGTAGGCTCCGCCAAGGAGACTTGTGTCTTCAGATGCGGTGTGCGGTATGTGGCGGGCAAGCTGTATATTCAAAATCAATATGGATATTGTGGAAAAATGTCTTCATACATTACTTTAAAAAATAAATTATTGAAAAATATTTCCCTACAAAAACGCGACATGTTTGAACTTGATAATAGTGACGTCAAGATTAGTGACGATGTTCTATTTAAGTTTAAACGCTCACAAAATATACTCAAAGTTCAAAATATACTCGAGTCGTGGCGTATTACGGGCGTAGCCACTGATAATATATCTGTGGGCGTAGCCAATGTAATGGAACGTTTTCGTGGGAATTCAAAATTATAAATTTAATTTTTTTTAAATTTTTAAAGAATCATCTCGTATCCTCTATTGAAGTGTCTTAACAGTATTTCTATTCACATCATGCCTGAAAAAAGATCTCCTTTCTCTTCCTTAATCTCTTTTCCTTTCTTTTTTCTTTATTTTTTGTACGGAAGACTAGTCGTGAAGTGTAATAATTTACAAACATACAAACCGTGCTATTTTTATTTTTGTATAAATTCAGTTAATTATTTTATTTTATCTGTATACGTACGTTCTGAAACTTAAGTGATATAAATAAAACTTTTGCTGTATTAGTTGGTTGGAAGAAATTGGCATTTGGAAAAAATCCGGCCAATGTGAAAAAAATATATCACGTACGTCGTTAAATTATAAATATATTTTTCAATATTTAAAAATACAAAAATCAATCCACCAATTAAGCTAAAGTATGGAATAACTAAAAAGGGTATGTTCAAAATTTCGTTCCCAACATACCCTTTTGTTTTTTTTTAATAAACAAATGCGCATAAATGTTAATAAATAAATGTGGATATGTAATATGAAAAATATATTCTGTTTACTTCCTGCAAGGAATGGGGGGTACAAGCTCAGTAATAAACTACAACGCAAATAAGAAAAGGGAAAAAGTATGCCGTAGATAAGAAAAAAGGTATGAGGGGTATTTTGGCTTCATCTACCCACCCGGATTTGAGGATATCGCTTGTGTTGCTACCCCTACCGCCATCTTAAACCTGAAGCCTACAAATCGCCTTGAAAGTATGTAGCCACCATATAAGAAGGTTAGTTACTCTGCTCCACTTATTAAAATTGTTATATTCATTTATTTATATTTATTGTTATGCACATAATGTGTTGATATAATTTATAGAAATTATTACACTAAATCTTATTACACTAAAATACTTGAATGTTTTCAAATTATAAAATATTGATGTAAGATAGTTAACCTATATGAAAATATAGTATTGATAATCTACTTCACATAATTCAATGCACACCTTCAATTATCCATTTATCTGGGAATATGTTCATCAGATATAACTCTCGTTGATGCTTTGGGTAAGCAATATGAACTAAATATTATAAAATATTAAATTGTATATCACCACTTACCGACTTTTGTATGTCTACCGGCATTAAGACTTACTCGTCTCTTCAATCAACAATTATAATTTCTACGCATTCGCAAATCACCTGATCAATTTTAATCGTAACTGTCAAAAAAACAGAATTTAAAATCTTACAAACGAATAATAAAAGGTTTGAAGTAAATACTATGGAAACATTTCACATTAGGTCAGCTTCAAATAAAAATGTTCCTTTGATCAATAATCAAAAAACTTTTTAATATAGTCCATTTTACGATGTTTCATTGTAATGGTCACCCTATTCTAATAAAACTCACGCCCCTCCTTTCATCTCCTCCCTATATTTTTCAACTTTTTGTAACACATCATAAAATATTTTCATAATCTGATCGTTGCATATAAGGGCTGCTTATTTAAAATGCATGGCATGGGGGTTTTATATTTTTGTTCAAAAACTATTGTGAAGGTGTATAGTGGGTTTTGCATGTTGGTTTAATCGATGTCCAGATGAAGAGACGGGTACACTTGAAACCGGTAGAAATAAGAAAGTTGGTAAGTGGTTACATACAAATATTGAATAACATTTATTTAAATGTTTGACCGAAAGTTAATGCTTTAAATATTAATAATACAATATACCAAAATACATTACAAATTCCTAAACATGAGACGATGAAATAAAAATATGTATCTACGGATAGTTTTATTTTTGTTGGGGTTTTCGTTGCTTTGTGATTTTAGAGTGTGGCGTGTTATCTATTGTGAATCATGAGCGTAGATATTGTTTTTTTTTTTTTAAAGAGTAAGTATTATTATTTTCAATGAGACTCGCCTTTTGTTTTAAAAAAAGGAAAACTACCTCTAATTCTTCTCTTCTCAAGAGTAAGCGCGGTCTGACTTCTATTCATACAAATGTAATCCCGTATTCTGCCCTTGGATTATGGATCAAGAGTAGAGAAACGATTTTTTTCGCACACTATAGATATTTACTCTTGGTTTTTTTTATGGTTTCTTATGGAAGCTAGGAGACTCAAAAACCATTAATAATTCCCTGTTTTGTCAGCCGTCTAAGGACACACCGTTTAGAAGTATAATTGATATTATTCAAAAACGCAAAAGGAACCGGCACGGAAAATTTTATTATACTACTCATCCTTTAAAAAAATCGTTCCAGTTTTGGGGTGTGGAAATCGGAAATATGAGGCTTCGATTTTTATCATTCCGATGTGCAGTCTTTTTTGCATAGTATCGGGGAGGCATCTGCAAGAGAGTGACAGAAAAACTGCGTTCATAGATGGATAATTTTAAGCCGTTCTAGTGTTGCATTTGTGGTTGTTCAATAACAAAAATTAGTATTGAAACTTATTTCAGACAGCGAATAGGTTTATACTCTTACCCTTTTGTTAATATTATTTTGTGTAAGGTGTGTTAGTTGAGCGGTCGGGTCTGGGATTTGGTCGCGTTCTTTCAGCGGGAGTTCCGATCGAATCCAAATTATTTTGTTAGGAAAATCAATGTTTTTTCCGCCTAAAATGAATTGGAGGATCATCACTTTCGATGATGTTGTTTTATCAAGTACACGATGCTCGTAGAATAATAATGACTTAACTTCTTTGTTGTGTTTTTAAATAAATCGCGAGTAAACCACCCATAAAAAAACAACCTTAAACTCATTAGTTTACTTGCTAACATACGAACTTTGACAAAACATCTTATTTGCTCATTAAAATGTTACAGAAAAGTGGTTTAACAAATATGAACACAATATCACGTCAACAGTGAAATAATTTTTTTTTCCGATAAAATATTAAAACTATTCAAAACAAACTATCGAAAAGAGTTGAAATAAAATTGTAATATACGAAAATCAAGTCAAATGAGTTCTATGGTCGATAAAAAAAATTAAACCTTATTTATTTATTTATTTTACAGAAACAAACAGTAAACAATGATATAATAACTTTAAAAATATACGGTTTAAAGACAAACCAGCTAAGTTTCAAAATTAAATACATACACATTAAATTGTGGTACAACAAAATGGTGAGTTTATGTGTATTTGTGTGTGAGCATTATTAAATAGCAAGTGGGATCGTATCGCAGCCAGAGAGAACTAGTTTTAATTTATTTTCAAATAAATTAAGGGGCGTTTTAAATATATCAAAGGAAATCAAAAATATTCATACCTTAAAAATACCCCTTATTTCGCTTTATATTATAATTTAAAAAAATAAAATAATGTTAGCTTGTATAAAAAATGAACGTTGTTATGCAGAAAACAGCCAGTCCACAATTTAAAAAAAAAGCCACTGGAGTTATTGAGTGCAGTAATGTAAATTCTATGTTCTGCTAAAAACAGCCAGGCCACTTTTATACAAGAAAATGTAATTATCACCTTCTGCAAATAGTGCCGATCTCAAAAACGGCTTTTCTTAATTAAAAAAAAACACCCACGGCTCTAGAAAAATCTAGCGGTACTTTAAAACTACTACGGAAACAGGTTAAATACATCAGAAGGTACTTGTTTGAAATTCAAAAAAGATAATGTATTAATTGTTTATAAAAGTCAAAAACATTCAAACGGTTGTGTAGATTTCATTATTTACTTTTTTCACAAACGTGCTATTATCTCAGTTTCACTTTTCTATGGCTGGCTGCTTTCCGCATAACTACGTTCAATATTTACACTTACTTTAATTACATATTTATTTCCACCCTTATTAACTCTTTACTGCCCATTTTTTCTACTTCTCATTAAAAAAATATTTTTGTGTGGTTTTTTTTCGATACTCAAACTCGTGTCCAGATCAGTAAAATATAATAATCATTTTTTTGATTGATTTTTTTGATTTATAAACTTTTATTCGTTAAATAAATAAAAAATAAAAAAAGTCGTATTTTGCGAGGTGACAGAGACATGCCGGAAAGACGACCATATCGGCGGCCTCCGTGGTGTAGTGGTCAAGACGCTTGACTCACGCACGGAAGGGTCCGGGTTCGATTCCCAGTGAGAACACAAAAATTAAAATGTGATTTTTCTCAAGTCTGGGTGCTCTGTGATGTAATTTACCACTGTAATTAGGCCTTCTGGCCTGTTGTGGTGCAAAAAAAAAAATGTAAAAAAAAAAAAAAAATCAGCAATATGATTAACAAAATATGGATAAAGCTATTTTGGAAGTACGGGACAAAAAGTTATCTGTTTGAGATGTAGCTGCCAAGTTCTCAGTGCCAAAAGTACTTAGATTTATATAATTCAAATGGTTTTAATTTTTGATTTAATTAAATAAAAAAGTGCCTAATTTTTTCATTGAAATGTTTTATTTATCACTTTTTTCAACTCCTCGTGTGTTATGCACAACATCATTTAAACAAAAAATGAATATTTTGGTCATTTAGTGTATGTTATCCTCACAACTTCAATTAAATTCCCTTTGCAGAGAGAATTTAAAAGTCGTCTGAAGTCACCACACTTGTAGTGGTGACTTCGGACAGTTTTCCAAAACAGAAACATAAAAATATAATAAACATACAAGTATGATAGTGGTAATGTGGTTCACACGTAGTTTAAATTGACTTGTTGAAATTATTTTATCTACCCGAATCTAAATTTAAAAAATATACAAAAAAGTCCGGAGCCACCTCGTTCCCCGGTATATGTTATCACAAATAACTTCTATAAAGGAAGTGAAATGTAAAAATAAAAACATAAAATATTGACTCAAACAATTGACATTTAAAAACAGAATTTCAGATTTGACCCAAAGCATCTGTTCTGTAAAACTTATAAAGTGAAAAGTGTAAACAATGCGCATAAACAATTATGTGTTTTCTTCTGGTTGGATGGCAGCCATTTTGGAAGCAGACAAGTCCATCAATATTCCGCCCCCGCGGAATGGGACATATTCGATTTTAGAATGGAAAATTCTGAATTTGAATTTGAAAATGGAAAAGTTTTAAGTTCGATTCTTTTGCTTCCTTTGTCTTTTTGGCAACTTAAAGCAGATTATGTTTCCCGAAAGTAGCGGTTTCGCTCCAATTTGCATTTTCTTACATTACAAAAACATTTATGTATAACTTAAGAATTTATTTTCTTGTGTGATTCAGATCGTGTTCCAATTGGGCCTTAGTTATATGAAATTTGAACCGTGCACCACAATGCAATGAGAGTGTCCGTAATTTATTATTAAATGAAGTTAACATTCGGATACTGAATCGCAACAGTAGAACCTGCCAAATGTCTAGTAACAATTATTGTAAATTTATATACTAATAGGCAGATCCACATATATAAAAGGCAATAATTGTATGTGTGTCTTCGAAAGACTATGGTAAATAACTACTTGACCGATTTACTTGCGGTTTTTTCGCAAAATGATGAGCTTGCTATGGGTATATTTATAAGTCTTTAAGTCTTCAATCTGAGGCATTATTTAAAAACTTCCAGGACTGCATTCGACGAAAATACAGATACTAAAAAATTGCGAGGATATTATTTTTTGTACACAAAAAAATGTATTTGAATGCTTACAAACCAAACAATATTAGTGTTTTGTGGATCCCAATCAGTTTATTTTCTTAAATTTTTATGATTTCTGAAATGTGATCATTCTTTTTACTGGATTTTCAGTTATGCAGAAATAATATTTCCTTTCAATAGTATTCATACATTAAATACACCCTTGTTAGTAAAAAGAGCTGTTTGACATTATCAAAAATAATTCTTAATTTTAAAATGAATTATTTTAAGTTTTAGGAAAAAATCATAAACGAGTATCTAGGTGTACCAAAAAGTTACACCATACTTTTCACATTTACCCAAACGGTTTTTACGCACTTTTTTTATTAACTGTTTATTATGGAAACTAGAACCATCCGAAAACCCGTAAAAACGCACAGTTTAATTGCTCTCTTGTGGCGTAAATATTTTTTTAATATATTTTTTGTAAAATAAATAACCCGTTAAGCCTCTCTAGTAGGTGGAAAAAAAATGAAATGGAAGGAAGTTCTTAATTCCACAACGTCTATTATTATAACTGAACTTTGAAAAATGAACCATTACAAGAAATTTTATTTTATGATAAAAATTTTTTTTTTAAAAAATCGGTTCTGTTTTGAAGTGCGGAAAACAGGACAACGAAACGTAAGTTTAATTAATTTTTTTTAGACAAAAATGGTCCGACATGCCGTTGCTTTTTTTATACAGTATCAGGGAGGCATCTGCAAGACAGTGACAGTAACAAACTATTTTTAAATACCTATTTATCAAAATTCTCTCTCACCGCATATCCTCACAATTTATGTAATCTGAAACACAAAAAATATACTGTATATGAACATATTTAATTTGAACTTAATACAAAAATTGATTTTAAACTTTTGATTGTGTTCATTTAATTCATATACGAGTATTTATGTATATATACTCTCATCCAGCAAGAGCAAAATATTGCCGAGTTCAGCTCGTTTATAAATAAAATTAACATTTTCAAACAGCAACATACAATGAAACAGACCCGTTACAAGCGTGAAGAAAATGGCATCTAAATTGGTGGGCCTTTCGTGCCTTTAGTCTTTAACGGACTTGCATCGTGATTAAACGTAAGACTACGCAAAAACTGTGAAAAACAGAGAATAATGTGGATAGTTTCATTCGTAAATAAAATACAATTTATTATTGGGTCTATAACTTAAAAACCAAAATTTGACACTAGATGTCAACACTTGTATATGCGCTGTAGCAAATCATTGACATTCATGTCATTTTGAAGCTCTTTTCAAAAGCTGTAAAGTCCAGTCAATATTGTTTGATTTGTTTGTGCGCATAATATTTTTTTTTAAATTTTGAAAATTAGCGAAAAAACAGCATTGACCCAGTTCTGCTGAGTCACATTTTTGCAAAGAAAACTGCAGCCGAAATTCATCGTTTGCTCCTGGAATTGTATGGCAAACATGCTCTTGCGAAACAGTGTTTTTGGTAGTTTCAACGCTTTAAAAGTGGCAATTTTGGTATCAAAAACAAAAAGCAGTCTGGACAGCCGAAAAAGATTATAAATGAAGACCAGAAATCATTACTGGAGAGTAGTACAACCAATTCGTTTAAAGATAACATTGAAAGAAAAACGGCCAGAATGGGATACCGGACCAGCGACATTGATTTTCCATCATGACGATGTTCGGCCAAATGTTGCTCGACCCGTTAAAAATTATTTGGAAAATAGCGGATGGAAAGTTCTACCTCACTAGTTATATAGTCCAGACTTGGCGCCTTATGACTTCCTTTTGTTTCGGTCGATGCAGAATGCTCTATCCGGAATACGCTTCATTTCAGCCCAAGGCATCAAAAATTGGCTCGATTCGTTCTTTGATTCAAAATATGACATTGCCAGTGAGATGGAAAAATGTTGTCACTTCCGATGGAAAATACTTTGAATAGCAAAATTATACAATGATTTTGAACTGAATGAACCGATTCTTTAAGAAATCTTTTTAAAGAAATAAACATTATTATGGTATATGATCCCAAAGCCGTGCTTGAAAAAATCGGGACAGGCTACCTTAAAATGGGATGCTTAGTCACGTTAGGTAGTTATTAGGTTAGGCTGGCTATAATTACCATTTAACGTAGTTATTGTGTGACATTCACCATTCTGCCTTTGTTTAAACATCTATATTTGCTCAACTCTTCTTTCTGTTGACTTTTGTTACTGGAATAATCTGGAATCCAAGTTTGGTTAGATATAGTATGAATTATAGATTATTTATTCAGTTCGTTTGCTTTTAGGTTTAGGAAATGTGGGAAACTATCAGAAAAACTCCATAAGTGGTGACCGGTGTTTGCAAAACTTCTGTACTTTTGAAATTATGTAGAATGTTTGGAATATCATAATTTTTCAAAGGACCCTTGTGTCTGTGGGTATGAACTGAACTATCCTCTCCCATCAAAGATTAGCTAATGTAATTTAGATGGATATATAAAATATTGTTTTTGTATAATTTGTTGGCAAATATGGTACTAACAATTATGAAACTGAATAAAATCTCTTAATAAAGCTTAATTAATTGCATGATTATGGAATTAATCTTTTGTTGATTTGTATGAAGCGCGTCGGTAGAGTCAAGTAATTTTTCAAAAAGATGTTGATTAAAACATAATAAATGTTAAATTAATAATTTATGGCATCAGGGTAATTACAATAAGGTCGTGAAAAAGAATGACATTATTTTACATAAACCCTCCATGTTGTGACGTAAAATATATGTTTTAGTATAAATGATAGAAAGACCTTTGGTGTTCGTTATTTCCTCGACTCCTTGGGGCTGTAAACAAGAACTGCCTGTTCCCGAAACGCGTTTAAAGAAAATTGGTGAATGTTCGTTTGTTTTTCGATATATGTACGTAAAAATAAATGTGTCAATCCAGAAAGTAAATTAAAAAGGTAAAAACTTACGTTTTCCTTCCTTTGGCACTTGTTCCAGGATAGCACTAGATCGTTTTATCAGGACTTTACGTTATTTTATTGATCCGGGCACGTTATCATATATCAATTTTGAAGATGCCTTTTTTTCATGTGTTATTCGTTTCGATATTACTCGAAGTACTGAGGCTTTCCTGATTTGTTGCCGAGGAAAAAAGTGACGTCAGAGACTGGGGAGATCAAAACAAGGGTTACCGGATTTTAAGGGATGGGATGGTTTGATACTTGAATCAAAATACACCCGAATCCGAAACATTCGGTTTTTAAAGCAGTGCCGTAAAGGGAGTGCTTTTATTTATGATTTTTGTAAAATTAAAAAGAAGAGCTGAAACCTTTATTGATGTGGTTGAAATAAATCTGGCTAAATAATTTCAACTGTTGGGTAACGCCTGAAAATACTTTTTGATTTTCGTACTTCTTATACCCGTATATTTAATGTATATACAGAAAAGTGAGCATAAATCAGAAAGCACTTCTAATTTTAAAATACAATAATATAATTTTTTTATAGTCTCTCATAAAACATTTAAGTTTGTAAGTGAAAATTCTTGATGGAAGTTCATTTTTTTTGGGTTAACTAATGATTTGATATAATGCTATTTAAATGAGTTTTAACTCACTAAAAAAGCATTTTATCAACTCATTTGTTAAATAAAAATAATAATAATAATGATCTTTAAGATAAAAATAACTTTATTTAATTTACTTTGATATCAATTTAAATTATCTATCCTTACCTCTGTTTTGTATAAATACATTGAACTCCTTAATAATGATACCAGTCTGGTCTCAACTGGTCACTGGATATTCCAAATTTATAGATTAAAGTATCGTCTTTTATTTAAATAGTAAAAAGTATCATTGTTATGTTTATTATGTCGGTTATGACAGAACCCGATTGCTGGGGAAAATCATTAATAAAAATTATTTTTATTTCTATTATTACTCGAAACGCTTTTCTATCAATAAATCTCAATAGAAACTAGAGATGAGAATTGCGTTTTTTAATAAAAGTAGCAATAACTGTAACCATTCAACAAATAAAGCTGTTTTGCGAAGACGTTTCAAAAACAACAGTTAAGTGCAGTGTACGAACCTACCTCCTCTAATTTTTTTTTCTGAATTTAAGTAGATAAAATTTTCTGAATTTAAGTAGATATTTTTTTTTGACTTCCCATTTCCCTTATCACATTAAATCTTTTGTTATGAATAAAAAAAAATAAAGTTTTTTCTGTTGCTGTATGTTTTATTTAATAAACAAAAAATGCATATCTTCTAAAACGTATTTGAAATTTTTTATTATTATTTAATGTACTTTAAAGGAACCTTATTTTTTGGAATAATGTTACATTTTTTTTAGCTCAAAACTTATATTCTTATCTCAAAATTTACAAAATTTCGTTTCATTTATACCTACATTTTTTATTTTATTCGGATAATATGCGGATTTGATGATTAATTCAACATTTAAAATAAATAAAAAAATTATAACAAAATTCTTTACCAGAAATTGTCAGCGCAAATTGTTGGATGCACATCCACTTTTCCACTGGGCGGGTTTCTTTACTTGCATTGTTTATGGGAGCTTATAGTAAAATTGAGCCACTTAGTTCGTTTTATACAAAAGGCAGGGTTAGCATTTAAAAGAAATTGTGCGCTAATTTGGTGCCTGATTAGTGTATGTAAATTCTAGTGATATTGTATGGAGTTTGGATGGATGGGTCAAAAACGTAAAAAATAACATCCCAGTAAAATTTAAACAGGGTTTTTTTAAAACGCAGTTGGTTTTAAACGGTGTAAGTTAAAAGTTTATTTAAAATGGTTAAATTTTACATTTTTTTTTAATGTCTTGAAAGTTACAAATTGTTATGAAACTGTTTTAGTTTAATTTGCTACTTCGATGTAGAAACATTTTCAGTTTTAGGTGTTTTTTTAAAACGGTAGCGACCAACAACTTCGTGCTGTTTAAAATTTTGATTTCAAGATGCGGAATACGTATGGACAGGCCACGGGACTGCACAGTATTGGGTGTAGTGGAGCCGGGAAGATTTTATGCATATTATGTGTATATACTTCTTCCTTGGGAGATTTCAATACGAGTAGGTAGGTATTATGGATAAAGCTTTGAAGTTAGGGCAAATCGCGGTACGAAGTGCGACGGGGCGTTGAATTTTTCGCGCGAAGCGGAATGTTTTTTAAAAATTGACTTCTGCGCTTGATGATTTAGCTATTGTTTGTTTTGAACGATTCAGTTTATTTTTATGAAACTGTTGGCGTTTTGGGAAGGTTACTGTTTTAAAACAGCAGTTATATTTTTTTAACACCTTTAAAAGAAATATTTATTTTTTCAAAAGTAAAAAAGGTTTGATGTTAAAAACTTACATATATTTTTATAGTACCTCCTCATTACCGCCAGTAATAATCTCAAAATGTCAGGTCAAACAACTTGTTTTAAGCTTGTATTTTACAATCCAAAACGGAGTTATTTTTACTCATTTCTACGCAAATTTGCACGAAAAGTTCATTATTGCGAGTTATAAGAAAATAACAACCACTTTAAGTGCGCAAAATAACTCCCCAGTTCTTCATAACACTTATCACAACTTGCTGTTACATAAAAACATTTCGTTTTTTTATTTGGTTTTTATTTTGGTTTAGGTACTTACATTTTCAATTATTTTTTATTACGTTTGAAAAATATTTCATTTAAGTCTTTGCAAAAGTAGTGTTAGTTATTTACTTACTTATATTTTCAGAACGTCCGAAAGTTAATTAATTAAAATAAATTATAGTTAATGACATTAATTGGGTGATCATGAGATCTAGTTGACTTTGGAATTTATTGAGATACTCAAATGAAACATTAAAAAATTGTATTATAAACAGTAAGTACTGAATTTAACCCTCAGGTTATAATATTCAATTATATTTTAGCAGAAGCGATGAAATGAAAATGAAAAACGAATATTTCTAAACGGTTCAATATCAAATCGAAAATCAGGTAGGTACTAAAAAAATAATACCGAAAAAGTGATCACAATACTGATGTAAAAAAATAATTTGTTCACTCTCCCTATTTCATCATCATCATCATCACACAATGCATTCAATAATATATCTGAAGCATAACTTAGTGGTTAATCATTATTATAAAAGAAATATTAAAATATGATTTAAATAACACTTAAGATGCTCAAATAACAAAAAAAATAATAATTCGCAAACCATCTGATAGAAAATAATCGTAATATTAATAAAAGCGCATGATTAAAAGTTCTTCACGTTGAAAATAAAATGTTGAAATTAGACAACTTGGAAATCTTAGAAAATAAAAAAGCGATTCATAATAAAAATATATAAAAAAATAACCAAATAAATACTTTTTTTAGTATATGCTTGTCTCGTTTAAAATATCGTATCCATCTCACTTTACACTTCACGTCATTAAAATAACAACATCACAAAAAGACGTCACTTATTCGCTCCATAATATGTATCAATGATGCTTTATTTAGTTATCAATGTAAAGATTAAATAGCATATAATTAATAAATAAGTATACGCTTATAAAGAAACTTGTGTTACTTTGAAGCCGGTAGGTAGAAAAAAAATAATGAATAAAAAAAAAGTTGTTTTACATTTATTTTATTATCTTAATCGTATTGATTTGAGGGTAGCCATCGAGTTGAAAACACTGAGATGAAAAATTACGTAACCTTGTAAAGCAAGCTACCTATCATCATCCATTTTTCGCACCTAATGGTGCATAGAGCTCGGGATTGGTACACCAATCGCAGTGCATCTTAATCATTATTGTTACTTGAACGTATAAAAATCAGTTTTACGCTTCAGATACCAGTCCAGGGACCATGAAATATACCTGTGTAAAAACACCTTTTTAAATAAATGTTTCGGGTCAACCATGTCAGGAATCGCACCCAAGACCCATTGCATAGTCAGCAAACGTACTGGTCACTACACCAAGAGGCCGACAAAAAACCAAAAGTACCTATAGATGCCCTATTATGCCTATCTGAGTTGGCTATAATACCATATTATTGTTTTTAAATAATTTTAAAAAAAAATTGTTTCATCATTATTTACATATAACTATTAAAGTATTTACTATTTTACTGCTTTATAATTATTTTTTTTAAATATATCTTATTAATTATTTAAGTTCGTATTTTAATTTGCATTTTCTTTTTAAATATCAAACTTTAAAATTGGAAGAATGTGAAGAAAAACCTTCCAAGTAGATAAAAAAATGAAGTGGTTTTTGCACAAAGTAACTGATTTTTTTTTTTACTCTCTAAGAACGAGAAAAAATATTTGAGTTCAAAGATTTGGATATATTTTAACAATTTCTAAAAGGTGTCTTTTTATATTTGTTTCCAATTAAAATGTTTCAGATTTAAAATTCGTTACCGAAAACATTTTCGACAGTCAAAATTTTTATTCTTGAAGGAATACGGAAAAAAGAAATCGCTAATGAAGCTAGAGCGAGAAATTCTGTATTTCAGCGTATTTCTTCAACCAAATGCTGGCCCTAATATTGGATCAGGAATCCACACTGCCTTCGTGACGTAATGGAATAAGACTACCTCAAAAGAGCTTGGAGATTTAAATTCCATCAATGCCGTACAACCTTTAACTTATCAATTTTCCCTCGTTCACGCCTAGATGAAATAGAAAGAACTGAATCATACTGAAAGGAAACCGTCAAAATAAAAATCTTGTAATAATACTCGAACTTTACCTTGTGTATTTTATTCATATTCATTTTACAAAATACATTTATTTTAAAACTTGACAACTATTTTACTTACTAACAAATCGAATTGTATTTATGCATCTGTTCAAACGCCCGTAGGACGTGGCATTCCATTAACATGTAAATATTTACGTGAAAGCTCAGATATAAGAACACCACTTCGCATCATGCTAACAGAATCAATATTGTTGATACTTGAACTTTTCATTCTATACGGATGGTTAGATAAATGTAAGGTTATATTGAAATTTAGAAAATCCCTTGAGAAATGAATTCAAAAACTTACATAAAAAAACGCGTAAACGCCTTTTCTGCCATGCTCCGTGCGCCTGGTAAAGATAGCTTATTGAAAAAATTCTTAAATAATTGAAGAAAAATTTGTTAAATAATCTTAATGCTTAACCAATTAAAAGTATTTAAATTTTCACAGTAATCCAATGAAACTTTTGGAATATTTTAAAACGCTAGTCACCTGTCTTCATTGAAATTTAAAATTTTATTTTTTATTTTTCCATTCATATATTATTTACATATAAAAAAAATAATACAAACAGTATAATAACAAAAATAACCTTAAAAAAATTATCTTATTAAGCTACAACATGAATTGGAAAAAATGCCCACAAAGAATATAGCGTCTAAGTATAGCAGGTCATCGCTATATATTTTTATATCGGATAAACGCTTTGAGCTGGACGCACGTAGGTTTTAATTGTTATTTAAATTTTAAAAATAAGGTGTGATGTGGTAGTGTGTAAGTATGAGATGTTAACATTAGTTGTCCGTTTTAAAAAAAAAAAAAAATGGGCATCAAAAGTAAAACAAAACGGTAGAGGTTAAACGTCAATTGAAAGAAAAATTTCTGCTCTAGAAGATATTGTGGTTGTTTTCATGTTGCATATATTATGTAATTTGATTGTAAGCCTTTAAAATCGAATATCAAGTAGGTGAAAGTGAGCATTTTCAACACCTTCTGTACAAGGTCAATCTAGGAAATGAAACTACCAAAGCAACTAGCGATATTTTTTTTTTTTTTAAATATAACAAAAAATACTATTTTTTTGTAGGTTGCTATCTTTGCTTCCAATGACCTCATTTCATCTATTTATTTCATTAAATTTGTACAAATTTATTACTGTAGTACCTACTTTTACCTACCTACGTGGTAAATTTTTTTTTGAAATATTGTACTTATTTATTCTTTTTTAACATTTTGAAATAGATATGGAGAACATTATAGAGAAGAGAATATAGAATTTTAGGTATCTACAAGACTAAAGACAGTGTGTAAAGTGGCTCAATAAACTAAAAAATATAAAAATATATATTGAATACAAACTAGCCAATGACAGGTCATAAGCCCCGTAGATGACTCAACTTCCATATGTATTCCCTTTTCTAAAATGTTCTCTCGTCTCCGTCTCTGTTATTTTACTTTCGATAACGATATTTTACAGTAAACATGTTTATGGGAAAATAAATTAAATAATATTCATTTATTATGAATCACCGCCACCGTTTATATCTTCCTACAAACATAATATTGATGAAGTTAGCTCAGAAACAGCCAATGCTCAGTGTTGACAGTTAAATCATAATAAAAATAACTGCTGAATATTGTGGTATTTGTAAATAAACTTTTGTACAAGTATTGGATAAAAATATAGTAGAATAAAGCTACGTTTATCCAGGGTTAATAATAATTGAACGTAATTATGCAGAAAGCTGCCAGCCATAGAAAAGTGAAACTGAGATAATAGCACCTTTGTGAAAAGAGTGAATAAACAAATCTCCACAATAGTTGGAATGTTTTTGACTTTAACAAATGATAAAGAAGGAATATATAAGTTTTTTTTTTAATTACAAACAAGAATTTAATTATGTTTTTATACAGTTTTAACGATTTTTAAATTCGTTAAGATTTTCTAGTGCTGTGAGTGTTTTCTGCAAATTGAGAAATACTGTTTTTGTGATTGATACCATTTTCAGAAGGTGATAAAATCAAATTTTTGTTTAAGAGTGGTCTGGCTATTTTAAGCAGAACAGAGAATTGACCTTACTGCGCCCGATAACATCAATATCTCATTTTTACAAAATTGTGTACTTGCTGCTTTCTGTATAACTACGTTAAATTGTTGTAGGAATTGATTTTCATAGAACCACAGAAAAAATAGTTATTTATAATTATATTACTTACGTGTTATGTACTTATATGCATGTACAATTTAATGAACATTTTTTGTAGATTACTTGTAAAATAAATCACAGCTCGCCACTGCTGTGAATATTTGCACGTACTCGAAACATTGTTGAAAGAAACTTTCGCTTGAAAAAAAAACGTTTCAAAAGTAAACGCAAAAACGACATATACCCAAAGTATGAATTTTTTTTTTTTTTTTTACAAAATATTATTTATTTAGTTTGGAGCCTTTTTTAACGAGTTGTAAATAACTCAGTATTGGAAAATGGGAACCAAGTTATGATAGAGTGGGGTGCGAACTTCGGTCTCTGATCCGTGAGTCTGTGACACTAATCACGGAACCACAAACCAGTTCAATTTTACGTAAACATATTTATACATATCTGTTTTACACTTTCAATGAATGTTTTAAGAAGGTTTCTTGACGTTTTGTTCGCATTTTTTTCCCGTAATAAATTCTTGAAAAAACTACAAAACCGTTTCTTATTTTTTCTTCTTGATACTAACTTATTTTCCTCGTTCGTAGCTCCCAACGCTCGGCCTGTCTGCGATTTGATTTCTAAACATTTAAGGTAATACAAAAGTCGAGAAAGGTGACGATAATGAACTTTACTGTTTGATGGATAACCTTGTTCTCATAAATAAAACAAGCAAAAAAATTCATATATGTTTTCCTCCCTTTAAAGAAGTACTTTTCGTTGAAAACAGTAGTCTAATATTTATTTTAAGAACATTGTAACATTACGATTATTTTATTAAGAACATTATTCGATATTCAATTACATAAATTTGTTAAGTATATTACAAGGAATAATAATACACAAGTTTTCATATTAAGTGATTTAACCGTAATAATAAAAATATTAAAAATGTGTAAGTACAATAACTAAAACAATATAATCATGATCCAAATAAAACAACTGAGATGGAAGACATTTTATTCAAATCTTAATTTGTAGCAACAGAGGGAAATCATTTTTAAGAAGGGAATACGGAAGTCTAGGCATTTACAAGGCTTATGACCTGTTGTTGGCTGGTTTGAGTGGCTAATTTACACATTGTATAATATTCCCCATTCTGCCTATGTTCAAACATCCATATTTTCTCAACTCTAGAAAATAATTTATTACTTACGTAAACTTTGAAGCAGAAGCTTGTTTGCTTTGAAACCGGTCAGTAGAAAAAAAAAATAATGGTTAAAAACAAAGTTGTTTATTTATTTTATTAAAATAAACCTTATTTCAATATTAAGTTACTTTATACACATTATCGAAAGATTTTTTAGTAAAAAATAATAAAGAACATTTTAGAATTTTGATATAAATTAACTCATATTTTTTTGGTTTAATTAACAATTGTTTTGGTCTGAAATTGTTGTAACAGGAGAAAAAACATTTTTGAGAAGGGAATATGGAAGTTTAGGTATTTACAGGGTTTGTTACCTGTCACTGGGTAGTGTAAGTGGCCAATTTACGAACCATGTAACATTTACTATTCTGACTATGTTTTAACATCTACGTTTCCTCAACTCTTCCATCTGTTGACATTTGTGAAGTAAAAGAGCTAAAAGCTTAATCATTTGGGCGTGATTCAACCGGCTGAACCGTTCCACTTACTAGGCTACGCTTGAAAACAATTTTAATAAACAGGCTGGATTTTTGCCTTCCAATTCAGCATATCTGAAAAAATTTGGACAAACTCAAAACATTGTCAAATCAAACAAACTAGTAAAAGAAGTACAAATATTGGAAAATTGTTTTAGGCGTTACCTAGTTGTGAATTGGTTCAACCGGATAAATCTCACCCACACGGTAAAGGTTTCAGCTCTTATTCTTCACAAAAGTCAACAGATGGAAGAGTTGAAGAAACGTGGATGTTAAAACATAGTCAGAATGGTAAATTTTACATGGTTTGTAAATTGGCCACGTAAGCTACCCAATGACAGGTTACAAACCCTGCAAATGTCTAAACTACATTTTTTCCCCTCTCAAATTTTTTTATTCCTCCTGTTGCAACAAATTTAGATCGACACAATTGTTAATTAAACCAAGAAATTCATGGGTTAATTCATATCGAAATTCTAAAATGTACTTTATATTTTTTTATTAAAAAACCTTTCAGTTATGTGTGCAGAGTAACCTTATATTGAAATAAGGTTTATTTTAATAAAATAAATAAAACAACTTTGTTTTTAACCACTAATTTTTTTTTTTCCCACCGACCGGTTTTAAAGCAAACAAGCTTCTTTTTTAAGGTTTACGTAACTAATTCATTATTACCTTTTTTTATCATATCGACTAAATACTACACCTCGACCCAAAACATCAAGTCCTTTTTTTTAGTATATTATGTTTATTTTGTTTGATGACTAATTAATCTTTAACATTTAAGTTTGTAAGTGAAAATTTTTGATGGATGTTCATTGTAATTTATTATTTAAAAGACGAGTGATGCTTTAATCCACAAATTAAATTAATCTTTATTTACTGTTCTTAAGTTTATAATGAACGTTTTTATTGAAAAAATCATTTTTTATCAAAATTAAAGGTTGGATCTTTTCAAGGCAATGTAATGAATTGTGTTTTTGAGGCGTATTTATTTGTCTGATGTAAAACGGTTGGCTCGCTGGTAATAGAATTTTCATCTAAATTACACCTTCTGTAAAGTGCAAATCTGCTTGCTTTAGTGCTTGATAGCTTCCGTATGGATCTTAAGTGCTAAAGGTAGCTTAAGCGGAGTTAATTAATAACCTAGGAAAATTGAGAACATTTAGTGAACAAGGGATTTTCAATAACATTTCTCACAAAAAACCTTTATATTTTAATACATATTTTTGAAATAGGAAATTGAAACACTTAAAATAAAATAATTCTCATGAAAATAACTCAACATAAAATTTTAATATTTGTATGGTCATTTTATATCATGTAAATACGGTTAAAGCGTAATATAGAAGTAAACAGGATACAAATCATTAATTTAATACTTTTTTTTTTTTCATGGTTTCATATTTTTAATTTTTTTATTTGGCTTTAGTTGCAATTAAAAATATTGCTTTTATATTTAAAGTATCAAAAACATTGAGTTATTTTATATGACAATTCATTATTTGATAATTGCACCTTTAGAACCACTTTAGAACGAAAACGATTTAACTGAGAAAAATAAACAAAAATTAGTTCAGATCATAAAACATCTTCAATGAACACTATTTATCTTTCTACATTTAAAAAAATGCAACATTTGGGTGGGAATAGGACAAAACCATTACATCGGTCTCTTTGTTACTCGAACTCGGACTTAGACTCTTAGTACGGAAGCAAAGCTATTAGTGTTGTGTTTATATTGCTGTGAAAAGGACGCAACGCGGACAAACATATATTGACCGAAAGCCGGCTGAGTAGATTTTTTTCGCATATAAATGACAACTTTACTTTATTAAAAAAAATATTAAGTCGATCAATTCAGCTTTGTGATTGTTTCGTTCTGACTTACGGATAATCTTAGTGACTTATATAATTTCTGTTATTTCTTGAATAAATAAAACAATGTATTTGATGACCTGATCTGACCTAAGAAAACATAAAATAATTTATTTTATCCAGTTTTTATTTCATAGATTCATAGCTGAATGCCTTCGGATAATATTTCACTCAAAATTTGTTACTACAGTTTACCATCAAAGATCTCAGTATCTTTATTTAAATCACGTCTGAAGAAACATCTCTTTTCTCTTTCTCAATCTCTCCTCATTTCTTTTTTCCTCTTTTTTCTTTTTTCCCATCGAGTAATAGTATTGATAAGGGGTAATTTATAAACAAATACGTTTATGCTTATTTGTTTATAAATTTGTATAAACCACTTAATTTTTTTAATTACACTTCAACCGGTTTAGAGATTACTACCTCATCGTCAAGAATTTAAGTGTAATTAAAAAAAATAAGTGGTTTATACAAATTTATAAACAAATAAGTGTAAAATATCATACCACAAAGTGAAAAATGTTTTTGATAACAATAATATAAATACGTTTATTTCTATTTTTATATATCTTTAGATTTAAATCGTCATTTTCTATTGAATATGTTTTGCAACTTAAATTATAAAAATAAAACTATTATTTAATTGGTTGGTTGGAAGAAATTGCCATTTGGAAATTAGCCTGCCAATGTAGAAAAAAAGATGTACAAAAAGTTAAATAAATAAATATCCAAAGTTAGATAGATTAGAAATTTTGGAAATAACTAAGATAAAAAAATATTTATTTATTTGAAAGTTCAACAAGGATACATAAAATACATACATTTTTAAAGCATTACAAACGCTCTTTATATATATCCTCGATTATAGAACTCCGCCATCTTTCATAAATTATATAAAATAAGTGTGTAAAATAAATTTAAGTAATAATGAAGATTAAGTTTAGTGAAAGATAAGAATGAAGATTGCGTTAAAGAAATAAATTTGAGTTAAACATAAGAAACTATTATTTTTTTTAAAGAAAAGAAAAAAAAAGAGAAAATAACAACATATAAGACGTAATAAAATAGACTTAAATTAATTTACATAGACAAAAATAAGGATAAGGCATTTGATTTTAGACACAGTAATATTTTTTTTAAAATAGCGATAGAATATTAATAATCAACAGATCGAATTGAAAAACTCACCCTCATTAGCCCTTTTAGTTCAGCACTGTACATTGCAATAAAATAATAAATATTTTTATAGAATAGAATCCTTCCTTACAGTACACCGCTAACACATGTCCAACTCTGTTTCATTGAAATTTTATGTATAGTATCTCTTTCCACTTACTTTTTAAATGTACCTACACTTAAGTTGTAATTTAGTTTTATATCAATTATCCTTACGCTGTATAATATTTACTAGTCTGAAGATGCCCAATGAAGGGTGAAAGCGCTAATTAGTCAAATAAATAAATGGAAATGTAACAAGTATTTTAGATTGGTAACTTATATTTAAATATAAGTAATGATATCATTACAGTGGAATTCCATGAAGAGTTGGTTATAGAGAACTTAAATAAAAATATATAAAGTAGTTCGATTATTTGTAACATAAAGGGATTGTGATTGGTATTACTCTTTAGGTGCCAGTTCAGGAAAATGAAGTATTGTGGTTGTATTTTACAAAGAAACTAAAATAAAAATAAAAAATATCGTAAACTAAGATGGAAAGAACAAGAATATGGTTATATTCCACGTTTTTTAATTGTAACAATAACAAAAATAACTTAATAATAAAAATAAGAGTAATTTAAGCCATTCTAAGCAATCTGGGTAATGATGAGGGATGTTTTTCGAATATTTCCATGAAAATAAACTTTTTATCACCCTTGTTATAGGGTTATAAGAACATTTAAAAAATACATCTTGCCTCTGGGCTCCCTCTCTCCCTCAAAATTTTCATTTTGTTGATCTATATAATTCATGTTTAAACATCTTTGTTTTACGCTTTATGATCCATTTTTACCAAACGTCCTATAGCATTATGTTGCCTCTAACTCAAACGAGGCTTTAGTAATCAAACCATTTTATTGCCTACTCAATCAGTTGTTTTTACAAGAACGTCTTAACATTTTACAAGCTTACTTATTTTAACAAATTAATTTTACAAAAGTTTGACGAAGTTTTGTTTTGAATAAACATGCCAGGATAAATATTAAATGTATCTTTATTTTGAGTATGGAAGTAAGTCTTAAGACTAACAACTAATTCAAACAATAACACGCGCCCGGGGAATATAACAAGTCTTCAAAAAGAAGTTTAAGAGTTTTGATCTTTGATTATTTAAGGATTTCAAACACATTTTTTTAATGCACTTTTTTTTATATTTGACTTAAGAAAAAATTTTAGCCGAAGTAAAAATTATGAGACCTGTATTTCGTGCCAATTTTATAAAAAATCGAAACCATGACAAATATTTAATTAAATAGACGCGTACTTGCCACCTTTGTCTCACATAACTATCAGCTTGTATATTGTGATTTGCTGTCTTTTTTTCAAATTATTGATGATGAATGTACAATTAAATAGACCCGCAGTTGCTACCTTTGCATTACATAAATATTAGCATATTTATTGTGATTTGCTATGTATTTTTTTCGATTTATGGAGAACAACTATGAAAAATAATACGAATTTAGTCAGTAACGTCTCTTTTTATTATCTATTGAAGATATTTTATTTTTTTAAGTAAAAATAAATATAAGCGTACTTATTGTTTACCCAGATACTTTTTTTGTGGCTTATTAGAAAACGGAAATCAAGTAGGGGTAGTGTGGGGTTTGAACTCGGACCTCTGGCCCGCGAGTCCGTAACACTAGCCTTGGGACCACAACCCGATTTATTGTAATAATTAAAATCAAAAGAAAGTGTATTTCATACCTTAAGGCTATTGATTGATAAAAAAATGATGTAATATGATTCAACGCCGTTCTTTTAAATCCCATAAAAATGATTTGAACCAAAATATATCATTATTTATTTTTTTTTAAACAATTATTAAAGACAAAATTTTATCTACAATTAACGAAAAGTTTCAGATTTTTTTGTGATTTCAAGTACTTCTATTCATTTTTAAAAAGTAAAGTTATAGAAGTTTTCTTCTTAATTCATTATCTTCGAATCATTAAAACAAATTTGACTTAAATAGATTGTATATATAAGTACCGATGTACAAAGCTTGTTTAAATTTCAAGAGGCGTAATATGCCAGTCATAAAGTTATTGTATTCTAGTTATACAATTCATTTGACTTTATTTTTTTATCATTAATATCTTTGAAAAATTTTATTTTTAATAATTGTTTATTTACTAAATTTTTTAATGGCGTGATTCTGAAAAAACAGCGTTTTAAAATGAAAAATCGTATGACGTTATCATTTTTTTTAGACTACAGTCTTCTAAAATAATTCAATCCAAAAAACCAAATTGTAATAACTTTTAATGATGGTGATTAAGGGTGAGAAATGTAATACATAAATTATCTGGTACATTTATGTGCGTAATTTATCGATTTGTTTGTCAAAATTCTAACTCCTTTGTGAACACAGTACAGAAACCAGTAACATTAAGGCTTTGATCCTTCAAATATATTTCATATGATAATTTATCCGGGTTTTTATATGACTAACTTAAGATGAGAGTCTATCCTTCCGGTTCGAATACTGTTGACAAAAATACTTCCCTTCTTGATAAAAACTCCATTATTTTTCCAGCTCAGTTAAACAATTAATTTATTTTAAAATCTTTTAGTTGATTTTATAACAAAGGTATTTTTCGGCACACTTTTCAGCATACGCCAGAAAAAAATGAACCATTTTTACCTATAATACAGCTACACCAAAAATTTGCCTTGGTGTAAAGTTAAAAAGTTTCAAAACTTAAGAATATACAATAATTATATTATGTAACTTGAGTTTGAAACCTAGAGGTTCCTAATTCTTTATAAGACAGTAAAAAAATATTATGTCGCTTTAAAATACGTATGTGTAAATTTCGTTGTTAATATTAATCGAAAATGAACTCTATGTGCGTATTTAAATACTTATAAAAACTGTGATCAATAAAGAAATAAGTACATACGACTTTTATTAGAGAATCACATACGTTTAGACAAAAAGTAACATGCATATTTGCCACTAGCCATTTCGACTGTCGATTTGCATGTACGACTTTGCAGTGTTTTGACTTGTTTAAACTTACGTTCCGAATTTTTCATTTTTTTTCTTTATTATTGTTTTTAGATAACTAAAAACAATAACAATATTTTTATTAATACAGTTTATATTTTATTAGTTTGTGCTCTCTATTGATTTGTTATCTATTATCATATATAAGAATGTAATTACCTAGCTTGGAACGGGGTATGTACCCTTGTTAGCTGAGAAAATTGAACGTAAAATTGTATATTTAATAAAAAGTGTAAGTAAACAAATAAATAAATATAAACAAACCTTTATATAAGAGGTAAATTATTTGCTATTGTCGTATTAAGGGTTAGGCAACTACCGTAAGCACCGCCAATCAAAAATAAGTTCTTTGCTAGTAACTTATTTTCTTAAGGGTTAAAATAAAGTTTGACAAAACAAATAATATTTTTTTAACAATAAACCTTTTTTTACGTTAGAAAATTACTTTTTACAAAAATTACGATATTCTGTACAGATTTTTGAAAGAATACTTATACTGTTCAATTTCATCATCACCTCCCCTTTCAGCATCCAGGGTGCATAAGGCACTGCGTTGGTAAATCAAATGCAGCATTGTTTGATCATATGTTACTTAAATAAAGTGATAAGTCTAGCGCCTTTAGTGCCATTTCCAGAAACAATGAAAGATCGCAGAAAAACCTTAAAAATTACTAATGTACTTTCACCTTGCCAGATATCGAACACAAGTTCTTAAGAACGGTAAAAAACACGTCAACTACTACGCAACGAGTTGGACTTGTCTGTACTCGATTTCCTTATTCGGGATTTTTATTTGAGAGCTGCCATTGCATTGGGACGAAAACACTCGTTTAAGGTTTTGTGGCCTTATTCTGCAACTAATTCGTTTCGTAAATTCATTTGTATCGTAGGAGAGGGAACGAGAGTAAAATACGATTTTGATTGCGTTAGAAAAGGATATATGACGAACGAACGAGTTTACGAATCGCAATTGTGACAGAATAAGCCTGCTGGTTCTTTTTTACTCATTGCGTATCTATGTATATTGTGTATTCTCAAAGTATTTTTCATGCGTTTGGACATAGAGAATCGTTCAATTTACGTTGGGATTATCAAATAATTCATATTTGGTACCTGTTTTAATCCTTTATTTTATTAATCCTCGCATTATCAAACGGCAACTCTCAATGGGTGCTTATGCAGTTGCCTCAAACATGGGTTTCCGGATTAAATATGAAAATATCACTTTTTTTATATTTTTCAAATTATAAGGATCTTTGAAATACTGTCTAGAGAATAATTATTTTTTTTCTACTTATTGGTAGCATAAAAAATATTTTTGAATTTGAATTTTGAATTCCAGTAAAAACTATCATTGCATTGGCCAAGTCCCTAATACGTCGCGATTCATGTTTATTTTCAACATTGTTCCTAACCGTTCATATTTATTAAAACATTGTCACGAATCTTGACGTTACATCTATCAATGCCAAACATGTCACATTTTTCTAGTGGTGTTTTTTTGTAATCTCTTTTTTAAAGTAATATATAAAAACATTTCTCCACTATCCATATTGATTTCGTAAATAGAAACAAAAAATATTTTTAATCCATTTCTCATGTTTTTATCGGTATTCGTAGTATGCGTGGTGGGAAACGAATTCCCACGCGGATACGAGGCGAGAGATAGCGGGGGCAAAGCCCTAGGGGTTCTACGATATTGTGGACTGTATTTCAAATAGAATATAATAAGTGAATATTCTCGATATGCGGTGTGCAGTGTCAATCGGTCACAACCTCAACGAACGAGATGGATTAGGAATGGATGCCACTAACCTGGTTCGTTCTTGATGTAATTGCGGTGGTTTGACTGGATAATTGCAAGCGGCACCAACACTAGGACAGACCTCCGATCTGGAGCTGAACACTGGTGGTTGGTGGGAACAAAGTCGATGATGCGGCACACGTTCAACGAAATAATATATACGACACGAGGTCTTGCTGTGGTGGGAAGTGAACAGTTGTTGTGGGTAAAAAAGATGTGTAACTGTGAAAATATTTTAACAATACATACACACATAATTTGCAACCAATGTGATATTTCTCTTTTCCCAATTAAACTACATACAAGAAAATTTCGTGATTTTACCTAAACGCACGTGCTGTTTGCTATTTTTCCACATTTATGGATTTTCAACCTGTCACGTTTAAAAAAATTAAAAACATTCCTATCCATACAAGTTCCGAAAGACAATGGAAAAACATGTACGCCCCTTGATTTAAAACATCGACCGGGGTTAGCAGTTTGTCGTCCCTCCCCTTAACACAAATAAAAACCGGTTTAATAAATCTCAGATCGAGCCGTTTCTTCTGAAAAATATTCACATTGATACGATAATGATGATAATTTATTTTTATGCTCTAGACTCAGCATAATTTTGCACAACACATGTAGCCGTCCGTCGATATTATACCCACATTTAAACCCTCACATGCCCATCCCCCGCAGTACTCGAGGAGTATGTAAATACAAGAAATCCTGTCAGCTGTTTTTGAGGCCTGAAAATTCTGACAACGCAGATGCGATAAAACTTGTTTAATAGCGACAACTTTTTTAAGTATTTATTTTTATGGCAATTTTTTTTTACATTGAGTACTTCGATTTTCTCATATTAGAAGTAGTAAATTTCCACAAAAATGGGTAACAAACTGACGTACAGCGGCGTTTGAACCTCAGACCTCCTGACACCACAACACGCCTCAATATAACTCTGATAAGTATTTCAAGTAACCAACTTACCAAGTGTTAATAAAATATTTTTTTACATATTTAAAAAGTGATATTTTACGTTTTTTTGTTGTTTTATTTTGTGTTATCCACTGAAATGACTAGTACGTACATGTGTTATTGAAAATAATGTTTTAATTGTTTAATAATTTGTACATAAATATGAAAAACAAACTTTATTTATTTGTACATAAAATACATTAGAACAACCTAATTAATTTATTTAAATTTATTTCAACAGAGAGGGAATACATTTTTGATATAATATAACATTTATAATTAATATTTATTTCAACAATATTTTGAGTTTGTCCAAATTTTTGTAGACAAGGACTGGATTCAACTCCCTGAGGAGCTGTTTATATTAACATATTACAACAAAGATGAAGAATATTTAATAGAAGGGAATATAGAAGTCTAGGCATCTACAATAATTAATAAATTCATCTAAAATAATTAATTAATAAATAATTCAATAAAATGAATCTCACCCGCATAAATAAAGTGTTGCAACAAATTAAAATAAATTTTATTATTTTTTTGTACATTTTTAGGAATGTTTGATTTCTAATTCAATGCTATAATTTTCACCGGGCATCAGAAAACAATTATTGTATCCAATTTCCCGTAAGGCTGAAGTTCCTCATTGAATGCTGTACCAATCCAGTGCTCTATGCACCATTAGGTGCGGAAAGGAAATGATAATGAATTTGATGGTCGTTTTTGTGGTATGCATCAAATTAGATACACCATGCAATTAAAGCTTAAAGCAGTTAATACAAATTTATACATAATCATATGTAAATCTATTATTAGTTTTCGCCTGTATAAAGGTATGTATTTTCGGAATAAAACAGATTCGTAAACATATATTTTTGATCCCAAGGAAATATTAGTTTATTTTTCCTTGCAAACATCTCGGAACTTACACGAAGTAAGATGTTTTCTCCCGATTCCCCCATGCCTTAAATGACAGAAACAGTATAAACTTTATACAAAAATGTACAACGCAAAATCAATGACTCGAAAATAACGATGGAGCCAGTTTTTTCCGATACATTGGCTTACAGCGTCCCATAAACGGGTAAAAAACGAAGTTCCGATATTTTTTTCAACTGTAAAAGACAGGTACTTTTTAGGTACTAGAGAGCAAAATTTGTACAGAAAAATTCATAAAATTCAATTCACAATCGACTCTCCACTAGCACTAATTAATATGCAGGTAATACCAATTTTAATACGCTTCTGTTGTTTTATTTGTCTTGTTCTGTTACTGAGTATACGAGTATCAAAAAATTTGGAATTTCTTTTCATGTATTTAAATATTTCTAGACATGGCGGGATTTCGAGGGAGTTATAAAAATTGCAATTTATTGCAACACGGAGGGACAATATTGTTAAGAAAGAAATATGGGAGTCTAGACATTTACGTTGCTTGTGATCTGTCATTGGCTGGTTTAAGTGGCCACTTAAAAATCTATAAAAAATATGTAATTTAAATTATTATGAAAATAAAACTTTGTTATTAGTGTAACATATTTTTTATTATTTTACAAGAACGCTACTTCAGTTTCAGGAGAGCACTCCTCCCATCGACAGGTGATATAAAACAAAAAGTTAAAGTTAAAATGTAAGTAAGTTAAATAGGTAAAGTCAAAAAAAGTTTTATATCACCCGTCGATAGGAGGAGTGCTCTTTCGAAACTGTAGTAGTGTTCTTGTAAAATAATAAAAATTGTGTAACACTAATAACAAAATTTTTATAATAATTAATTATGAAGTGTTACGAAGTGAATTCCGATTCAATCAAAAATATTATCTAATTTCGCCAGATAAGAAAAACCAAAAGACGATGGGTAATATTATTTTAATATTTAGTATTAACAGTGTTATCAATAGTAAGCAATGACGATTGAACTATCACACTGAAAACTTGAGTTTTTCCTTTCTACTCCCTCTTTCTTACTCTTTTTTCTCATCATAGTTTAGAGTAGATATTTAGTCAATTTCTTTTTCTAATAAATTCTCATATAAAACGGTTTTGTTTAGTAGGAAGAAATTGTCTTTAGGCAATATTTCCGCCATTACGCATATGTATGCTAACTGCATGTATATTTAGTGTTGAAATAAAAAATATTATACTCGTACACATTTATTTATTTATTTATTCATATTTTACTCTTACAAACCATACACAATAATAAAAATAATGTGACCTCACTGGGGTTACCCGTGCCAAGGACTCTCAACAATATACTTTTTTTAAATGTTTTTACATTTGAGATATTTGGATAATTGACATTGCCAATGACTAATATATTTCAGTTACATTTAAATTATTTCAAACAATTTTTTTAATTCATGTTTGGCGGCCCGAGAATTCCATCTTCGATTTCTGCCAAAGTATTTGAAAAAAATACATTTTAGCCCTGAATAAATTATATTCATATATGTATAAATATATATATATATATATATATAAATATATGTATATTCCAGGGAATACCATAATCGTGCCTTCAAACTGGTATCGGATTTGTATTAAGAAAACCATATTAGAATAGAAAAATCACGCATTATTTCTCCTTTTAATAGAAAAAGACAGAGGGAAAATTATTGACAACATTATTGGATTGGCAAAAAATGCAATAAGAAAAAAGGTACATAATTCTTCTTAAAATTGCTACTATCCGACAGGTACCTACATTTAATTATGCAAGTAATGATACGCAAATATATTTACATTTGTATCACATTATTAACCAATGGCATTAATTTAATTTTATTTTATTTTATTTTATTTGGGAAATCAACAGTTTTACATACACATTTTTAGTAAACAAACAGATATAGTGTATAAACTCAGAACTAATAACAGATTTCCACATAGTATACAAAGTTAGTAATGAAAATATATTACATATCAAATAAATACATACAATTTATACATGTAAAAATGTTATTTTCATGTACTCAATAATCAAAGATTTTTAAAATATTTATTTTAAGAACATTAAGTTACTGTAAATTGGGCGGGATAAGGACAAAAATGCTTGAAGAGAGGATAAGGAGGGGAGTGAGATGTACATATTTATTATTACAATGTCTACTAAGTTACATAATACATTTTTAGTGTAAATTTTAAATCTGACAGAGTGATGTTTGTGTAATCTATATTTTTAAATTTTGTATTGTACATTGAAAAAGTCCTACGAAAAAAAGCATTTTTAACATACGATGTTTTACATTAAGTTCAAGTATTAAAAAATGAATTACAAAAATCTCTGTGTATGACATTTTTCAATCTATCTTAAATAAGTTTGGTTGGTGCTTATTATTTAAGTTATAAAAAAGGACAGGAAAATAAGTAAAATTTAAAACTCCAAAACAATCCGTTTCTTTTTATTTTACGTATTGTTAAAGCATTATTACGTTTTATGTTAATTAATTTATTATTTGCTTTTCACACCTTACTTTGTATAGGGCACTGCATAAGTAAACCGACCGAAGCGTAATTGGATATTTTTTTGTTGAATAAAGATAAGATGATCGACCATGTCGGAAGCTGAACCCGAAACCTCTTGCATGCTAAGCAAACACGCTATCCATTTGACTACGAGGCGGACGTATATTATCTGTTCATTTTGTTATATTTTAGGTCCACAACATTCTTAAATACTTGATTTTACTTATTTAATATTTTCGTTTGTTCAAATGTTTGTAGACTGGATTTCACCCCCTTTTCACAACAATAAAGGTTTCAGCTCTTTGATTTCACAAAAATCAACAAATGGAAGAATTTAAGAAATATGGATGTTCAAACATAGGCAAAATGGTGAATGTTACACAGCGTGTAAAGTGGCTACTTAAACCAGCCATTGACAGGTCATAAGCGCTGAAAATGCCTAGATTTCTATATTCTCTTTTTTAAGGTATTCTCCATTCCTGTTGTAATTTTTATACAATATAGTACAAAACGCTCGGATTGAACCTTACACTAAAAATACCATCATGATATTTTTGAAAGGTTTTAAAATATTTCTTTCTTCTTTATTTTAACAGCAATCTTTCTTTTTCTGTAAAAGGCAAATAACGCAATATTAGCGCTTATTTATTGCAGAAGTATAAAAGTGTAGACGCATAAATTTATTATTTTGATTTACCGTAATCACGTGACTGAAATAAATGGCCCAAAATAAATGAACAAGTGAAAAAGTTAAACTCGGAAAATACCCCATGACATTAGCTTTAACAACGGTACAAAGCAAATTGTTTCCGGTAAATTATTAAGTACGTATAATCTGATAACAGCGAATGAACTTTTATCTTAAGTAAAAAACCCAATTTTCGTAGTAACACCATTTGATGGAAGGAGCTATCTCAAAACTGTAGTAGCGTTGTAAATAATAAAATCAAAGTTAGTAACATTTAATAAAACAATTTTTAAAAATTTCATAATTTAAGTGTTGTAAAGTTAAACCCAATTTCAAATATACATATTTTTTTAAAAAACCGCAATAAACAGTTGATAATTTATTATGGAAGTCAATGCTTACGCCCTTTTATATCCATGTTAAGGTGAGCACTTTACACAGTATGTGAAATTTATTATTTCTTGATCCATCGTCATTTTTGTTTAAGTTTATATTTAATTAATGTTTTTAAATTTCATTTTTTTTTTTATGTCTTTATGATTTGACCAAATATTTCCATTCAGGAGACATTTTGATGCCTGCGACACCGTGTTTCTTGCTAGCAGCAAAGGAGACCTGCAATCCTTAGTAACAGAAGTCAACGATATATACAAGAAAAGCGATTTGCTTGTAAATGTTGATAAATCGAAAGTGATGGTTTTTGAAAGGGATGAAAATATAACTAAATGTGAGATCAGTGTGAACGGAGATATTCTGAATCAGTTGGAAAAAAATGTGTATCAAGGAAGTATGTTTACTAGGGATGGAAAATAAAATGATCTACAATGCAAATGCTGATAGATGTAGAAAACGAGGATGACTGAGATGGAAAAGGAGGATGACCGAGAAAGACATGGTAAGATCAAGTCCATCAAATACTTGAAGATGGACATATCAAGAGTAGGAATAATCGGCGTGCGTGCATGAGAAGATGTTAAAATGAGTGATATGGCTTTCTATCTTATATGCCTTCCCTTAAGGGGAAAAGGCGTGATGTTTTTATAATTTTTTTTTTTTTTTTATTAATATATTTTATAAAAGGAACATGTTTTTTAAAAATTCAAAACATATCTACTTTTACACATCTAGTAAATGTTATCACTGTTACTCTTCAAAAAAGAGACTAACTATTCTTCTTGGAGAGTGACTTATACTTTGTAGCTGTTTATTGTTTATTAGAGAGTTTTTATAATTTTAAATACGAGTACATGAAAATAAAAAAACATAGGAAAAAACATAAAACAATAATTTGTTTATTGATTTAGGAGACATTTTTTCAGTCGTGAATAACCGTTTTAGAAAATTTAAAACAAGTTATGTTAGAATGTGGACCTCCTGATCGGGAATCCGCTTCTCATTGTTGTAATAAAAATATATTCAGTTGTATATTTATTAATTTAATAAGTGAACCTGTGAATTATTTGCATTTTTCTTACCAAACCTTTTTGGCATTTTCAATTAACATGGATGTTTTTCATATAAAAAAAGAGGAAAAAGGATTTATAGATTGTACTAATTACAGAGATAAGCAATGAGTTTATTATTATTACACTCCACCCGTAATGGGGCCATTTATTTGCATCATTTTATTATCTCATTAAATATTACTAGTATTTTTTTTTTATCGCTGACAATAAATGTTTTGATAAAATCGATTCCGAGGAATATTGCAAGGTATTTTGACGAATTCATTACTTCGACACGTTGCAAAAAAAATGAGAAATCAATCATTATCGATAAAATAAAACTCTAACTTGTATTAAGCTTTAATAAAGTCGCAAAAAGAAAGTAATTGAATAAATACATTTTCATCTTGCTTGTTTACGATATTGAAAAAAGTTTACAGATTAAGGGAAAAGTACCTTCACTTTACTCATAAAAATGTTTAGCAAAACACCAATTTCGTTACATCATGTTTTGGGAATTTCGGATCCGAAGTTTCCTGTCATAGGGAAAAAATCTATTTATGAGCTTCCGGAAAGTTGGGTAAAGATATAATGTAGCGGGTTTTTCGCCATCTTGGGTTTGACAAAGTTGTTGATAATCCATTTCGCTCTTCTTAGTGAAGGACTTGGAAAAAGCTGTAATCTGCTTTTGAGATAGTTACCGAAACTTATCGAATAAATTTTTGGGCCTTCGGTTTCAAATTAGAAAACGAATAGAATACTTCTTATCTCAATATCACCCACTTCCGTGGTTCAATGCTATACGGGGCCAGTCTTATATCCTTCGCTAATCTTAGTATCTGAACTAAACCACGTAATAACGTTCAATGTTCCAATAATCGTAAGGCTGAAGTTAAAGACTTGCCTCGCTCTTTTATTACCGTGATGACACTTAGATATAAGACCATTATCTCTTCTTAAAAAAAGTTAAGTCAGTTTTTTTCATATAGAAGATAATAATGCAGAAAGGTACGCTGTTATTCTTTTTCTCTCGTAGTAAAAGTATTCATTTATCGTGCTTGTAAATAATGCTTATAAATGCTGAGAGTGTTCTTAGCGATGGAAAAGATAAATAAACAGCCATAAAGAAAATTCTAGAAAATTAATTAATTAATTTATTTATTTTTGCTTTGACATTGTTTGTATTCCTTTTTTATGCATAATAATGTTCCCTCACTGGTTTGTCCCGTGCTAAGGGAAACATTTTACAAAATGTGAAATTTGCCTTATTTTAGCTATTTAACAAAGTTGACATAAAAATAACAATTTAAAAAATCATAATTAATCTAATTAACATAATAAATAATAAAAAACTAAAATAATCATAAAAAACATTGCCAATTTACGTAGACCAATGGAAGAAATTTCATACACAGTACACACATTTAACCGATTTGGCTTGATCCGTGTGCAACCCACCTCGACTATCCATTTCTTAATAGCAATTTTATATTGTGAAAGCTTACGTATTGTCCTTATGGATAATGGTAGTAGATTGTACACTTTAACCGAGTAGTAGGCGCATTTTTTTCGACCGAAGGTTGTATTTATTTTTTTATTTTTTTGCAGTATCTAGTAACTCTTGTATTTGTAACGGAAGGTAGAGAATAATGTTTACGTGCATATATTAACGAATCGGATTGTAGTCCCGTGGCTAGTGTTGCGGACTCACGGGCCAGAGGCCCGAGGTTCAAACCCCACTCAACCCAAACTTGATTTCCATTTTTTAATAGTGAGTTATTTACAACTCGTTGAAAATGGCCACCAAAATTGAAATATTTTTATAAATTATAAGAACGCTAATATTTCTTTAAAAAAAATTAAAATCCATTTTAATCGGCCGATAACTTTATTTTATTCATAAATATTGTTTTTTTTTTGTTACAATGACTTTTGTTTTTTTTAATCGACAAAATAAAAAATATATAAATGAGAAAACGATAAGTTTACTTTTAAATTATTATTTTATATAATTTAAATTCAATTTTAAATCTTTAACTGTAGACGTATTATGAAGTTAATTTGATTGAATTTGGTTTATTTATTTAATTTATACCTAAACTCAAGACATTTTTCTTTTTTTTGCGTTTTTCATTAGGTCAAACTGTATTGATCAAAATTTACATATTACCAAAATATAATTCAGAATATTATGCAACCGTCAAAGTCAATAAAATAAAAAAAACAGCACATTATACAAAAATGCAAGCTAAGTACCACAATTATGTACATACACTTGTGAGGAAAAAAAACACGGAATTTGTACGTACAAGTTTTAAAATAACTTTTTTTTTTCAATATTAATATTGTACCAGTGAAAATAATCACCATCAGATACCATAATACACGTATGTCCCCTGAGGTATAATAAAATGAAGATGATGAGAATGAAAGCAAAAATAAAATACAATTTAATGAACGAGATGTGTTAAAGAATATTTAACTAATAAAATTTAACACTGAAGTTAAGATCGTATGAATATTTTCTACTACGCGGTTGCCAATAATTTTGGAAGACGTAGATCTTGGATCTTAGTAGTAGGTGACGGGCTGCAGAGGTAGATAAGGAAGAACGATCAAACCGTCGGTGCTTTTATATGCTTACCTACGTCACTGATCCTCTGTTTTGCCTAGCTGACGTGTTTGTTGTCTATGCTCGACGGTTAGCGGAACGTACTTCTAAGGCACCACACCATTATGTTATTTTGACAATGTTTTCTTAAGTGTAATACAAAAGGATTCAATAAACATTAAATATACTAAATAAACTTTTATATGTTTTTTTTCTCTTTCTACCTGTTATTTTGCTATGTTTTATTTTAAATATGCTTGCTATACACATGCATACAATTTTTTACTATGACTTTAAATATGTTTCTTACTCTGTATTCTGTTTTTATTTCGCATTTTACCGAGTTTAAAAATATTTTTAAATACATATTTACATATTTTGAATATTTTTTACTATGTTTTCACTAAATTTATTACTTTGTTTTTACTTTGTTTATTGCTTCGTTTTCGACTACATTTTTTACCATGTTTTTACTCCATTTTTTACTTTGTTTTTCACTTTGTCCTGTATCTTTATAACTGTTTCTTTATATTGATTACTGTTTTTTATATTTTTTTGACTGACTTAGAACGGGGTTAATAACCCTAGTTAGGCAGTCAAAGTAACTTTGTATAAATAATAATTTTGTGTATGTAATATAATATGACAATAAAAATAAAATAAATATCAGAGTATAAAACGCTTAACAATTCTAAACAATAAAATTTATTGTTTAGAATCGTTAAGTGTTGTGTGGTGAACTGAGGTTTTAGGTTAACCTTAGATAACCTGAGGTTAGTAAATGATTACCCGATAATGATCTAATATACCTAAATATGTGATAGATGTTTTGTATTTACTTGGAGGTTTACCGATTAAATACACATTTACTGTTGATGATGCCTGCGGGGAGAATGATCGGTCTGTTGAAAAGCCTACCGAGAGAGGTGGATCTTTTCCATGCTGGGATTACCAGTTTTAGACTTTTGCTCTCTAACTATTTATCGGCATGTGTATTAGTGACTTATTCGTCTTTGTTTACTTTTGTTTTTATTGACCTTAATAATCTATTGTGCTTTTTTTATAATGTTGTTATTGTTACCTATTTATTTAGTTAATATACATTGCAATTGGGAGTAGTGCTGTATTGTACATTTGAATAAATAAATAAATTACAAAAAAGTGCTGATATTAATAATCGTTGCCGAAATATTAATCGATACGGTACAATTTGCAACGCCACACCGCGCCGGTTACATTTCAGGAAACGGTGAGTTAAAGATTATACATGTTGAAAATAAAACATTAAAATTAGACTACTGAAAATACGACTGCGATTAGATTTATTATTTCTATAAAGGCTTTAAAACTGGTCTGTAACTAAACAAATTAGTAATCATTGGTTAAAAACATTTTTTTAAATTTTATTTAAAAGGCATAAGTCTTTATAGGCATTGTCGGAAAAAGGAATGTGTTTAAAATTTGATTCATTTTATTGTAAAAGATCAGAATCTATTGATTGTTTTAATTAATTATCCCTACGCACAAGTGAGAATCTTAAAGCACATAATGCAATTAAGTACTCACTCAAGTCATTACATCAATATAGTTAAATGTATATTACGTCCTTATTGAGTTAGCCGTAAGGTACACGGTATACGAGAGGTTGTGTCCACTACTACTGGCGGACTTGTATGCACCTGTGTACATTATGCGTACATTGCTTGTCAGACACAAGTCAATAAACGATCAATATTTGCCTCCTCTATAGACATTGTATTGTGGCTACATACTTGCACTGAACGTGGAGTATTTCATTGTTTATGGTTATAGGAGATATGTTTAAGATAGTAAATTATCTTATGCTGATACACCAAATAATCTTAGAAATAACATAAACTCACTTTTTGAACAACAAATCAAAAGAGAAGTTTTTAAGTTTTTTTTTCCTTTTATTAGGGCCTTCTACTAAACATGATCACATCGGCCAAAAATAAGTTATTTGCAATAAATATAGAAACACCACGAATAATAATATAGAAAAACTTATAATATTAGAAATCAAACACTGATTTGAGTCTACTGAACACTTTATTTGATTTTTACAAATAGAAAAATAAAAACTTCGTGACAATTGTTTCGCCTTATTAGGGCATTTTCAAACAAATGTGAAGATTATATGGATTGAATGTCCTTATATGGTTATATAATTCAAGGTACTTAAGTAGAAAATATAAATTATCTTGTGAACAATAGCGTGTACATTAATCATAATTGAGGGAAAACCCAATGGTTAAGGGCGAGGCTAAGTGTTAAGTAGGTAATTGGGAATTTAGGTATTTATATTTGAATTTCGGGAAAAATATAACAAAGTAAGTATTTATTGACATACAAGTATGTATTGTGAGATAATTAATGAAGCTTTATAGTTTTGTAAATTTAGATAATTGCTGTCGAAAAAATATAAATTATATTATAATTGGTTGCTGTTCATTTTAATTTTAAAATATGATTGAAATATTATGAGGAAATTTATATAATCATAAATGTATTATTACACAATATTTTTATTTTTAAAAATTTCTTATCAAAATATATAAATGCAATTGTAACATGATTTATCTATTAATTCGGGTGTTTTTCCCTCAATCATGATTAATGTACATGCTATAGTTCATAAGATTATTTTTATTTTCTACTTGAGTACCTTGAATTATATAACTATATAAGGACATTCAATCCATATAATTTTCACATTCGTTTGAAAATGCCCTAATAAGGCGAAACAATTGTCACGAAGTTTTTATTTTTATATTTGTAAAAATAAAACTAAGTGTTCAGTAGACTCAAATCAGTGTTTGATTTCTAATATTATAAGTTTAAATATGGAGTTCTACAAAATAAACACCAAATCAATCAATAATATAGACACCAACAAAAGATAACAAATTATAAGTACAAGGATAACAAAAAATAATACTTGAAATAATTAACACATATAACAAAACTAACAAAATTTCAACCAAAATTGAAATAGGCACTAACAGAAAAAACCCACCAAAAAACCTGATAGCGCCTATTCGACTGCTGACTGTTGAGTAATCCAATTTTTTTCCCTCTCTTCTCTTTACATTCTGTCTATATTCTTTTACATTTATCGTAATGTATTTCGTCTATTTTTTTATATCACGTTGGTTGTTTATAAATGGTTTGGTCATGTAGAACGAATGGACGACGAAAGAATGGTAAAACAATTATATATGGCGAAAATGAACGATAACGTGAGACGAGGATGACCAAGGAAGATGTGGCATGATCAGACAAACCAGAAGCTTAAGTCTGGTCATGTCAAAAGCAGACAGAACCGAAGGGCATGTATGAATGTGGAAGAATATAGGAATGTATGTCAGGATAGAAGTATGTGGCGATCCATTCTCTCGTAGTAGTAGTAGTAGATGTAAAGTATGGCGTATATATAAATAAAACAATATTTCACCGGGTATAAAATAAAAATTAAGTCTGAAATTTCTTAATAGTACCTCTATGATATTGACACTGAATTTAGTTAATAGAAAAAAAAACAAAGAATGAAAATGAACCGGTTCGGCTGGATTAAATTAATTCTCTTTGACGCTTTTTGCAGAATTTTTATGTATTGAAATACAAGCCAATAGATTATCGTATTTCAATTTATGTTCAGAGAATGAATGAGTTTACCTTCATCAAAATAATGCTCTTGAATTCATCAATATTAAAGGATTCGTTTAATCACATTGATGAATATTTAAAATTGATCAAAGCATATCCATGAGTACTCATAATATCCAACTACTATATACATTTGTATTCATATTAAATAGTTGTACTATCAGAAGACAAATTTTATTACTTGATGTTGTAAATTCAGTTTTCTGCTTAAAAACTATAATTGCAGCGTATCCGGATTACTTTTGTATTCTTGTAACATATCAAAACTACCACAGGTAATAAATTGTCTTTGTCTGCATCCTCCTCTCCGTTTCTCTTTTTCCCTGAATAAGTATAAGATTTATAGAGAGAAGATCTTATAACATTTTTTTCCTCGTACTGCGGGCCAACTGTTTGTGAAACCTGATTTTTATCATTCTAATAATTTCTATTAAACTTATGTGTTATTTTTATTTATTTATTATGTAGGTGCATATAATATGTATTTGTGTGTTTTTGAATAAACGTACGCGTATGGTCATACCTACTATATTTTATTGTTAACATTACATTGTATTCACTGCATTTTGTGGTAACCAACCGGATTGTATGGGAATCGTATTCATTCAGTGTGTATCAATTAAATGTGAAAATAAAATGTTTTTTTTTTTCAGAATAAGGTTTGAAAACTTACCACACTTTAAGAAATATCATTTATAACATTTCTTGACTTAAATATTAACTTTTTTTTTATTATTATTTTTTTTTATAATCAAACTTCTACACAAGCTCTTTCTTGTACACTTTTCAATATAATAACAATTTATTTTCTATTTATTTTTATATTTACCCACCCACACACACGCACCCTCTCCCTCATTCATTCAAACACAAACATGCACACTTTCCCTCATTCATTCACACATACACACATTCACATACACACACATTAATACAAACGTCACACACATACAATAACGGAAACTCTTTTTCTGATATATTATATATTATTAGATTGACAGTAGATGTTTTTGATTGGCTTTGTTCAGTATTGTTAATATATTTCTACTTATTTATTTATGTAATTGCTGTAAAAATCCCAAATAAAGTTAAATAAAATTAAAAAAAACATCATCATATCTTATACCCTTTTTTGCACCTAGTGCTGCATAAGGTAATACATTGCAACATCAAATATGTACCGAACCTCAATCATATTAAGTAACATGAAAGTTAGATCAGTCATACGCAGCAGTTGCCAGTCTAAGTACAAATAAATAACTACATTTTAAATCAATAAAAGGCACCGTTAAGTAGTTGGCTAGACGGCCAACCGTGAAAGTAGCGTCATGGGTTCGATTGCCGCCAGTTGCAAGATTTTTTTTTTTGTTAGTCTGGGCGTTGTGTATTTTTTTTACTTCCTTCCATATCCCCTCTTTCCCATTTGCTGACAAGTCTCTAACATATATACTAAGCGGGTTGTTTTTTTTTTAGTTTAATATATAATACACAACGTATATTTGACGTCCACCACGCAGTAATCGAATTAGGAACTACTTACATGGTAGGAAATGTGCCAATCACTACTATTTCAGCAAATTGCACAAGTCGAAAAAATGGATTAGTGGGATTTTAGTTATTGAAAGTTGAAATTTTCAATGTGTATAATAAATATTCAATAATATTGATAAACAAATCGAATCATTTTTGATAGATAGTAGATAAAATGATCAGTTTTACATTTTAGGTGCCAGTCAAAATACTTGAATATTTATTTATTATATGGCACAAGTGCTTTTTCTTATTTTAAATATATGAATACAACGAGATCAGTTAGATGTACAATTTTTTTTTTAAAAGTTGAAACATGGATATATAAAGAAAAAAATACAAACAACAAGAAATATATATATTATACACATATTTATGTCAGCATACAAAAGTTATAAAAAAATCCGTTCAAAATGACTTTACAGCAGATTATTAGCATAAGTAGCTTTATATTGCGGTGTAGAACCACAAGCCAAAATGTAAATATGTATATTTATGTACGAATTATCCAAGATTTTTTTTTCTGTTACAAATCAATTGCTCTTTTTCAAGTGTTGGAATTTACAATGCATCGTACTGCAGAACGCTGTCAAACTAAAGAAAATGAAGTTCCTACTTTTAAAAGTTAACTGTTTGACATCCAAGTGCTAAATCTGTACTAAAACAGCAAAGGTTGAAGTAAGATAAATAGCGAAAAGGGCGATAGCTTGTCTTGGACTGCAAGGATCTCTTTAAACGTTTTGTCTTCTTTTGGTTTGGTGGAATAAACTATTAAAGTAGATTTATGAAGTGATGGCGAACTGCACAGCATAGCATTATTTCAAATCTTGAAGGTTCTGGAAGTGAAGCGATTTGCCACGTCACGTCGAATACATTCCGATTTCAAATCTGAAAAGATTCAAGATTTATTTTTACAGTTTGATTGCAACGCTAAGAATAATTATTACCCTTAATAAATTAATAATCATGATTATACTAACAACGTCTTGAGTTAATCACGATTTTGTTTTGTAAATAATTCCTAAAAATATTACTAACACTGTTAATACAAAATTGGGTTGTGGTCCCTAGCCACGGGACTCGCGAGCCAGAGGTCCGAGGTTCAAACCCCACACTACTCCAACTTGATTTCCATTTTCTAATAGTGAGTTATTTATTAAGAGTATATACATCTACATCTAAGGTTATTTACAACTCGTTGAGAATGGCCACCAAAATTGCAATATTTTGGAAAATTTTGAGAACGCTAGCATTTTTTTAAAAAATATGTGATGATGTAAATATTAAATTGTAACCCTTTAATCAACCGTGCAAAGTGGTCTTCACACGTTTTAAAATTATCTTTTTTTTAATATGTAAGAAATTTCAAATATAATGTTTTTTTCTGTACGACGTCGGATAAACTTTATTTGAGCCATGTGAGAAACACGGCGTATATTACGTTATAATTTCGTACTTGTACGCATTGTTAGAAGCGCATTTTGCTGGCATGACGTGTGACGTCAAAAAAACGTAATGCTTACAACTGTCAGACGTTTTGTATGTGCTCGTTTCTAAACCCAAAAATAAGGAATAAAAACTTTTTATGCATCTTTTGTTTTTCATTTATTTATTAATTTTGTTTTATTTTTTTATGTTGAAAGTGGTTTTAATTTCAACTTCAATTTGATTAATTCATATATATGTACATTACAAAAAAGGGTATCTTAATTCATGTTTATAGAAATAATAATAATAAAAAGTAAGTAAATTAGGTATATATAAAAATAGCACGTAGGTATCTACATAATATCTTGAGAAAAATATTGTGTTCAAAAAGTAAGAGAATCTTGTAACGTTAAACTTCCTCAGAGACGTGAAAAATGTCTACGTCTTAAGTTATATTGTTCAACATAGTGATAGCTTTTCCGATAGGTTGTTCCTGTAGATTGGAATGTGAAACAGTCTATGTTGACGCAGTGCAAGGTTGTTATCCGGAACATAAAAACTAATGCTCAGCGTAATTTCAGGGTTGTCAATAATACCGCGCAACAATTGAAAAAAATGCGTAGTTAAATACTAACTCCTTCGGGTCCTCTAACTGTTGTAACCAAACATACTCAGTGAAGACAGAAAAAATCAGTGAAATAAAGCTATTGATAATATCCACATTCCCTCATGTAGAGGAACCAAAGACATTTTTTCTGAACCATCTCCACCATAAGAGAGTATTTTAACTCTTACTGTCCCCAAATCATCAAGCCACTATCAAGTTTTCTTAGCATCAACAGTTATAAAAAAAATTCAGTACTCGTTTACTGCCAAAAACTCTGGCAGTACGCAGAACGAATCCTAACGTCTTCAACAAACTGCTACAAACTGTTTCGATCTGATCATGAAATGTCAGGAAGCTCACAAAGATAATGCTCAGATCTTAAATCCTTGAAGTCCATATAGGATTCTGGTCATTTATTCTATAGCGGAAAAAAGCTTTTTGTGGGCCCTGGTGAAAGACATAACTGAGAATTTTGAAAAATTGAACAATATGGTATTTTGTCTTTTCCATTAAGATACGTTTACTGTATCCGCCCGAAGAGCACAAAAATCATCCAAAGTTTTAACCCTTAAAAATATCTTCAAGTCATCCGCAAATAATAAAAAACGTGAATTGACCACAACATTTTCAAAATCATCAATAAGAATAAAGAACAACAATGGGCCCAGGTTAGATCCTTGGGAGACACATGAGTAAGTCCTTTTTTTTTATGCTAACAAACCATGTGAAACGTATTAGTTTTGATTTTGGAGACAGCTAGCCATTAATTTTAGTATCCCATCCGAGAAACCGATCTCACTCAGCTTGTTCAACATAGCATCATAATTGACGGTATCAAAGGCTTTGGCAAAGTCGTTATATGAACAGTCAACCTGATGTCCTGCATCCAATGCTGTTGTAATATAGTCTGTAAATACCATTAAATTTGTTTCAACCGAGCGACCCTTCCTGAAATTATGCTGTTCATCGATTATAAATGGCGCGACTCGAAAAGCCATTATTTCACTTATTAAAATTTCAAATACCTTAGCTGGAGCGGAAAATACAGCTACAGGTAAATAGTTTTCCACAAATGACTTAGAGCCCCTTTGAGTATAGAAGTCGATTGAGATATCTTCAAAATTTTTGGAAAGACTCCTGTATTTAATGACAAATTAAGATGAATAGAAAAACAATTTTATCATGAAGGTCGTGAAAATCTTTTTAGAATATAATTTCCGATTTGTAAAAATACTATACTTTTACTTGTTTGCAATTGAATCAAGAGTCACTTAATTTCATTCTTTTTCTTTTTAATTACCCAAAAATTATCATTATTCATTTTAATTTATGAGAATCAGAGGGTAATTACGATTCAATTTAGACAAATAAATACCAAAAAAAATCCACACACGCAGAATAAAAATACTTTTTATCATCATTATCATACCCCTTTTCACATCCAGCGGCGCGTAGGGCACCGTATTTGTATACCAGGTGTAACGTATCTCGACTTTTATATACATGAAGGTAAAATAATTAGTTTTACGCTAAGGTATCAGTCTAGGGCCAGCCAGGAATTTAATCTTGAATCATGGTAACTACGAGATGGCTTTCTTCCGCTCAATTTCGTTTTCCAGTATTTTACTTGAGAGTAGCCATTGAGTCAAACAGTCGTCAAGATTTTCGTTTTCTTTCACACCCATAACTGCATTATATCAACCAACATAAATTAATAAATATTACAGAAGAGGAGGAAAAGATTTTTGAAAATAAAATATATAGATATCTAGGCATTTACACGGTTAAACAAAAATGATCAAGATACGCTACGATTGGAGTACTAATGCAGTGCCCTTTATACCACTGGATGCAGATATGAAATTATGTAGAATATGTATCAAACAAGCACTTTTTCATTAATACATCGCACCTCTAGAAGTACACCGTGGTATGTCTAAATCGACCATTTTGCAGGAGAGCACAAACACACATTTAAAATTTATTAATGCTCGTAACTTAATACATATTGATAATATAATGCACAATATGTTAGGCAGTATTTGGTAATTCGACTGTTAAAATACGAGTAAAACATTGTATTATTACAATTATTGCACTTTTTTATACTCAATTTATGTCAAAGAATAAAGATGCTATGGTGTATCATGTTTTAAAAAAATAGAGATACGTGAGTTTCCTCCCAAGTTAGATAAAAAAAAGTGGCTTAACAGCATTTATGATTCATATCAGCTAAATTTAGACTTGCGTCAGTGTACTTCTGGCGGTGCAACATGTGTGATGTACATATCGCTAGAAGTTGAGTGTAAGGTTTTATAAAGGAATTGTAATTTGACAAATGCTCGGAATGGAAATAGGTGTCTGAAAGAGTCTAGGGCGGCGATTTTAAACGCTATCTTCGTCGGTAGATCCCGAGACGGTATAAAGCAAGATTGATATTTATGTACGATAGTGAGCATTTTTGTATGCAAATTAAAAGTGTGTTCGTCAGTAGGGGAGACCAAGGAGAGTTGTAACAGATGAGAGTTGAAACAATAACGATTTCGAGAAATCTATGATCGATAGCAAACTGGCAACATGGCATTTGATGAAGTCAGCAACAGTTCGTAGTTTACAGGGAGTGCTTGTGTGTATACGACATTTGGACGGAAATAATACGAAAAGTAAGTTTTTGGCCAGTATTTTGATAGCTTGTTATTTGATACGTATTTCGTAAACGCCGACGTGATATTATTCCCAATATACACTGAATATTTCAATTTCAAAGCGTGATATTGTTTTTTTATAGTTCACCTCTTGTTTTGGGGTTAAAAACCATTTTTCTGAACAAGCCCTGATTTTTTTAAAAAAGCTGTTTCAACTCTCCTCTTTTATTAATTTCAATACTAAAATGTTTTGTGGTGTGAATTTAGAAACCAAATTAATAATTTTTCGTGTTTCAAATTGCCCAATCAATATGTACGAAAAAACTTATTACTATAATTTTTAATAAAAAAATATTAACACAAAATAAATGACCAGAATCTGATACGAACATCGAATGTTAAGGATCTGGGCGTTAGATTTGTGAGCACTCTGACATTTCATGAACACATAGAGACAATCAGAGGTAATGCATTGAAGATGTTAGGATTTGTTCTGCGTACTACCAGGGTTTTTGAAAATACCCGCGTACTGCGAACTCTTTACAACTCCTTGGTGCAAAGTAGACTCGAGATTGGCTCGATGATTTGGAAGCCACATGAACTGAAGTACTCTCTTATGATAGAGAAAATTCAAAAGATGTTTCGGAAATATCTCTACATGAGGGAGTGCGGGTATTATCTTTGGCTTTACCCAACCAAGTTTCTCCAGGGTATGCTTGGCTACAACAGTTTAGAGACTAGAAGGAATGTGTATTTGACTTAACTTTTTTTTTATTGTTGCGCGGTATGATTGATAATTTTGAGATTATGACGAGCATTGTTTTGAATGTTCCTTATAATTACCTAAGACAGCGTCAGCATAGATTGTTTCATATTTCGATATACAGAACCAACCTGCCTATGGTTATGCCTGTTAGAAAGGCCACTACTATCCTGAATAACATCGCTCTGGATATTGGTCTGTTCCATGTATCGGAAGGGGTTTTCCGGAGCAGGATTCTCATACTACTTTGACATGAGTCTCCTTCATGTATTTCTATTCTTTTTTTATAATATGTACGTTTCGAATATATGGTTGTAACATATATGTTATGTTCTGTATATGTTATATTCTGTATATGTTATATGTATGTGTTATATTTTGCAACGTATTAGTTAAATGTGTGAGCTGTACTAATAAAATAATGTTGTTTTCTTTTTCTTTCTTTTTTATTTTATTTTTCTCTCTTACTATTATATATGTATATCTGTGCAGATTTAAATGTGAATATGTTATATTTTATATGTGTTTTATATATATATGTTTACACACCATAAGTCTAATTAATTGAATTATGTAAATGAATCCTCGACATGGGTTGTGCCCAGTGAGGTATTCATTTTTTTTTCAAAGTTTTATGTAAAACGTGAAATAATAATTTAAAAAAATCAAAATTAATTAATTGAATTGAATTAAATAACAGCAAATATTGATGAACATACCAACGGTTGATTACAGAAGTTAAATTTGTTTCACGCGTATTTTTCTGAATATGTTTTCATATTTTTAAAAATAGTGTTTATTAATTTAAAAAATAATTTTATAATTCCCAAATACCAAACTGTTACAACTCACCTTGACCATTATTTGAACTTACTTCGGTACCATGAAAGTTGTAACGCAGAGAGTTTTTTCCAGTTTAAGCCGAATTTCTCATTGACCCCGATTATTTTTCCTGTTATGTTGTTTAGATTATATATTGTATAAAATTGGCCACGTTGAAGTATCAAGTTCGTTGAGGTAGGTTTGTTTAAGGCTGAGATATACTAGGTAATGTCAAAACCGTTTTAACCCTTCTCGGTCTCTCCTATCCTGTAATTAAACACGTTAAGAACAAAAGCCGTTGTATACAAATACTATTTTTCAAATACGAAATTTAATTTTTCTTTGGAGATAAATATCAACTTTCCACTGTAATATGTGCTAAGGTTGAATAATATGTTGGTGCGAAGATTTATATCAACTAACTTCAATGTGATATTTTTTCCAAAGTTAGCTTTCAATATTTCATTGATTAAATTTTTATGAATGTTTACTTCGTTGGCAGAAAGTTTTAGAATTCTCGAAAAAAAAAGGAATGAAAGTTTTATATCATGTCTATAAAAAACACCTTTAAACTTGTTTTAATATGAATTATATCTTTGTTTTTCATTGAAATGTTATACGCACACAAAATGTTACAGTTCATTTTAAAAGCAGCACTAAACGAGCACTAAATAAATAGTCCAGATCTTGTCTCGATGTCCCTTATGTTTGTCAATGCTTCCTTCTTTTTTTAAAAAAATGTTTTAAACTATTCTTTTATTGTAATATTTAAACCTTATAAATTGTATACATGGACAATGTCCGTTAATAAATAAATAAATAAATAAATAAAAGGTTTGGTCAATAGTTATATTTCAATGAAATAATATACATGGTATTCTAGGCATGTACATCCCTTATGTTTGTTTTTTGTTGGCCTCGTGGTGCAAGCGCGTTTGCCTACCATGCGAGAGATCTTTGGTTGGATTCCTGACATGGCTAATATAAAATATTTATTTCATAGGGTGTTTTTACACGAGAATATTTCTTAGTCCCTGGACTGGTACCTGAAGTGTAAGACTGATCATCTTTCCTTTATGTAACAAAAAATATCAAGATACGCTGCGATTGATGTACCAACGCAGCGCCTTATGCACCATTCGGTGTGGAAAGGGAATGGTGATGATGACATTCCTTATTATCTCTTGGGATAATTGTTTACGTCGTATAACATTTGTATACCTTCAATTTTTTTTAATTTTTATTCTTGTTGTGTAAAAGAGCCGAAACTTTTAATTAAAAATGACAGAAAATCAAGTATTTTTGCTCTTAATTGCAAATTGCATTTATAAAAGTTATTTTGATTAATCGATTTTTAAGATGCATAAAGCTTGCTAGAAAGGCGCTGTGGTGCAGCGGACGTGATACGGCTAATTGTGAAAATGGCGTCGCGGGCTTGATTCCCACAAATTGTAAAAAAAATCTAAGAAAGATTTTTTCTCAATTGGTCTGCGTGTTGTGGCGTATTTTTCATTACCTCCTTCCATATACCCTTTATTCCACCTACTGACAAGCCTCTAAATAGAGGTTTAGCGGGCTATTCCTTTAAAAAAAAAAATAACACTGGATTTGGATAATCTGTGTTGATTATCGATGTCGCTAAAAGCGAAAGCCAAACCTCTAGCAAAAATGCGGAACTGAATGAAAAATATTCGTGTCACAAAAAATGAATATTGAGATTTTCTATCGATTCTCTTGAGAACAGAACATTGTGTTGCATTTTTTCATATGGATATTTTATACTCACGGAAAAGAAATAAAAAAAAAATGTAAAATAATACTTGACTATGCATCCTTATGTATGTTTAACATTAATTCTTAGTATACGGATTTAACACAAGGAATCTCCTGTTGTAAATAAAAATGAATAAAAACTACTATGAAATTTTCAAAATTGTTATACTTGGGGTGCGAAAACTGAAAGCAATTTTTTTTGACGATTCTATGAAAGAAAAATGTCTTTCTTTTTTTATAATCTAATTTCTTGATAAAACTACATAGATAATGATTAAGATAAACGTATTACAACAGAGATAAATAACACTTTAAAGAAGGTAATATAGGAGCCTAGGCATCTACAGGGCATCTACATTTTGCCAATGACAGGTCATAAGCCCTGTAAAGTGTTCTTCATCTCTGTTGTAATATGTTTATGTTAACAGTTCTCCAGGGAGTTGAATCCAGTCTTTGTTTACAAAAATTTGGACAAACTCGAAACATCGTTGATTATAAATAAAATTATTAACAAAACTCCTTGGTTTAGTTTAAATTTTATTTAATTTTGACCAACGAGCGCTTTCGCCTATGAAGGCATCTTCAGGACTGGTGAATTGTTTACAACATTTTGAACTTTGATAATATTTGTTGCAAAGTTTAGGTATAAGAAGATCACGTATTTTATCAAGTGGCAGACATCATAAATATTATTAAAACTCGATTCATTTTTTGAAAAGTTTTAGACCAAAATTGGGATTAAGTCCTGGTAATTTTTATTATTCTTATTTTTTAAAGGTAAAATGAACATATAGAAGAAGTAACAGAATACGCTAATTATTTTTCGATTGATTTACTTATCACAATATCTTGATTTTATGATAGGGATGTTTACATATTTTTAAGGAACAAACATAACAATAGGTTTTTAATTTAAGGTTTACATCGCTTATTAGTTCATGGATTCTTCTTAAGGAAAAAAATATGGTAATTAAAAAAAAAAAATACTTCAATTACATATTTATATACAATTCAGAAAAAATATGGTAGGATTAATAAATTGTTTCACAAAAAAACAAAAATATCATTTTCTATCAATAGGGAAATATTACTTACTACGAATACCTATAAAAATATGACAAGTGGATTTAGAAATGATCATTGAATTTCTAAAATAAATATGAATATTGTGGAGAAATGTTTCAAATAAAACTTTAAAAACAACATATTAAAAATCACGTTTTTTCAAAAAGCGACATTTTTAATCTTGAAAATTGTGACGTCAAGATTTGTGGCCATGTTCCATTTCAATTTAACCGGTACAGACAAAATTACAAATTTCACCAAATTATGAAGTGTTATACAATGCATTTCAAATCTTAGTTTTAGATAACTTATTAGTTAATGAATTCTTTCAAAGAGAAATGGCATAATATTTTAAAATATAGAAAAACTACGAATTCCTACTTAAAAACAATTTATGTACATTAATAAATTGTGTCACGAAACATAAAAAAAAGGTATTTTCTGTCGGTTCTCTAGAGAAAAGAATGTGTTTTTTGCTGTAAAATCACGTTTTTTATGAAATATTATTTACAAGGATAAAATATGAAGGTTGCGTAATGATACTTTACGATGCATTTTAAATGTAAGTTTTACATCATTCCTTGTGGATACGGATTCTTTTGAAGGTATCTCGTGTAGTATTTTGTCCCGCGAGGATCGACTGAAAATATTCACCCTTCTAAGGGTAAGGACTAAAGACCCACTCTATGTACCATAGACGAAAACCTTTCAGCGCCACATTTTATGCCTATAGGTTTCGTTAGGTGGGTTGAAAGGGTTTTTTTAGGTGAGTGCGCGAAATGAGAAACCGTACTCTGTATACATTATTTCCAATTTCGCACATACATGGCTATAAAATACAGGCCAATTAAATAAAGTGGTGGCTAAGCTTTGCACAAAATAGCGCAAAAAATATTGATTGATTACTAAAGGTGGTAATAAATTATTAATTTAGTCAGCATATTTTCTTAATATTTCAAACAAATTATAAATAAGGCAATTATATATAATGATTATGATAAAATTATCCCAATTTCGGTCCAAAAACTCCCAAAAATAAACTAGTTATAAATATTTATGTTTCTGCCCCTGTTAAAATACTTATTTGATCTTATCTCCAAAATATGTTAAGAATAGTATAAAAACTGTAAACGGTGTAAACAATTCACAAGTCTTAAAGATGCCTACTTAGGCGAAAGCGCTCGTTGGTCAAAATAATAAAAAAGTAAAACCAAACCAAGAAGTTTCATTAATAAGTTTATATATAATTTTATCATAATCATAACCCATGTAGTTTAGTCAAGAAATATCTACCAAAAAGATTAATATGCAATTATATATCTCAAGAATACTAAAAGAAACACTCTCACACTACCAGAAGTTAAACTAGAGGATGGATCATGGGGTCTTCTATAATCTCTGAATTCGGGCTAAAAAATTGCAGCTTTCTGGGCCCCAAAATATTTTATATATTACCCGAACATTTCAAAACCATGACCCAAATTCAATTAAATAAATTTGTAAAAAAACTGGTTACTGGATATAGGTAGAGAAAAATCGGGAAATTTACCTAAAAACATTCTTAAATAATATATGGTATAAATAAATATAATATAACTTTATAATAAATTAACTAGTAGGTAGAAGTATTATTTTATAAAAATTATATTTGAAGCACTAATTTTGTGGTTATTTAATATAATAAAATAAATTAAACAACTTTGTTTTTAACCACTAATTTTGTTCTAGTGTTCTTTATTCTAATATTGAAGTTTTTTTTAGTTTTTCCAATGTAGATTAAATCGCAATCAACACAAATTAATTGGTATATCCCAGATTTATAATGTAAATGGACTTTGTCTTTGTGATTTTTTAACAATAGTTCAATATTATTAGTTTTGTAGAAAGCCAGTTTAATGTTTTATGGTAGGGAATAAGATAAAAGTCTTGAAAAAATGTCATTTATAAAAATTATTTGCTTCTATTTTTTAGATTAGTTTGCTTTATTTACTGTGGGAGTAGAATATAAATATTTATTTATGAGTTTGCGTTTTTGTTTTTGATTTAATATTTTATCAATTAAGTTCTCATTATATTCATTATTATTAGCAATCTGTTTTATTGTATTAAGTTCTTTTCAAAAAAAAGTATCATCTAGTGGAACGTTAATTAACCTATGTATCATTGAATGCAATGCGGAATGTTTATTGATAACTAAGAAATCTTAGAAATTAAAAAAGCGATTCACAAAAAGAAAAATATAACTAATAACCAAATAAACAATATTTTGTTTAGTCCTTTCCCGTCTAGCTTCGAAAATATTGATATTAATATCAAATTACCACCCTTGTAAGGATAAAAAGACTTGATTTATTGGGTCTACGTGTAGTATTTAGTGAACACCATAAAAATATAATAGGAATTAATTTATTAGTTACGTTAACCTTGACGAAGAAGCTTGTTTGCCTTGAAACCGGTCGGTGAGAATTAAAAAAAAAAAAATAGTGGTAAAAGCAAAGTTGTTTTACTTATTTTATTTAGAAGTGTTATTGTTTATTTTTTATTTGCATTAAAATGTCTGCTTTAAAACAGGTTTTACCTAGTTCCTCATACTAGACATTTTCCAGAAAAATAAATTACCTATGGGATGTACGAGTATGTAGTAGATAAGGCAATTTTATTTTTTTGTTAATAAACCATTATTATTATTATTACTATAGACTTTGTGGTCAAACGTTTTATTTAAGGTTACGAAATAATTTAATTAAACCAATTACCAACTTCCCTATGCACTTACATGCGAATTCACCTGCACCATAGCGGTTAAACAAAGTTATAAAACCAAAGTGCTTTTGAGACACATGCTTTTAGTAGCTACCATTAATGTAAATTTATATTTTTTACAGATATTTTCGTGGAAAACGTTCTTCAACGAATCGATTTTGTATAACGCTACGTAGCTACTACTACCAATATTAATACTTCTACTATAATACTACTACTACCAATATTACTACTACCAATACTACTACTACCAATACTACTACTACCAATATTAGCATTAGCATCGGGAAAAAATATGGAATGCAAATAGCATTAGCAAACGCTAATTGAAGTTTTGGCTTCAATTTCGGATATGGTAGACCAAAAATTCAAAATCTTTTTTTTTAATGACAATTTTAATAGGGTGAATCTCAGGCGTAAGAACGTTCATTTTGCTAACACGTTTCAAATTATGTGTCCCAATTAGAGTAGCAATTTAGTGCCCTCAAGCACCACTGGGTATGAATGGGCGAATATGATGATGCCATAGTGAAATAAAGATATGGCGTAATTTTAACTAAAATGCACAGAAAAGTATAACATATTTTTACTAAGTACTAGTATTTTATTATACTTTAAAATTACTGATTACAAAAACGTTAATATTTCCAAGCATCTTTTTATCATTAAGACTTTCGATAAAAAAATTACATGTTTACACGATTTTTTAAAACGAACATTTCTTACCACGGAGTAGTTGTAATTTTGTTACGATCCAATTAAATCAACGTTAATTAAAATGAAATGTACAATCATGAAACATTTCACGCTGTTTTTATAACTAAATACACAATATGTTACACATCAAAACTCGATTCAAACATGACTTTAATAAATTGTTTTCAAATAAAAACACACGCTAAACAAAATAATTTATTTCTTTCAATTATCACTACCCATACCTATGTTTGGTTTTCAAAAATAATTTTCGTAAATATAAGCTTTTGTACTTGGATCAAATTTTTAATTACTAAAATTAAAGACAAGAAAATATTCACCCTTATTGGCACATAATAAAGTAATGACTTGCAAATAGGGGTAAAAAATATTTATTGAAACTTACAATATCTGGATTAATGAGTGCCAGATTTTATTGCTTTTAAAATAATACAGAGAAGTGTAATCAAATGAAAAACTCATTTAACTTAATCATTTAACTTAATCAGTACTATCTATTTAACATTTGTAATTTGTTATATACTTGTACATTTGTATTTATGTCTAAGAGGAAAAGCTGATCTGAAGCTACTCCGTGAGGATCCGTAAAATGATTTATTTTTTTAAAATTATTTAAAAATTATAATAATAAATTAAATTTTGTACTTTTAGTTGTTATTAATTTTTTTATTTTTTGCAAGTGATATGATACGGAGTGGCTTAATACAGGTACGCTTTTTTTTAAAAAAAATTTACATTCTATTTAGTTTTTATATAGAAAACTATAATTGGCCTAAAATTTTGGTTTATTTGTATATACTGTATTTTTTGTTGTAATGGCTGTTGTTTTCTTTAAATAAATAAATAAAATAAATTAATTAAAAAAAAATATGTAAACATGTTTATTCATCTTCATCATCATAATTTCTTTTCCGCACCTCATGGTGCATAGGGCACTACATTATTACACCAATCGCAGCGTATCATGATCATTTTGGTATTTTATTTTATTTCTTTCTTCTTCTTCAGCCTTGTTCTCTTCACGGCTGGATAAAGTCCTCTTCTTAATGTCTCCATTCTTTCCTATCACCCGCTTTCATCATCCACGTTTTACTGGCAATAGAGGTAATAGAGGCAATGTCGTCGACCCATCTTTTCTGTGGCCTTCCAACACTTCTTTTTTTTGCCCATGGTCTCCACTTTATTATTCTGGGTGTCCACCTGCCATCATTTTGTCTCGCCAAGTATCCTGTCCACTGTCATTTCAATTTAGTTGCACGATCCATGATATTCACATTTCTTACTCTGTCTTTTAGACATACACCGGATGGATCGTTGCGTGCATTTTAATTTCTGGCTACTTTTTTGTGTTACAGACATGGTTTCTAGTCCGTATGTTGTCATATATGTATTCATATCCTTGTCTTTTTAAGCATATAGGGACTTATTTATTTTCAAAAATATATTTTAGTTTGCCGAACTTACCCTTATTCTTCTTGGTAACTCCGCTATCTGGTAAGGCAACTAAATACAACACAAAAAATATATCAAAACAACAAGTAGAGAGAATAATGCTTGGGTATAAATTGACATTTTAGTTGTATTCCAATAAGAGCCTATTTTTTTTTCATTTTTTATTTATTTTTTACTAGGTATGTCAAAACAAGGTGTGTGTGTGTGTGTGTGTGTGAGAAAGAGAATGTGAGTGAGAGTGGGTGGGTGGGAGGGTGTGTATATGTGTGAGTGAGTGTGAGAGTATCATAAAAAAGATATAAGTGAGGATAATTATAGTTTAAGATTTAAATTTTTTACAGAATATTATTTTTAAACGATGTTGCAGAGTCTAGTAAAATGTCGATGTTAAAAGTATCTACTTGATTGTACAAGGTAAGGGCACGATTTATGGTTGATTAATGAAGGTAAGATGATCAGTCTTACACCTTTATAAATAAATATTTATCGTCAACCATGACGGGCATCGAGCCCGAGACCTCTGGCATGGTAGGCAAACGCGCTGGCCATTACACCAAGAGCCCGGCAAACAAATTTGAATTGGTCAACTATATTATGAAAATCCCTCTCCTCCTCTCCTCCACTCTATTTCCTCATCACTTAACCTTCTTATGAGCTCTTTTTTTTCTCCCATGGTTTATAAAATATATTATTTTTCTCTTTACTATGTAACAAGTTCTCTCATTATATTTGCGAAAAACTTTTACTGGATATATGTACTATTTTTTTATATTTTGTATTCTTTTATAACAACTGTTGTTTTTCCTTAATAATAGAAAAATAAAATAAAAATAAGCGTGTTTAGCAAAATTTGTTGCACAATTAAATTAAAATTAAAAACTTAGTTATGTTTTTTTTCCTGATAACAATCTGGATATTTGACGATCCGGATGACTAGAGTTTAGATAAACGGAGTTCTACTGTAGGTAAAATTAAAATGTGAAGGAAATACTTTTTTACGTATTTAAAAAAAGCGCTTTTTTTTTCTTTTCATCAGGCAATAAAAATATGATTATGGGCCACCACCATCTTGCCATTTCTCCCATTCACCATCTTGGAATTTTTTCAAAGATGGTGAATGGTTATTATTTCTATTTATTTATAAATTTCATATTAAATACAATTTTTTGTTCACTTTGTCCAGCTGTATGGAACAGTACTTACGATTTTCTTGTTATATTATATTAACATTTTTTTTTTAAATTTGTTTTATACATTTATTCTTAAATTGTTTAAACTTTCTACTGAATATGTTGTATAATTTTCAGGTTATTTTTTTTTATATATCTTGTATTATTTTAAGGTAGTTTTTTTTTTATAAATCTTGGGTGAAAGGAAATTTATGTTTTTAAAAAAAATATATATAACCAAATGTGTAAGTTTTACTAATTTTTGTAAAAGGCAGATTTGCCATTTATGTCAATAAAATAAAATAAGTCAAGTTAAAAAAAATATTGTTTTTAAAGTAAAACCTTTAGCGCTTATAAAAACTATGCCTGGTACTAATTTTGTCGAAAAACTCTTTAAATGAATAGAATTGTAGAATTTCTAAACATTTAAGAAATTTAGTTTTGAAAACAAAATATTTCGTAAATTACGAATTTACCCCACCTGTAATTTCGCATCCCCTCTCCAGCTCCTGCCCTCCCTCCATAGACAGTCGTGTGTGTAAATAGCGAATTAGAATTACATTCCCCCGAGATGAATAATTTTAAAGGCAATTGCGAGATATATTTTAATTTTACATAAATAAATTTACCATTCAGAATTTGGTTACTTTTCTTCCGGGAAAAAGAATTCGTAAATAATTTTAAAAGTGTCTCGTGGCTTTAGAAATTGAGATTGTAAAAAAATAGAAATAAGGTTACAATAATCCGGATAAAGAACATTTTAAGCTCGCGTAGATTTGCGTAAATTAATTAAACACTTTTGCCTATGATTTTGATTGAAAAAAAAACGAGTTATTATTGAAAATTTTCAACTGGAATTACAAGAATATTACTTTTAACGTACTAGTAAGTATTATTTTGAGTTTTATATAAACTATGGAGATATAATGCTTAAGTGTCGAATATAAAGAAAAAATTCTTGCACCCGTAATCATAGGCAGAATACGAGCTCCTTAACTGCAGATTCTGAGTAAACCCAACTGGTTTTATTCCTAGTAAATCGTGTGCGGACCATATCCAGGGGCGGGCTGCCAATTTTTTTTAATGGGGCTCGCGGGGGGAGGTGGTTGGGAGGGGGGTTCGTGGGATGGGTGAAAGGGAAAAGGGGAGAGGTTGGCGTAACATTTTGTTCTATCTATCCAAAACACTAATACATTGTAATTAAAAATGCTTAATATGCACATTAAACGACAAAATAAAGATAATTTGCCTTATTTTTCAATGGTATTTTGATGACCATGTGTTGAAGCCGTTCTCACAATTAAGACTGCCAGGGCTGTGCATTTACTTAAAATATTAAGTCTTAACTTAAATGTTATTTGTATGTGTAATCATTTGTGCCCAACAACAGTGCCCAATCACGGTAAAGGGAAGGAAAATGTGCACGTGTGAAGCAAGATGGATAATCGTGCAAAGAATCACAAAAATGTTGCGTTGAACATCTAAAAACACACTCGTATGAAAGCAATGTAGTGTATTATCAAACGTCGGCGTTTTAAAGCGTTGTTAGGCGATTGCAGGCAATTGTTACACCATATAGACAAAAAACGGATTGGTCGCTTCTATTGCGCATCCCTAATAAATACAAAAGGCAACAAAATTGTATGTTTCATAATACGTTTAAACCATCCACTGAAATTGCATTTATGTACTGATTTGATCTGAGAATATTGATTTCTCTTAATTTAACAAGGGACTCGCCGGCCCAAGTCAAATTTAACAAGGGACTCGCGCAAGCCCTTCCAGGCCCCCTGCAGCCCACTCCTGATCATATCCATAATATAAGATGCAGTCTCCAACAGAAAAATAAAATGAACTCACCCCTTGCGCGTTTCTCCATTGACTACGAGAAAGCATTTGATAGTCAGCATTGACCATCTTTTTGGAAAATTCTCGATGCGTATGATATTCCTCCCAAGATTATTGCTGTTATAAAAGCGATCCGCAAAGGTGAGCTGCTGGTGCTGACCGATTGGTTCGGGGTCTCCACCAGAGTGAGTTAAGGCTGCGTCCTTGCACCTTTCTTATTCATTATACTGATTAAATTTATCTATGCAAACTATTACCACCTGATCGAGGCATAGAAGTGAACTTCTCCTGTTCAATTTGTGCAATTTAGAGTATTCAGACGATGCGGTTCTTCTTGAAAAGTATGTTAGAATGATTTTCAGGAAATTGTTGACAAATTGCAAGAAAACTCTACTTGTCCAGGTCTGAATATTAATACCAAAAAGACAATATGCAACAAATTATGTCCTGACCCTGATCAATCTCTCTGGTTGATCAGAGTATGGACAGAATCAGAACTGTCTTAACTCTGATTAACAGAAGATCGAGGAAGTTGACAGCTTTAAATACTTGAGAGTTCGCAAAACTAAGGATGTAAGCAGGCACAAAGAGCTCGCTACCCGCCTAGAAATTGCTGGAGCAACTTTTAACGTGATGTGTGTTGCCTGAAACTCTAGTCTATACTCGGTCAAAACGAAATACCGATTATTCAACTCTTGGATAGTGCCAGTACTCTTATATAAGTGCAAATCTTGACGCCTTACCAAAACTAAGAACACCAAACTTCTGAGTTTTGAGAATAAGTGCTTGAGGAGAATATGAGGTATAAGGTAGTTCGATTTTATAACTCACATTGAAGTCCAAGAACGGGTGCAGCAGCCTTCTATAACGAGCGTCTTGGGAATACGGCGATGGACCTGGCTTGAACACGTGCTACGTATGCCTCAGGAGAACCTTAACCCAAGTTGCCAGTTCTTTAAACCTGTGGGCTTACGCCATCCTGGAAGGCCGTCGATGACGATCGTTTAACTTTATTCGGCGGAACTAAGGGGCGCTGGATTGACGTGGAAAGAAGCAAAAGTGCTGACGGGCGATAGAATCTCTTGGAGGCAACTAGTGATGTCCACATGCTCCACTTGGGAAAGGACCTAGAAAAGAAGAAGAGAAAATAAACGTCTCAAAATGCAAAACAAATTTGAAAATAAAAATAACTGCACATATAAATAGTTTAGCGAGAGATTTAAAAAAAAAACAAATAAATATTAATAAACGTATTACTTACTTTAGATAAGTGGAACAAATGTTTCATATAATTTCGTATTTTAAAACTTTACATTTGTTTTTAATTTTTATTTTTTAGTTATGTTTAAGTAACATTATGTATATGCACATATACTTTATATTTATATTATATGTATTATTACATTCTTATATTTAATTAGCTAAGTATTTATTATTACGGAGTTTAAGTTTTTTTATTATTGTATACAACTACTTATACTTTAAAACATAAAAAATCTTCGTCCTAGAACAGGCTGAGCCACGTTAGATGGAGACTATTCTAACCAGAGAATGCTCCGTATTAATTTTCTAATTCACTAGTTTTATAAAGATTCCCTGGTATTCAATATGTTTAATGATTTAGGCAATCAATTTATACAATAAAATCATAAATAAATAACTGTTACGTTTTTTATAAAAAATGCAATTAGTTCATCTTTATAGAAACTTAACATTTTGCACAGTACATAAAATATTTTAACAATTTGTGTTTTTTTTTTTGTTATCTTAAGTATTTTTATTTAAACATACCTTACTATTTTATTTCTTTTTTTTCAGGTTAGTTGTGTCTATCATCTACAAATTCTACCCAAATTACTGAACATCTCTGTACGTTGAGTATTTCCTTCTAGTAAGTATGTATGTATTTTACATTGAAGTGGTTTTCAATGATTAAAGGTACTTGATGTTAATGAAACACCTTTGAAAAAAAGGTACATAAAAGCCCTGTTTTCTTTCAATTAGTATTAATAGATACTTAGTACATACATAAGTTGTTATATTAAAAAGGTATTACAAATGAAATTATTGAAAACAAATATTTTTCTTCGCAATATTTGGACATAGAATCATAATTTTAATAACACAAACAAAATACCTTGCCAAAAACGGCAAGCAATTGTGCTTGGTAAGGAATTGTAAAATAAACTCACTTATATTTTTATGTTTTTTGCCTATATCTTAAAATAATGAAGAATGAAAAGTCTAGAGTTGTGTTTTATGGCAACTTCTAGACGATATGTTTTTATAAAGAAAGAGTTTTATTGTAATAGAGGTATAATACGACGAAGTAATGCAAAGCCAAAAGACGTTTTGTTCAAAAATATCAAATTTATGATGAAGATATTATTACAATCTTCGACAACATCTGCGTTGATTGGACGTTGCTGGGTGAAGCTGGTCTGAAAATGTTACAAGATTTTGTGCAAGAATTGGCCTAGTCACGTAATACACAAATTTGATGTTATCTGTGGTCAAATTTGTAAAAAAATGAACACATCCTATTTTATAAAAAATATTTGAATCTGCGCGCGCATGAAAAATGTGCACTCACATCTCAGGCCTGTGATTATTTGTTTTTGCTTATCACTATATTTTAAAAATATATATATGCTTTTTGGTTTATTTTGTACATCTTTAGGTGAATCTGTGTTTTTTTTTTAGTACATTGCTGAATTTGTCATATTGTAAAGTTAGTCATTGTACATTTTTAGTGCATGTTTTAAAAGTATGGATTGGCCGATTCTTGTTTTGGCTCTTTGAATGAGGTAGTGTTGTAATTGAGTCTGTCAGTTACTCTATTCAGAAAGATGTTATCATCGTTTTTAATGTGTCTTTTTGTTACTTTATGGTTTAACTAAACTGCTTTTTGTTTTCTCAGACTGTCTATGTCTAGATGTTTTATCTTATTTTCAAAGTATTTTGTTTTGTTGCTTTTGTCGTATTTGTATTTTTATTTGTCCTCGGTTTTATTTTTTTCACTGCACTTTTTCAATTCACATTTATCTTTATTTTTTGGAAACAATGATCTTCAATAAGGTTCATGATCCAGATTATTTTAGAAACAAGATGATGATTTTTGATCGAATACGATTCGGTAATTGTCAGTAGTCGTGTCGCGTCTTTACAAAAAAAAATCGTCAACGACAGGCGCCGTGGCGGAGTTAGTTAGACGGCCAACTTAGAAACTAGCGTCGCAAGATCGATACCCGCTTGTTGCGAGAAAAAATCCAACTTTGTTTTCCTTAATTGGTCTGGGTGGGGGTTGTTGTGTATTAACATATAACAAGCCTCTTAAATAGAAGCTTAGCATTTTATTCTTTAAACAAAAAATTGTGAAACTACCCGTTATCTGTTATTTCGTTAAAAACATCTATGTATTACACACGATTTTGATCCAAGAAACTGTCCCGTGTATAACAGAAAATGAAACGGTCCAAGATTTGGCACAATAATAATGTAAAAGAAACTGTATAGGATCTTGCGGAAGATGTTGTACGATTTTCTGACCCATGTAATACGAGCGCTTTAGAAAATAAACGAAAAAAAAATGTTGTTCAGTGACGATAGAACCTCAAACCCCTGATTCAAAATCTGCAATACTAATTTAATAATAATCCTTGACCAATTTGTACAGCACCACTTTCATAATAAACTATTTCATAGACCGTTTACAGTTATTTAGCTATTCAATAAGACAAACATTCTAACTTAATAAGAGTTACTGTTTCAACGCCACGCTGCCTTACGACTAATATGCCAAACTAAGTTTATGATAATTAACTTTATATATTATTAAATTATATTATTCTGTCGACCTCTAATTGTAAGTAACGAATAATTTATGGATATGATAATTGAAAAGATAAAACTTTAGTTGAGATCAAAACTGATTGAAATTTTAAATGTTTCTCAAGATAAAGAGTGATAAAAAAAAGTAAAGGCAAAAGTGTCACTTCATTTTTCAAATAAAATCATTATTATTTTTTAATAAGCTGTAGGGGTCAAAATCCAGTGATCGATGACACACACACGTTTCAAACGATTTTACCTGAAATATAGATCAACGACCGAAGAAGCAACTAAACATTTTCATATTCTGCATCAGCAACAGTATTGCAAATAAGACATCCGTCTACGTAAGAGCAATGTCCTGGAGTAAATTTACTTCATTTCAGCCATGAGAATACGAATTACAAAGCAGCATGGCCAAGAAAGAGACCACAGAGCGTGGTAACGTCAGTCAGCCCAACCGAGTCAGCTCAACCCAGTCAGCTCAAGTCAGAACGTTCCAGCATGTAGTCCAAGTGCAATCAGCTATCGCCGTTACTTTTGCGTTTCACAAAAAAGTACTGTATCTTATTCGCCATGTAATAAATGTTCGCATCAAATAAACACAACACTGTTCGTACACCAGATAAATAAATAAATTTTATTATATTTACTATTTGAACAAATTCAATGCAATACCTTTTGCATTTTATTATTTTATTTACTTCTTTTTTTTTAAATCTGAATGTAAAACCTAACCCCCCGTTGGGTTTTACACTTATAGTAATAATTCTCTAAGTTTGTTATTATTACTCTTAGGTTTTAAATGTTTTAAAAATAAATACACAGTAAAAAAAATGCATTTATATTTCAACACTATTTATATATATATATATATATATATATATATATATATATTTATTTTTTTTAATCCATTTAAATGTTCTGTAAGCGTTTGTAAATAAACAAATAATTAAAATTTTAATTTATAATATTAGAAATCAAACACTGATTTGAGTCTACTGAACACTTTAGTGGGGCAAACTGGGCGCTTTTTCTTAACTAAATATTTATAACACATAAAATCCTTTAAAAATAAGAATCTCAATTTGCTAATCACATACTTGAAAATAATCATAAAATTCATATTTCAAATAAACCAATTCCATTACATGTTGAAAGCAAAGAACGTAAACTTAATATACTCGAACAAATGGAAATTAATAAATATCTAAATAACCCTAATTTTAAAATAATAAATGAACAAACCAACCTTTTATCTTCACCACTATAAAACATATTGAAAAAGACTGTTATTCTTCACTTTCTATCTTTATGTACACGCTTATATGACGCGTAATTAATAGATGAATCATGTTACAATTGCATTTATATATTTTGATAAGAAATTCTTAAAAAAAAAATATTGTAATAAAATACATTTATGTTTATATAAAATTCTTCATAATATTTCAATAATGTTTAAAAATTAAAAAAACAGCAACCTATTGTTAAATTATTGATTAATTGTCGACAACAATTAACTCAAGTTATAAAACTATAAAGCTTTATTAATTATCTGACAATACATACATGTATGTCAATAAATGCTTAATTTGTTGTATTTTTTCCGAAATTCAAATATAAATATCAAAATTCCCCATTACCTATTAAACACTTAGCCTTGCCCTTAACCAATGGTTTTTCCCTCAATTATGATCAATGTATGTGCTTTAGTTTATAAGATTATTTTCATTTTCTACTTAAGTACCTTGAATTATAAAACTTTATAAGGACATTCAATCCAGCTTATCTTCACATTCGTTTGAAAATGGCCTAACAAGGCGAAACAATTGTCACGAAATTTTTGTATTTATATTTGTAAAAATAAAATAAATTGTTCAGTAGACTCAAATCAGTGTTTAATTTCTAATATTATAAGCTTAAATTTAGAGTTCTACAAAATAAACATCAAATCAATCACCAAAATTAAATTTCTATGATAATGAGAGCAGTTTGATATTATTTAATAAGTACCCCTAGGTATTCAGTAAGATTGGACATAACACGAGTTGCCCATACCCTACCCGGGTTCCAGAAACTTCAAGAGGGGTATGTCGAGAGCATTAAAGACGGTATTGCGTATGATGGAAAAACCCAGCAACAAACCACTTAAAGACCCACTTGGTTGAAGAACCTATGGGCTGTGTTTTTACGATATTTTTAGTACCCGGTTTGTGGTCTCCTTGATGGGTTTTTCATATCTCTGGCGGGATTTGATTTTGCGGAGAGTATTAAAATACGACGACCTTTCTAGAAATCCCAAGACTCGGTGTTTTAGTCTAACTGTTTTGGGCTTTCTGTACTTAATGTAATATATTTGATATCAATTGGTATTCAAATACAATATAAATCACCTGTACACGTGTTCTTTCCAACGGAAAAATACCGTTTAAATCTTATTTTTAGTACAATAGGTTGTTTTGTACGCCAAAATATTGCGTTGTTGATCAATATATTAAATTGGATTTGATAAAACAAATATATTTGAAGCAATTACTTTGTGGTTATTCATTATAATAAAACAATTTTGTTTTTAAGCACTTGTTTATTTTTTTCTACCGACCAGTTTCAAGGCTATACAAGCTTCTTTATCAAAGTATACTTAATTTATGAATTCTATCCTATTTTATTTAATTTTACTAAGGATGGAAAGCGTAATTTAAGATGAATGACCTCAAACCAGACAGGAGTGGACTGATATTGTTTATTTAGTATTTATTTAAATTTTTATTTTATTTATTTATATGGTATAACACAAAGTATTTTACAAATATAATACGTTGAATTACATTTTCAGGAGTTACAACAACTCAATTCGGGGCAAAAATAATATGAACATTTAAATAAAACATATTGAGGACAACAAAGAAACAAAGCAAGTTAGCACCTTTATAACTAAATATAGCACAACAATATTTACGCCGAAAACTTTTGCTTATGCAAACCGAATACATATATTTAAAAAAACGCCTTTGAGAATAAAAAAAGGAGGATATAATTTAATATGTATTTCTTATAATGAATTTACAGGTTGTCTAATTTTATAATTATATTTTTTTTTTTACACAAAAAAAAGCTTTTAATTCAGTGTTTTTATAAATATTAAGATTATTTTCTATCAGATGGTTTGTTAATTTAGAAACAATATTATTTTTTAGGCACCTCAAGTGTTCATTTACTCTAATATTAAAGTTTATTTTAGTTTTTCCAGTGTAGATTGATTATAATGAGTATTATATAAATAAAAGAAAAGTCATACTTTAATCCACAAATTTAGAATATCTAGTGACCGGTTTCATCGCTTTTGCGACATCTTCGAGACTGGTATCTTTATTTAGGAGTTGTATTTTTACAAAACAGAGGTAATGATCTATCATTACCTTTGTTTTGATTCTCTCGAATTCAAAATTATATGAAAGTAAATCAAATAAAATTATTTTTATCTTAAGGATTATTATCTAAATTTTTTTTTTTTGAACGAAGATGCACGAAAGCAATAAAATCGGTCACTGGATATTCCAAATTTGTGGATTAAAGTATCACTCGTCTTTTATTTATATAATAAATTACAATGTAGAGGTTTGGTTAAAATAAGAGAGATTATTAAAAAACAAATTTGTTTTATTTATTTGGTTAGATAAGGTTTATTTATTAATAAAATAGTACACTATTAAACATAGTAATACATAGTAAATTACATACATTACATATTTTTTATGTATATAATATTCTCAATCCGCAAAACTGCTGGTATTAGTGAATGTATTATATTATGACACTATTTAAAGTCGATAAACAATCATTTATTTTTAAGTGTGTATATGTTTTGAAATAATTGTAACACAACGATTTTAGATCTTTATTATTGTATACATAAAACGGTTATAGAGCCAAGATGGCCAAAATATCGCAACCGACAGAAGCAATAATTTATGGGAGAAATTTTTTTCTTCTTAATTATTAAAAATATGTATATTACATTATGAACCAAGTTTTGTTTCCAATATTCATTTTATTGATATCAATAAAATATTTTTTTTCCTTTTCTTTTTCTTTTTTTTTTCTTCTTTTTCACATAAGCTAATAAATGGGGCTTGCGAACATCGCCAGACGCCTCCAGAAGTCTAGCCAACACTCAACGCTTGTAGTGAGTACAACAGGCTACCGGAATCCTAAAGAACGCCAAAAAATTACTATATTCATTCTAAAAATTACCATTTGAGAAGGTACGTGGAAGGTGAAATTTTATTTTAAGTGTTTCTTTTTCATATTACAACAGAGATAAAGAACATTTAAGAGAAGGTAATATAGAAGTCTAGGCATCTACAGGGCTTATGACCTGTCAATGGCTGGTTTAAGTGGCCATTTTACACACTGTGTAACATTCACCATTCTGCCTATATTTGAACATCTATATTACTTAAATTCTTCTATCTGTTGACCAGCCATAGACCGGTCATAAGTCCTGTAGATGCCTAGACTTCTATATTACCTTCTCTTAAATGTTCTTCATCTCTGTTGTAATATGTTAATTAAGAACTATTAAACAAAAAACTTAACACTTACTTTATGTAAATGTTTAGTTTTAATTTTTATTTTGAATTGTTTTAGTTTATTTGAATTGTATACTTCCTTGCTATTTTATTTCAGTTTTATGTACATATTATTACTTGTTACCATATTATTTTTTACCATACCTTTATGTAAATATTATTCTGTCCCAAAATGAGTTTGTTGTAATTCCTGGGAGTACAAAAAACTAAATTTGTACGATTTCATTTTTAAAAAAAACGTGGTTTAAAGTACTTTATTTTCATTAAAACAACTTTTGTATTTTTAAACTTAGTTTCATAGTCTTATTACAAATTAAAAAGTATGAAAAAACCACTGAACTTCATCATTTCTATATTATCTTAGATTTAACAATTTCGTTACTTCATAAACCATCCGATGAATGTGTGAGGTTGAACACGTGCATAATATCATCTACGAAGTACGCTTTTGTCTACAAGACAAAAAAATGGTGGTAATAATAATGTTTTGAGCATATCCTAATTACTGAATTCAGGCTGGATTTCCTCCCAAAAAAATCTCAAAATGGTGGTTGTAAACATTAAACTTATTACCCTATTTATATGTAACAAACAATCGAAATACGAATTTACGTATTTCGATACGGTGCCATATGTACCACCAGGTACAGATAGGGGGTATTATAATATTTCTACCAAATTCGTTCCTTAAACTTTCTATATTTTTTTATTTCATAAAAGAAGGACAGGTAAAACGCCCTTCACTTTTCCTTGTAACCTGTATGGCTTTATTGAATTCAGAAGTAAGTTGCTAGGTTACTAATCAAACACAATTCTTATTAAAGTATGGGTTGATTGGCTTTTGATAACACCGTCAATCAATCATTAAATTTCAATTTTGCTTATATTTTCACGTGTAACTCCGTGTGACCTTTGAAGTGTTTAATCAACACCATGTTTTATTGAAAACAATCCCCGTCGAAAGCTAAAAAGAAACACTGTTCAAATTACACACTTTTATTTATTTATGAAGTCGTTGTGATCGTAAAACAAAAACGGATGCGTGAAAAATCCGATATTGACTTTTCAAAATATATTTTTTAATTTAATATGTTAACATAAATGATACATGTTTTTTTTTATATTACAATGAAGAAAGTGGGTATTATGCATATAATTAAAAATAGTCCAGAAACTACGAGCATCAAACAGAAGACGACTAAACTACTCATAAATAAGTAGGTTTACGTTTTGACCCATTAGTTTTTTGTAGACGTCGCTCAGTCCTGAACTGAATTCATTGAATTTTTTAAGTGTAGAAATAGTGCTAGGATCTTAAAAAAACAGGACGGGATCATATCTCATGTGTAATTGGCAAATAAATGTGTAAGTTGCAAATAACATTACTTAAAAATTGAATTATTTTTCCATCTGTCAGATTGTCGAAGAAATCAAAATTGACATTTCGTTAGTGTTGCCAGGGTAGTAAATTTTTTTACCCTACTTTGCTCATCTAATGTGAGAAGAACTAATGAAAATTGGACCTTGTATTAAACAAGTCTGTGGTGGACATTTGACCGAAATTATTCTTAAAACATCAAATTGTATTTAACATGATATACAAACATCAGTTTTATCTAAAAAAAAATGTTTTAGCTTTTAATTTCAAAGTTTATTAATACAATGACTATTCCTTAATGACCCTTTACTTATCAACTCTTTTATGTCAAATAATATTTCCGCGCACACAATAATATATATTTTTTTAAATTAACAGATTTCTTTTTTTTACCTCACATTTGTGTTATGATTATCGGTGACATCACGAATGCGCGCGGCGAAAGTGGGGTATAGTGTTCGTATTATACTTTCGTATAATAGGTATTTCGATGCTTGTAAAGGGTCAAAGATGACATTTAAAACTTCTTAATTACTTGTATTTCTTTAACATATATATTTATCAACATATATATTATATTCTTTAACATATATAATCTGTCACTATCATAATCAAGGCTTTATCAACATTCAATGGAGCATAGGAAACTCAATTGGTTGACCAAATGTAGCGTAGTTTGATGTAGGTGAAGAGATCAATATTACGTATCGGGTGCCAGTCATAAAACGAAACATTGCAGTTTTAAAAACTTTAAAACCAATATATCATGCTATTCCTGCAAAAATCGAACACAAAACCTCAAGAATAGTACGCAAATGCGCACCTCACTACTAGATTTGAACATGAGACAAACCATGGAGTCAAGGGGAAATGTTCGTCCTGGGTTCTGGTTCTATTTATACCAAAATCACATACGACTTTTGCTGAGAGAAATTTCTCTGTTTTGCCCCAAGAATGTTAAATGTTCTGGATGAACATATTAAGTTCTCCAAAACAAAAGCCATTTCCAGAGAGAGTTTACAAGTTTGGATTTTGTCTAAGGGAAGAGACCATTGCAGGACCACTGCGAGATATTGCATAGATTTGTATACTAATAAGCGTGTTGTCCAGATGTTGTTTGAAATATATGTTTATGTAATAATTTTCTCTTTTTTTTGCCATTTTTTCATAATGTACATGCTTCTTTATTATACTATGTTGGATCCAAACTCAACACAGGGCTTTTGGCCTCATTGAATTCGGTATACGTTATTAATATTTTTTTTGTAATATATATGTGCTTTAATGAATTAAATTATATACAAAAAACTGAACTGTATTGAATAAAATTAAAAAACATTTTGATACCACTAAGCAAACAAGCTTCTTCGTCAAGGTTTACGTAACTCCGCCTGGAGACAGAGAAGATCCTGTCTATAATATATTTAAATATTAGATCTATACAGAACACATAACATATAAAACAAAAACAATTAGAAAACTTTTCCATATCTTCAAGTCGATACGTAACATCTAATCCCTAATTAAACTCAAACAACTATATTTAATTTATGTAACTCAATTATAACTTATGGCGGAATTGGATGGGGAGGCACTAATAAATCGATATTAAAACCTCTCGAATCTGCTCAAAAATCAATCATTAAAATAATTTTTAAAAAGCCATTTGGGTACCCCAGTGTCAAGTTATTTGAGGAATTCGAGATCTTAGATATAAAGCAATTATATATTTAAAAAAAATAATATTTGTGAATGTAAATTATTCTATCAAATCCCAAAAGGAACACTCCCACACTACCAGAAGTCAAACTAGATGATGGGTCGTGGGGTCTATCACAAACTCTGAATTCGGGCAAAGAAATTTCAGATTTCTGGGCCCTAAAATATTTAATATGTTACCCAAAGATTGCAAAACCATGACCCGGATTTAATTGATTAAATTTGTGAAAAAATGGTTGCTGGATTTAGGTCGAGAGAAATCGAAAAATATACTCAAAATACATTTCTAAATAATAAATTAATATTTTATTAGTAAATAAACAAGTAGGTAGTAATGTTATCAATTATATTTAACATAAAAATGTCCCTAAAAACAGGTTGTACCAAGTAAGGCAGACTAGACATCCAAAGAAATCTATTACCTAAGTGTGTATGAAGTAGATCAAGGAATTGTTATTTTTGTTAATAAACTATGATTGTTATTATTATTATTACTATTTTTATTGTTTTAAAACTCCTCCGTCCATTGATGTTTGTGACGTAAAAAAGGTTAAAGCCTTTGTTGATGAGATTTATCTGAATTTCTCACCCATTAAACGACACAAGAAAACAACCATACGTTTTTAATTATTTTTTCCATTTGAGATTAAAAAGAAGTGAATTTGACCTTGCCTTTTATTCGTACATATTTCAATATTTGCGATTATTAAATGTTAAATGAAAGGGTCACTGAGATGATTTGGTTATGGAGAATGAATGGATGACGAATGAATGGTAAAATATGTTATACGTACATTAGAGTGGGCCGATGATGTGTGAAGTTTTTTTTTAGATATCAAAGTGAAAGGGGTCTAAAAAGTTGCCTTTTGGATTGCATTGAACGTAAAAATTATTTAAAAAAATATTCCATACTACTTTTGGCCCTCAACAGATGTTTGAAGTTTTTAACTGTCTGAACATTTTTTAATTATCTATATTGATAAAATATTTTTTTTGTTTGTAAATATATAACTTAATCACATTACAAATTCAAACACGTTTTAAAACTACCGAAATGCAAAAAGTTTACACTCCGCGGAACTTTTCCGTTGAGCGCCTGACAAATATTGACGAAAAAAATGGCACATTAAAACAATGCTACCCATTTATTACAAAACAAAGTGCAACTCACGCCCTTGGATGCTTAAATAATAAGATTTAAGGCAAATTATACAATTTAATAAGACTGATTTTCTTACTTAAATACGAAATGCCGGTTTAGTGTGAAAAATTGACTTTTTCGAAAACTTTAAGCTGTGGTTGAGGGCCAAAAGTATTATCATTTTTTTTTTTTTCAATATATTTTTTGCATCCTGAGTATTCCAAAAGGCAACTTTTTAGACCCCTTTCATTTCAAAATTTGGAAAAAAAAAACATATCGGCCTACCCTAACGTACATATATGGTGAAAATTAATGGTGACGCAAGACAGGGACGACCATGAAAGACAGGTCGTGATCAGGTAAACACAAATCCTAAATTTGGTCACGTTAAAAGAAGACAACCGAAGGGCATGTACAACAAGATGTATAAATTTTAATGAAGCGAGAAGCTAAGAATGTTTGTCCTATGGGGAAATGGCGTGACGGAGTAGTTATTATCGTATCCTTATATCGTTAAGTAGAGATATATTTAAACATCCTTGAAAACATGTTACGGGTTTGAAACCTTTAAAAACACGAATTTATCACTGCTGTCAAATTCGTTCAATTCAATTCGCATTTTGTAAGATAAATTTCGTGTCATTCGCATGGAAATGATTTAACTACAATATATTGGAAAGGAATCCCAAGATCTCTCTCCAGTACCTTTAGTTCCCAAAAAACGTGATTTTATATCGACGAAGGCTTTCACCGGAATTGGGGTAATTTTCTCAGGGCACGAGTAATGCGAGCCGTCTAAGGGTGAGGTTCGGGCTCCGCTAGCTGGCTTCGGTCCAATGAAACTGAAAGACAATAGATGACACTAGCTACATGAAACTTTTCACCCTTGCAGATCTTAATGAATTCCTGTAGAGTAAAATTATATTTTATTTGTAACATAAGTTATGTCAGCTTTTTTTTTCGAATCTCCCTTAGTCCTAGATTCACCGCCTCTTTTATTCAAGAAAACGTTTTTATACATTATCTTTTTCTGTCTAAGAAAAAAAAAATTGACTCATAATATAATTTTTTGTGATACATTTTATTTTATAAAGACGTTAAACTTGCTTTGTTTCTTTCTTGTTCTGAATACGTGCTTTAAAAAAAATATAAATTATCCCAAATCAAGAAAAAGTAACCCCTGGAAATATAATAATATGTATTAAACTTAATATTATAAGATTTATAAATAATGCAAACAGTCATACTTGCTACCTAGATGGGTTCATGCTCATTCGGATGTACATGGAAAGTAAGTACTACTGACTTTGTAACAATAACCAATGAACTGGGGATTCAGTTTGTTTGTATAATATATACTCATTTAAATATTTATTTGTTTTTGTTTTTGCTGAATTTGTGTGCCTAACAACGTGGGCTTATGTAAGATTTACAAACCTAATATGCATATCTCTTTTTTCTACTTTTCTTTTATACTTCACTCCTTTACCATAATTCTATTATTCTCTTTTTTACTAAACATTACTTTCACTAAGTTTAACCATAACAAAAACCTATGTTTTCTTTATATTATATAACTTTGTATTTTACTTAAATTTTGTACAAATTGGCTACGACCGTTATTTATAAAAATAAATGAACAATAATACGAACTAAATAAATATAAAAAACTAAAAAAACACTGCAAGGCCGAATAATTTCCAATCGGTTTCCTTTTTGAAAATTGTATTTATACCTAAGAGTAGTCGCTGAATAAATTAAGAATACAAATAACACAATAAATGTCGACGCATACAAACTTCATCGTGTTTTGTAGATTTGGACAATTCGTGCAAAATGGACCCATATTTTAACTAATAAAAAAAAACCTTAGTTCACTAGTGTTCTAAAATGAACACTCAAAATATTGTATATAAATTTTTCCATCTTATTTTCTTTCGCGTAAATGATTCGGATAAGTACAATATTATATTAAAAATAACATCGTATACTAAAAAAGATTTCAACTTATTGGGATAAAAAGGTGCAGAGCCATAAAATAAGGAGCCTCTTAAATCTGTTATTTTTATGAATGGCTTGTGGATGGCATTTTCAAATATCATATATCCCTTTATATTACATCAATTCGTCATAAGGACATACATTCTGTTCACAAGTAAAGATTTTTTTTATAGTCTCAAATTTATCAAATGATAAAAAGTTTTTGATATATTTGGTGTTAACATAGGTTTTGTTGGATTTTTTATTCAAATTTAAAAATAAGCACGAAAACTTCACCCTGGTATTGATTTTTTGACACAGACCATTAAAAAAAATGACAGCTATAATAATACTTATTTAAAAGTTAATTTATATTAAACAAACTACCGAGAAATAAAATATAAACTTTCTCATTTAAACCAATTCGTAAATACACATTACACAATTGCGTTTGGTTCAAAAACACTATTCTCATTGGGATATCATTATTTTCATCAACTTACTTTATAAAAACTTATTTTGTTTGAACCTTGTTCCTAGTTCAACATTTTTTCACATTTAAATTGGAATTTCCTTTTTTCGTTTTGGTGGATATAAAACAAATTGAAACATTTTTTTTTACAAACAAAGTCTTTTTTTGGAACATGGGTGGTATTTCATGTTTGAATATAAATAAATTAAAAACATTAGATACCTACCTACGAAAACTGTTTTTATTATTTTGTTTAATACGATGATTTATCATTTTTTTAAATGGTATGGAATCGATATTTGTGAATTTCCGCGTAGGTAAAGAAAGGTTTAAAAAATATGAAATTTTCTTAAATAATATTTTTTAATTTATTTTAAAAAAGCTATTTTAAAAACAACTAAATATTGCTATTCAGATTGAAAAATTAACAACGTATCGGTTGTTGCATGAACTTCATGACTAATTTATTATTCGTTCATTATTAATTTTAACTATGTTGTACTTTACATATTGTTCTTTTTTTAAAGAGGATATTTTGTAAATACCTGAAACATAAATCAATTAGAAACAATCATAATTTAACAGATTCTCAATGATCACCAAAAAACATATTTTTACATATGACTATGGGTAGAATTTAGGCCATTACCTTGAAAGCAAAAGTAAAGGTTCTGTAAAGCACAGAATAATTTTAATATGTGTTTATATTAAAATTAATTAATAAACTATTACCAAAATACATGTTAAGTGATGTTCGGCATAAAAACGAAATTCATCGCTATCCTACAAGGGGAAGTGAACGTTTAAGACTCCCCAAAACAAGAATCCAGTCAACTCAAAACAATCTGTATTATAAAGAATTAATCTGGATCCGCGGAGCAGTTCGTTAGACGGTCAATTGTGAAACTGGCATCACAGGTTTGATTCTCGCTAGTTTCGAGAAAAGAATTCAAGAAAGATTTGTTTCTCAATTGGTCTGTGTGTTGTGTATTTTTCATTGCCTTCCATATCCCCTCTTTCTCCTCCTGCTGACATTGCTGACAAGCCTCCAAATAGAAGCTTAGGGGGTTAATCCTTTTTTTTTTAAAGTTAATGAGTTGTCAAAAGAGATTAGGGATGCTGGGTCTATCGCATCGCTTCGTGGGATAGGGATGATTTGTGTTAAAAATAAATATTCATAAAGGTAGATAGAATGTCATAGGAAAGCGTATGGATTTAATAACAATGTTTTGTTTTTGAAATTATTTTTGTGTATGTATTGTTTATTAGTTAAGGTTAAAATTTTATTTGTATAAATATCTAAAATAAAATGTAATATCAAAATTATATCGTAAAATAAAACACATTAAACAAAAGTTAGCAAAAATAAACACACAGGGAAAAAACATGGTAATGGTTAATATATTTTAACTTGTCATAAATGTTAATTCTAAAGGGAAAACCAAATAAATATCTGCCGTCCCAAACACCAAAAATTACTTCTCAAAGAGACACCCACTAAAATAATTTAATAAGTATAGGTATTAACTTTAAGTTTTCTCTAGACATTCTGGCGGGCGGAGGAAATCCATTAATTACTTCTAAACTTAAGAATAACAAAATACAAATAAAAGCCGGTCGAACGCAATCAAATGCAAGTCTCATTTATTTTTACAATAATTGTGCTGCTGCGAATATCCTAAACAATCTTCTGAAAACATCGTGTGGTCTTGTCCTTTTCTCCCGTTCTATGCTACCGAATGAGGCCTCTGGTTACTATTCGTGGCCCTGTTATAGGTCCTTTCAGATATACAGATCAGGTGGCTTCCAAAACGAATTTCAAGTTTTTAAAAAGTTTCGTAATTATTTCGGCGAATTGATCATATCCAATCAATTTAATCCTAGTCAGTGAAGAATTCACTTCCCTCTTTTCTCAATCAAATAAAGTGCATATTATGTACTTCTGGATTACTTTCTTTCAGCACAAAGGTGTTAAGACTATAAGATGACAGAGAGCTCCTTCGAGCACCTTTTCTCGTTTGGCAACAAGAAAATTATGTGTGTATGTGAGCACCGTCAAGGAGACTTATGTCCTTAGATAAGGTGTACGGTATGTGGTAGGCAAGCTGTATTATGACAATAAATTTACCTGAAAAAGTTACACGGACGGGTTTGTTTTTGTGAACGTTTCTCCTGGCAAAAGACACAACGTCATTAGTGAAAAAGGATGTGGAACAAACTGATACGGGTTGTATTACCAACAGAGATTAATATTACTATTGTTTTGTGCTATACCTCCGGATATGGAAAAAACCAACACGACCTTATGAGACGTGTCCCATCAAGTAAAATATTTTTTTTTAAGTAGTTATAGTTACTGTGTTTGTTAATTAATACCATTGATGGTATTTTGGATCTTCGATACCTCCTAGAAAGTGAGTAATTTGAAGATTTTTATTTTTTTGATGCGACGATACTTTGCTTCATAAATGACCTTGAATGTTTTTAAAACGTCAAATAGTATATAAAACTGCTTCAAAAACGGAAATAAGATTAATACTGTTTGGTCAGTTCAACCTAATTTAGTGTTTCAAGGTAAGGCTTAATGGTAATGGTAATGCAGAATTTGTGAAAAATATCATTTCTACTAAAATCGTGATTTGAACGACATAGACCACGCTTCATACTGGTAAATTGTGCGTAAGAGGGAGAAGAATACATGCATCTACAACTATATTTCCTCATCCGTTAACCTTTATATTGTTGTCTTATATAATACATTATTTTTTGTCTTTACTGTGTAACATGTTCTCTCATCATATTCGTAAAAAACTTTAAGTGTGTATAATAAATAAAAATAATCTGGGCATTGCCAACGCATGCGCAGATTGTATAAAGTATGAAGCTCGTTTGTAACGTCACTTTAAACATGCGTAATGGCATAAGATCAGTACGAATTTAGTTGTGCGCAAAATTTTAGTGCGTATAAAACAGTATGCAAACAAAAACAATGGCAAATTTAGCTTTGCTAGTTTCAATACGTGGGTTGTCATATTATTATCGGTCGTTTACCATGTCAGACTTATAACATTGTAATAATATTAATTAACTTAATAAACAAGTAGACAAAATGTAAAGAAACGCACTGCTAAGGTTTTTGGTCACGAGTCGCCAATGATTGGTATACCAATCGCAGCGTTTTTTTATTATCTGTTACCAAGGGGGAAAATGATCAGTTGTTACGCTTCAGATGCCGGTCAAGAGACATTACAATATTACAGTGTAATATTACATTCAAAATAAATATATCACTTCGATCAAAAACAACGCATGTCGTGTGCTAATTTAGTGCTCTATGTACCACTAGGTACGGATAGGTATGGATGATGATGATGATGGTTCGTTGAGATAGAAAAAAATCGGAACATAATGGGGAAGTTAAAAGTTTTAAAGTTTCTATGAACACGTGTACAATAACCAATCAATTACAGCGTTGTTTTGTTGGTTGTGATACGAGTTTCCGGTTTCCGGGCCATGTTTTCAACGTTTTGCGCATTTCAACATTTAGCGAGTACGAGGCTCTTCTTTTAAATGCCAGAAAAATTTACCGATTGAAACTTGTGACGTCAACGGCGGTGTAATTTTGAAGTTTCAGTGTGGATTTTCAAGATCACAAAACTTGAAAGATATCATAACGATAATAATACAACATTTAAAAAAAAAAAAATAAAAACCGCTAAATTCTCTATTATATCATAAATTTTGATTATTAAAATTTGGAATTAACATTATTTTTAATGATCTTTCAAGACTTTTAAAATATCAACAGAAGTAAAAAGTATTCTGAAAGTTATTATTTTTGCGTACAAAATTACAAGAAAGCACTTAACGCTTCGACTTTATTCGTTCCCGGTCTTTCTAGTAATTTAAATAATTTTTCTGACAAGTGAACTTTTGTGTTTTTTTCGACTGCGAGAAATTCGATCTCAAAAATAATAAATGATAAAGCAACCTCAAATTTATAGTTTCCTCGGCGAGGAAAAACTTTTTCAATTCTTCCTTAACCGTTCGGGTAGAATGACGAATGTACACGTCACTCGAGGGTCCGGGACCCGTATAAAATCTCTTAGTATTTTTTCTTTTTAGGGCCGTGCGCGCACTCACGAACTTCAAACTCCATTTTGTTTTTGTGTCCTTTGATCAATGGGAAAATACCCAAATCCTTACGGGTTCAAAGGAAGTCTTTGTAACTGACCTTTTATACGCAAAACGATAAACAGAAAATTAACGGATTTTCAAAATGAAATAAACATTCTTAAACATTTGAGCAAATTAAGAGAAAAACTGCCATGAAAAGATTTGTCCTTTTTTATTTTTTTTAAAAACCCGTTTGGGTTTTATAACCATATTATAAGGTCTAATCATGTTTTTTTCGTCTGGTTCACATAAACATCATGTCATTATTAATGTTGATTTAAAAATACGTCTCGAATAGAATTTTTCAAATAGTTAGGTAAGTCATTGAAGTGTTTAAGTGGTCTGGTTTCTTTGCCCCTATTCATGAATATCGAATGGAATTTTTGCTACATTTTCTAGCCCTGTTTATAGGTTCTTTTTTACAGATTAAGTGACTTTGAAAAATAATTTCAACGCTTTATAAAGTTTTGTAATCACTTCGCCTAATCGATTATGTCTAATTATAGTCGGTAAACCCGCTTTTCGTAAATCCACATAGTATATATTACATATAACGTAATCTTCTTTTCCATATACGCTCCTAAGTGGAGCATGCGGACATCACCAAACGCTTCCAGGAGATCCTTTTGCTAGCCAGCACTCTTGTCTTCTCTCAAATCAATCCCGCGTCTCTAAATTCTGCCAAATAAAGCCGAAAGATCATCATCTACGGTCTTCTTGAAAAGCGAGAGCCTGTAGGAGTGAAGACGAGGCAGCTTACGTTAAAGGTTTCCTTAGGAGTCTGCAGCACGTGTCCAAGCCAGGTCCACCAGAGTATCCTTAAAACGCTCGTTATAGGAGTCCGCTTCATCCGTTTACGGACTTCAGTGGTAGTTAGGAAATCGAAGCACCTTATGCCTAATATTCTCCTCAGGCACTTACTCTCAAAACTCAGAAGTTTGGTGTTTTGAGCTTAAATAAGGTGCCAGAATTTGCACACATATAGAAGTACCACCATTATACAAGAGTTAATTATTCGGCATTTTGTTTTGACCCAAAATAGAGTAGAAAGTTGCTCCAACAACTCCTAGGCGGGTTGCAAACTTTTTGTGCAGCCACCATTCTCAGTTATGTGAACTCCTAAGTACTTAGAACTGTCAACTTTCTCGATCCTCTGCTCATTGTTATTGAAAAGCTTATCAGGACAGAATTTGTTGCATATGATCTAGGACTTTTTTGTTTTAATATGAAGACTCAGACGAGCGTAGTTTTTCTCCTGCGATAAATTATGTACTAGATTTTCTTATTTCTGCAAGAACATGCCAAAGCAACCAAGTTACAGACACCTCGGGTAGCTTTTCCTTGTATGTGGGCACCGCCAAGAAGACTTAAGTCCTCAGATGCGGTGTGCGGTATGTGTTGGGCAAGCCGTAGTGTTTAATATATATATATATATATGGATAATTTTTATAGCACCGTTTTTGTAAAAATCACCTCATGGGCGCTGTACAATAAATAAATATCCCGCCACGTCTTGCAGCTACAGAGTGCATGGACGGTTAGGATTTATGTCCCTTGTCTCCAATTATGATATACAGGAGCTAGTTACAGCACGTCTTGCAGCTACAGAGCGCATATACAATAAAAAATCTAGCCCCTATTTACATTTTTTATTTGACAATTAAGTTAAGAGATGTCGTGATATTTAAAAAAAAATAATAAAAAACAAAAATTATAAAAATAGAAGTTAGATAACAACAAGTCTTGCAGCTACTGAGCGCATGGATGGTTGGAATTCTAGACCTCACTTACTAAATTTGGAGATTCGATAGTTGATAACATTTACTTATTGAAGCTAGATTACTAATTAAAAAATAGAAGCTAGATAACAACAAGTCTTGCAGCTACTGAGCGCATGGATGGTTGGAATTCTAGACCTCACTAACTAAATTTGGAGATTCGATAGTTGATAACATTTACCTATTGAAGCTAGATTACTAATTGTCTTGCAGCTACAAAGTGCATGGACGTCTGAAATTCTGGCAACTTAAAATTATCCATAAATTTACAAAAACAAACATTGAGCATAATGGTGAATTGCCAAGTGTTCGTGCTAAAAAGTAAACAATAAAAAACTAAACAGATAAAGCACTTCAACACTGTGGATAACATTACAGATAAAAATATCCAATTAAAGCCCATTGTTAAGTATTTTTGACTCTTATTTATCCGCGCTTTTTAAATTTGTTTGTGGTATGGTTTTCTGGAATCGTGTTTGTGTATTTTAGCATTTTTGGTTACTGTTATGACATCATCTTAACAAACTTCACGACAACTTCCTTCGGGATTTGATCAGGACTTTCTACATGTCGATCACCAGAGTTAGATAGTGCATTGATCTTTGCACAGTGGTGTGGGATAAGTTCATGACGAGGATGATGATAAATAAAACAAAATGCAGATTTACTGGTCCTTTATATTAGATATGAAATCCGTACACTTAAACTTATACTTCCATTCATAAATCGCTTACGTCTATAAATCTCAGAGTAAACATTTTCTCTTTAGACTTAAGTGCGGTGAATAAATTTTAAGTAAAACACTAACTGAATCAGATACAAGCACTTCGCAGAGCTAAAAGCGGGAGTCGATAAACCAAAAGTTGCCGCTTCAAATCTGGTTCTCCCCATTCACTCAGCTCTCGGCATTACAAACTTTTCCCATATTTTATTGTAATACTCTTTTGCTCCAGTCTACCCGGTTTTAGTAGTGTTATTCTCTAGCCTCTGAAAGTATGACAAACACATTTTTTTCTGCCCCGAATAAAGAGGTGAAAAGTCGCTCTCGGACTACGGTAAATATTTTGAACAAGTTTTTATTTCTCCTGAGATGTGTTTCGGATAAAAGACTTTTCTTGAACTTTATAAAAATTTGGTAAAAAAATATTAATTTAATGATGCTACAGATTGACAAAAAATTATAACTTAGTATTTTGGTTGAAGAACAATAAATGTGCGGGGCGTAAAACATAGGTGGTAACAATTATAAAATGTATTATTTTTTTCCAACATTATTTAAATAGATTTATACAAATAAATCCAGTTAAAATTTTTACAAATGCGTTAATTTTATTTTTATGTTTATTATTTTTTTCAATTTTATTTAAATAAATTTATACGAATAAACCAATTAAAAGTTTTACAAATATGTTTTTTTTTTTTAATTTGAAAAATAAATATTTGTACTCTTATGATTTAACCAAATATTTAATTTTGAGGGCCATTTTCAACGAGTTGTAAATAACTTACTATTATAAAATGGAATCAAGTTGAGGTAGAGTGGGATTCAAACCACAGACCTGGTCCGTGAGTCCGAATCACTGGCCACAGGACCAAATGTTAATTAATATCATTGTCAATGGTTATTTTTTTAATTGCAAAAACGCATTAAAAAATAATTGTGTTAAATAAATGATCATAAAGATAAAATATAAAAGTTTATTTAACGATAAAGAATCATAAAATGAAACTAATTGAAAAATGTTAAAAATTAGACCATTTAAAAAAAAGTTTAGTTTTTTTTTTACATGTTTTTAAATCCTTGTATGTACCTTTGTCGGCTTCGCGGCGTAATGGTCAGCGCGGTTGCGTACCATACAATAGGTCTCACGTTCGATTCCCGACTTGCTTGATGTGAAATATTTTTTAAAAAAGAGTGTTTTCACACTTGAATATTTCATAATTCCTGGACTGGTACTTGAAGCGTTAGACTGATTATTTTACATTCATGTAACAAAAATGATCAAGATACGCTGCGGATTGGTGTACTAATTCAGTGCCATATGCACTATTAGGTGCGGAAAAGGAATGATGATGATGGTGATGTACCTATATTTGCTTTTTTTTTTAAATTTATTAAAACTAATTTTTTTTAGCAAAAAGTTTACTTACACTAAAAATATAATATTTAAAAAAGGAATATTAAAATATATCCCTTTGAGATTTATTACAAAACGGCGCTACATACTCGAGTATGTACGTTTTCCATAAAAATAATGACATATTAAACACATATAAAACATTCAAATTATTCTTTTACTTATTTTACGGATGTTGAATAAAGACCGTCATTCCAAAAATCCATTATAGGATTCGTCTGAAGTCCAAATTATTTTTTTTAATTATGTAAATTCATTTTAGAACTTATAAAGGAAATTTAAATCTTTGTAAATAAAATTGAGCCTAAGAGTTAAAATCATCTTAGTAATAATAACTGAACAAAAAAACTTGCAATTTATGTACTTTTAACTCTTGTGTGGCTATGATGTCACACTAGTTGACATAGGATACAGACTTGACATATCTCTTACTTTTAAAAATGATGAACTTGTATTTTTTGTAATCTTCAAATGGACAATTCCAGGCCGGATTTGCAGAGTAAAATTTGTATAACTATGCTGGATATTGATATAAAAAATATTTATCCTTTCCACGCGAAGAATGAATGTCCGCTTATTCAGCAACACAGCTGTATAAGAGAGAGCACAAAGATATTACTTACAACAAAAAAGACAGATTCAGTCTTTAGTTGGTTGATGACTGGAATGGGAGACACACGCGCGTAAAATAAGCGGCGTATTTATGATTTTAAATTTTATTTGGCTATAACAGGTTGAATTATATGTTGACTTGCATCAATTATGAAAAATTAATTATTAAACAGTATGTTTATGTTTTTTTTTTAAATGTCTGAACATAAGAATATTCCTTCATTTACTTGTGGTAATACAATGTTACATCACCGCGCGCAAAAGGATTATTCACCACAGTATTTTTCAGACAGAGTTAACGTCCTTACGTTATGATTATACACGGAATATTCACGTTCACATATTTGTGGATTTAGCCACTCCACTTACCCATAAGCACGTTCCAAAGCAGATAGTAAAATGTGTTCATTTGTTCATAAGCGTACAGTCCTTTCAAATATTTAATAAACTTTGCTTTGTGTGCGTACCAAGGATTTTTTTAAAATGCGTGCTTACGAAAGAAAAAATCATATGTTTACTTGATTTACCGACAGGCACTTACACAGTTTAGATTTGTTATATATTTGAACAAATTGTACATAATACATAATATCGTCTGATCAATGCCAAAGTCACGAATGTACAAAATATCGTTTTGAGATATTGAGATTTAAAGTTTAGAACTGGTGTCAAAAATCTATTCATATTATTTCTAAACAAGATTCATATAATTAACATATTACAACCGAGATGAAGAATATTTTAGAGAAGGTAATATAGAGGTCTAGACATCTACAGGGTTTATGACCTGTCATTGGTTGGTTTAAGTGGCCACTTTACACACTGTGTTAAATATCCAAACTAAAATATTCACCGTTTGACTTTATTTTTATCACACTGCTGAATTTGGCATTGCAATATTTGTTGGGAATTAATTATTTGTATTTTTGTGCGCTCTGTTTAACTTTTCTGGTATATTTAATTGAAAACTAGCTGAAATGCAGATTTGCGACTTTGACATTTGCCCGACGATATTAATCTTTAACATGTATTTATATATATATCTACTATGTAAATAAAAAACATTCACGGTGTGGAAGCAATAAAAAATGACAAATACATAGTCGTTACTAATAGTTAATTCGTTAATTGTGTTATTTTTTATATGTAGCTTGTTACAACGCCTACTGTTGAAATAGTGATGCGAATTTTCGCTTTTTTTCATTTACATTTCGCCGTAAAACACCTGACGTATTTACTCCACCTTATGAGATTTTCTTCCCCCTACGCGGAAGCCAGGAGACTTTGACGCAAAATATGGTGGAGAATGTTGCGTAAATGAGAAAATATGTACAAGGGAAAATTAGTTTTAACACCCCCACATTTTTATTTAGTTTTGTATTCTGATCTCCGCTCAGGAAATAATGTAATACTTTAATTACTCATTCAATTTTACTCACCGAATTTACTTATTCCATCCAATTTATTTTTCCGAATTTTAACCTTAAAGTAGCAATCGAGTCAATGCTGAACTGTATTCTGCATCCCCCTGGACACTGAATAAATAAAAAAAATAATCAAGATAATAAAAATATTTTACCTACTCATTTAAACCAAAAAGTTCAGGGGTTTAAAACGAATTTATTAGTCATGAATTAAATAACAAAATATAATTAACATATTGCAATAGAGATGGAGAACATTTTCGAAAAGGTAATGTGAAAGTCTGGGCATCTACGTGGCTTATAACTTGTCATTGGCTGGTTTAAGCGGCCACTTTACACACTGTAATATTCACCATTCTATCAATATTTTAACATCAACATTCCTTTAATTCTTCCATCTGTAGATGTTTGTGAAGCTAAAGACCTGAAAACTTTATTGGTGTGGGTGAAATTCATCTGATTGAATTATTTCACCCACATCCTACGCAACGCCTGAAAATATTAAAAAAATTTCATACTTCTTAGACGAGGTGGATTTATCAACTATGTTTTGAGTTTGTCCAAATTTTTGCAGACAAGAAATGAATTCAACCTCCTATGAGCTGTTTATATTTACATATAACAACAAAGATGAAGAACATTTCAAAGTAGAAAATATAAAAGTCTAGGCATCTACTAGGCTTATGATCTATTTTTTTATTTGAGTGACCACTTTACACACTGTGTAACATTTAACATTCTGTTCATGTTCTCCATCCCGGTACGCTTTTTCAATATTTTTTTTCGGTGTGTTTGCTTTCCCTTTCCGCACCTAATGGTGCATACGGCACTGCATCGGTACACCAATTGCAGCGAATTTTGATCATTTTTGTTACATAAGGTAAGATGATCAGTCATACGCTTCAGGTACCAGTCCAGGGACTATGAAATATTCAAGTGTGAAAACACCTTTTTAAATAAATATTTCACATCAACCATTTCGGAAATCGAACCCGAGATCTCTTGCGTGGCAAGCTAACGCGCTGACCATTACGCCACGAGGCCGACGAGTGTTTATATAGAAAACTATAATTGGCCCATAATTTTGGTTTGTTTGTTAATATTGCTTTTTTTTTGTTACAATGGCTGTTGTTTTATTTTAATAAATAAATAAAAAAATAATAAATAAATATTTGTGTTGTAATATGTTCATATTAGCAAACATATTATAACAGAGATGAAGAACATTTAAGAGAAGGTAATATAGAAGTCTAGGCATCTACAGGGCTTATGACCTGTCAATGGCTGGTTTAAGTGGCAGTATGTAGGTGAAATAATTCAATTAAATGAATATCACCCGCAAAAATAAAGGTTTCAGCTCTTTAACTTCACAAACATCAACAGATGAAAGAATTGAAGAAATATAGATGTTCAAATATAGGCAGAATGGTGAATGTTACACAGTGTGTAAAATGGCCACTTAAACCAGCCATTGACAGGTCATAATCCTTGTAGATGCCTAGACTTCTATATTACCTTCTTTTAAATGTTCTTCATCTCTGTTGTAATATGTTAATATAAACAGCTCCCCAGGGAGTTGAATCCAGTCCTTGTCTACAAAAATTTGGACAAACTCAAACATTGTTAATAAAATATAATTTTATGTAAGAATGGGGTGTGGGTGAACACATGAAAACGTGTTATTTGTATTAAGATGAATATTCTCAAGAAAAAAAAGATTGATATGAAACAAAAGGCGTAATTTTGTAATCCGTCTTAATATTCTGTTGTGTAAGATGTTTCGTGGAAGTCCTAGCGTTTCACGCGATATGTCAAAATGGACGTTGGCGGGAATACAGTATGTCTCATTTGTAATCTACTAACTCCGCGAGGATTGGTCGGTCCAAATCCGAAGACAGATTATGACGTCACAACCTCCCCCACCACCAGCGAAACAAAGGTCGTGAGGTGTATGGCGCCAGAAAAGTGCGGAAATCGTAAAATGAATGTTCTAAGAAAGAAAGCGTTTTTTTTAACCCCTTCAGAATGGGGAAACATCATTTTTTTTACATCTTTAAAGGTCTATGAAATAAAGGTATATGAAATACTGTCCAGTAAAAAAATTTTTTTTTTGCTAATTATTAGTATTAACATGTTACAACAGAGATGAAGAACATTTAAGAGAAGGTAATATAGAAGTCTACAGGGCTTATGACCTGTCAATGGCTGGTTTAAGTGGCCACTTTACACACTGTGTAACATTCACCATTCTGCCTATATTTGAACATCTATATTCCTTCAATTCTTCCATCTGTTGATGTTTGTGAAGTTACCTTGTCTACAAAAATTTGGACAAACTCAAAATATTGTTAATGATTAGTAGTTTATTATAGATATAAAAGACGTGTGATACTTTAATCCACAAATTTGGAATATCCAGTGACCGGTTTTATCGCTTCTGTGACATCTTGGAGACTGGTATCTTTATAAAGGAGTTCAATATATTTATGCAAAACAGAGGTACGAGTAAGGATAGAGAATTCAAAATTATATGAAATTAAATTAAATAAAGTTGTTTTTATTCTAAGGATCATAATCGAAATTTTTCGGGTTTGACTAATGAGTTGATATAATGCTATTTGAATGAGTTTAAGAATATTTTTTTTTTTTAGTATCCCACCTTCGTGAGTGTGATTTTTGTCAATTGTGGTTTCTGAAAAACAAGGGGTAGTAAAAATATTCAAATCATTAGTAAAAATATATTACAATGGTTAAATACGTCTTTTATTTCTTTAATAAATTACAATGAATTTCCAAACTTAAATTATTAAGAGCATTAAAATTCATTTTAAATATTTAATTTTGTTTTCCCGCAAAAACGGTAATTCCATTGACCACGCCCCTAATACGTCACGATTCATGTTTGATTGATCCTGAGCATTGACATTTATTTAGAATATTTTCACAAATATTGACGTCACAACAACCAAGGCGAAACACGTCGCGTTTTTCTAGCAACGTATTCTTACTAAATTTATTTTTACATTTATGTACGAAAATATATCTCCACAATATCTATATAGTTTTTGTCGATATTTGTAGTATGTGATATTTCCCTATTGTTCAAAAAAAATAGTCAGCCAACATGAAACTAAAAATATTCTTGAAAATATTTATTTAATAATTATGTATTTTTATGAACGCGTTTACATACCATGTTTAAGATCTTCGATTTAATTCCCAGCTAGTCATGTTAATTATAATTGTTTGTGATATTCAAATTCCAATCGCAACAGAGAAGGAAAATATTTTTAACATGGTAATAATGAAGTTCAGTGTCTTCTTTCCTTTTTTTATTTGTTAATGGTATATTAAACTGGGCCAAAATTTTTTTTTTATTTTTATATATCGTATTTTCAGCGCTATGTTTTTTTGAAGTTTTGTGTTTCTGAAACAGCCCCGCGTGTGACGTCAGAGGTTGTTCTCTGACAGTTCTTCTGATTGGTTCGTTTACGGAGACTAAACTGGATATCTTTCAAAGCTCTCATATTTTTGGATGGTTCATATGAACCAGTGATGTCATTCAGAGTTGTGCGTTTTTATTCAAATATATATATATTTTTTTTGTACATTTTTTGTACATTTGCTTTACAATTTAATGCTTTTAATTTTACCGCGAGCAAGATAAGATTTTTCGTATCCAATTCCCCGTAGGGATGAAGTTCCTCTTTTGATAGTGGCTACACAACATACTTAGTAAGTTAAATTCACCATTTCGTCCCCATTTCTCATCTCTTTAATTTGTTTATTGAAGTAAAATAGCTTAATCCTTGAAAATCCTTGCCGCAAAGTCCTGCATCTCGTCCTCCACTGCGCTCTATTCTCTACAGCCCTCTTCAGCTCAACATATGAGGCGATTCAAGTCCTTGCACACTTGTTCTAAATACTCCCATCAGTGGTACCCTCTGCAATTTGTCCTTTCAGTAGCTCAATTACAAACAACTATGGAAGTGCTTAAAAACATGCTAAGCAAATGAGCGATTAGATTGAACAATAAGGAACATAACAATGTTTGATTATGTCCAAATGCTTGCAGACTGGCTGGATTTCCTCCCTAGGGAGTTGTTCATATTTAAATTTATTTCAACAGAGAGGGAAAAAGTTTTCGAGAAGGGAATATGGAAGTCTAGGCATTTACAGGGCTTATGACCTGTCATTGGCTGGTTTAAGTGGCCACTTTATACACTGTGTAACATTCACCATTCTGCCCATGTTTGAACATCCACATTTCCTCAACTCTTCCATCTGTTGACTTTTGTGAAGTGAAAGAGCTGAAACCTTTATCACGTGGGTGAGATTCATCCGGCTGAACCAAATCACCTACTAGGCAACGCCTGGAAACAATTTTCCAATTTTTATACTTCTTCTTTTACCAGGTAGTAATTCAACAATGTTTGATTAGGTCCAAATGCTTGCAGACTGGCTGGATTTCCTCCCTAGGGAGTTGTTCATTGGTAAAAGAAGAAGTATAAAAATTGGAAAATTGTTTCCAGGCGTTGCCTAGTAGGTGATTTGGTTCAGCCGGATGAATCTCACCCACGTGATAAAGGTTTCAGCTCTTTCACTTCACAAAAGTCAACAGATGGAAGAGTTGAGGAAATGTGGATGTTCAAACATGGGCAGAATGGTGAATGTTACACAGTGTGTAAAGTGGCCACTTAAACCAGCCAATGACAGGTCATAAGCCCTGTAAATGCCTAGACTTCCATATTCCCTTCTCGAAAACTTTTTCTCTCTCTGTTGAAATAAATTTAAATAAGAAACATGCTTAAGTTATCACGGTCATGAGTTAACGCGTGTGTAATCTCTAAGTCAACGCTCGTGTCGGTTTATTTTTTGTTTTCCTCATATATATAAACAGTTCACTGGCGAAAAATTGGCGCTTACTATAAAGAAAACCATACAATGTTTTGCATTTGTAAAATAGTAAGGAGTATCTAATACAAAAAAGTAAAAACTTACAATTACTATAAGGATTGCTTTTCTTGCCATTTGGCTTGCCAACCGCCGCGCCGGCTAAATGCAATAAATAGCATGATAAATAATAAATAAATAAAATAAAATAGAAATTTAGGAATATTTTCCACATTTACACCGGTAACAATTTTGTGATTCCGCAGCAGGATTATACATCGTAAAACGTAAATATTTTGACATTTAATATAAGGTGTTCACGGACGTTCCATTATGATTGCGAATACGGTAAACATCCATGGTGAGAAATTGTTATCACGTCGTTTATTGGCACGTTGATAGTTATTTGTGATTGAGCTACAGGTATTCCTTGTATTACGTCATGCAGGAGACCCCCATGGCGCATAATATTGCCAATCTATTAAACTTGCCTCTCTGTTATGGTTTTGATTAGGTGCCCCCCTTCTTCGATTGACAACCTCGTCATTAGTGGTCTCTCCAGGAAATTTCTAATATTCTTCTGTATCACCACATCGCAAAGGTCTATAGTCTTTTTTTAATTCTTTCGGTAAGGCACTATGTTTCATAACCGTACATCAATAGCTCCATACATGTCTTGAAAAGTTGAAGCTAGGTTTATATTGTTTGACTCAAAAATCTTAGATTTTTTTGTTAAACGCAAGCCTTGCTTGATGTATGCAGCGACTTTTCTTTTTATTCTACCGTCACAGATAATCCTGCTTCCAAGGCACACAAACTCTTTTACGTTGCTCCTTACATTACTACATTTATTTGCTGCTCATTACGGGCCAAAGTCATCACTTTAGTTTTGTTCCTGTTTCTTTTCATGTTATATTTATTATTTAATACCATCTCTTTGGTCGCCAGAGCTTCTGTAAATCTTTCTCCGAGAACTTTTTGTGTTGATTTGAGTGAAGTTCCAGCTCCTCAACATTACAAAACCGTTACAATTGAAAGAATTAAAGAAATAAAAATGTTTACACATGGATAGAATATTAAAATATTTCATATATTTATGTTAATGTAATACTTTTGATTTGATCATTTCTTTGATGATATGCATGCTTCCATTTTTTATTTTGTTGTATCCCAACTCAACACAGGGTTCTTGGCTTCAAAGAGTTAGGGACACGTATTTTTTTTTTTAATATATGTCTTTGTATTAATACATAAATCTGCCAGCTTTGAGATATTCACATTTTAAGGTTCAATTATTTGTTCATATGTAAAATTGACATAAAATATGGAATGCGAAACATCAACCAATTAATCATCATGATTCCTCTTTTTGCACCCAGTGGTGCAAAGAACACTGCATTTTAAAATCAAATGCAGTGTTCTTCTCGTTTTTCCATTTATTTTATGAATGTAAGGTGTACAACTCTACGCCTCAAGTGTCAGTCAAAAAACAATGAAATATTGCAGTAAAAAAAAACCTTCTAAATAAATATTTTACATCCACACACTCGGGAATTGTACTCGGGATCTCAAGGATGGTAATCAAACGTCCCATGACTCTACACGATCCACTCAATTTTCTTGTTTAGGATTTGAAAATTAAAACAGCCGTCGGCGTCGAGTCTAAAACACTCGTTCAGAATTCTGGTTCTATTTTGCACCCAGAACTGTATTATTCATCTGCCCCGCCACAGAATCAACTCAATTAGAAGCATCTTCAAAAAATTAGTTTCGAATCGTGTTTGTAATATTTATATCTATAATGGAAACTGGATTTAAGAAGTCACTTGGATTTTAGCCAAAACGACGAATCTCCTAGAATCCCAAATCCCCGGCAAACTGAAAACCGAAACGAAAACTCTAATCTTAAATCTCCTTTCGCAGATATCAATTTGAGTTATTTATTTGAGTTGCTTGTTTATTGAAAGTATACTTCGTCCCAATATATTCCAAATCTCCGATATTCCATTCTAGTACATTTTTCAATTGAAGATTTAGATTAATGTACCAGCTAATGCTTTCCTTTAGGGGGATTGGATCCACTGCTAAATAACGAAGTATAACGAATACACGAGCAAAAAAGAGTTGGCCCATTGTTGTCATTATTTATTATCTCTCTTTACGTCTTGTGACATTTTGCTTACGTCGACAAAATAACATTTATTTTTTCGGTCATATGGTAAGCGTTTTTTATGCTGCGAGAATTCGTACAGTGTAGTGAAAAGTATTTTTTAGAATTAATTATAAGTAAGGTTGACCTTTTCAGAGTTAAAACCAGGAGATATATTCATAAAAGTCAAACACGCTTATCACTATACCGCAAAGGGGTCATTTAAAAATACACAATAAGTTAATGTGTGTTAATCCTTTGATCCTAAAACTATAGCATAGAGCATGAACCTAGATTTTTATTTTTTAAATATATAAAAAATTGCATCTGCAAAATGACAAATCAATATTCTACTTTGGCACTAAGGATAATTCAAACAAGCGAAACAGTGCGATATAGCAGAATACTTGTAAAGATCTATCTATTCCTATTTGAAATCAATCAATTGTATTAAAAAAATAATTTACGTATTTGCAAAAGTGTAAACAGATATATCTTTATAGGTACACATCGGGAAATAAATGTGTTTATAAGTGTGTAAATAATACATAAATATGAATGCAATGAATAATATATACGATTTTTTTAAAGGAATAACCCGCTAGGCCTCTATTTTGAGGCTTGTCAGCAAGGGGGATAGAGAGGATATGGAAGGAGGTAATGATAAATACACCACAACACCCAGACTAATTGAGAAAAAAATCTTGGATTTTTTTTTGCAACTGGCGGGAATCGAACCCACGACGCCAGTTTCACAGATAGCCGTGTATCCAACTGCGCCACGGCGCCTGTCTAATATTATAATGTATGAAGTATTAGTGATATGTATAAACTAATTATGTATGTATAAAATATAATATGAGTATGTGTATGCGAATATATATGTAAATAAATATATGTGTGTATGTATGTTTATGAATACATTTTAAGTGCCTCGACTCAACACGGATTTTCTAGCGAGTCGGTGCATGTTCACAGGCATGGTTCTTTTTTGATAGTATCGCTATAAACTGTGTCTCTGTTCCTAATAAATTTACACAACGTACAACGTTATAAATAAATAAAAAGGATAAGTATTTAACACTCGTCCACACAAATAATGGACGCTGTAATGCGAAAAGAGGGTGAAGAACACACTGCATAATAACTCAGAAAAACTTAGAAAAAATAATAAACTAAACATTAGAATTAAATACTTATTAAACTAATAAAACATAAATCATATGTATGAAATTAAAAATATAAACTAGTGTATAAAACAATGATTTGATTAAAATTAATAAAATATACTACAAAAAATGATTGGTATAAATAATGTTTTTTTTTTTTTTATATTTAAAAGAAATATTTGCGTTCTTATAATTTACGCAAATATTTAATTTTGAGGGTCATTTTCAACGAGTTGTAAATAACTCACTATTAGAAAATGGAAACCAAGTTGGGGTAGAGTGGGATTCGAACCACGGACCTTTGATCCGTGAGTCCGAGACACTAGCCACGGGACCACAACCCAATTCAAAATCACTGCATATTTGAAAAAAAAAATTAAGTTAAGCAATAATATTACAAAACAAAGTTTTAACCAAAGGTTCTAAATATTATTTTGCTCACCGCCCACTTTGATAATAGTTTTTTTTCTAGAGCCCCTCCCCAATTATTTTTCCTTACCGTGTGTCGCAAAACTGAAACAGCTATTGCCACAGTTATATTTAAACGAGTAATTACACTGTAATATATATAGTCGTAAGATAGGATATGACACCAATCCTATTTCTAAGTTTAAAGAAGAATGAATCAATGAGAGCAATTAAAACGCTTACTTAATTATACTTGGAATTATTATTATTAACCCTCAAAATACATTAAATACATTACTTATCTAATGAGAATGTTGAATTCGATGCATTATAAGGAGTTTGTTAATATCAGATTCGATTTGACTTAAAAACAACTCTGCGTTCAGTAACAGGGACCATTTTTTTTAGTTACCAGTGTTGCTACAGTACTAAATCCACGTTCAGATAAATAGGACGATGGTAATGCTATCTAAATTTTTTTAACAATCGACCCTAATCCTAGGTACAGTTGCAAAATTGGCTTCTGCACCCAAAATTCTTGGTAGCATTTTTTAAATTTAATTTCTCATTTGTCATCAGTTCTGTTATTTCTTCTTCTAACTAGCATGATCCTGATGTGTTGACGTTTGAAAAAGGATCCAAAACCCAGTATAGTATGTCCATGTTTAAAATATCCTGGAATCGTTTCCTGAAATCACTTTGGACGTTTTTAAGATTGACAGTAAACACAGAATGATACTGCTGATAAATTTAGAAAGTTATTGAATTCCCGACTGCCGATATTCATTTTATATAATAGCAGTTTGAATACAAAAGCAGTATCGCTATTTTTTGTTTGAATCAAGTTTAAGTCGTCGGCATTGCCTCGAAGTTGTCGATTGACATCGTAAAACAATTTATACAGCTCTGTCAAGTATGTAATACCGTTCTTTGATGAGATGAGGTTGTCGCGCAACAGTGTGTCTGTGTTCTCTAAGAACTCTATCACAGACCTAAACAGATGGTAAAATCGAGTCAATCAAGTACCTTTTGTCAGCCAGAACATATCGGTGTGAAGCAGCAATCGATTGAAAACTTTGTCATTCTCAATTAAAAAATCGACCAAATAATCTGTTATTCAACGAGTTACTTCTGATTTTATTAACTGCTCTGATAACAAATTGCAGTTATGTATGGAGGCTTTCACTCAGATTTTTCAAATCAAATGCTGGTAATTAATTAGCAAGCACGTTAGTAACTTTAATTTTAAAGTACGCTATATAGCCTTTGTGACACTTTGTCATAGCTATCTGTAGCAACAGACAAAATATTATGAAAATAAATTTCCTTTTCGTCACAATACTTTTCCTGCGCATTAAATATGGTTTTTCTTTTGTATCTGTTTAAAATTTGTATCAAACAATAGTACTTGACATACTTTCTCATCTTTGATGAACCTCGCGTATGATAATAACAATGCTTCATAATGGTAAAGTGGACTCATCCAGCTGAATTGATAATTCACAAGTCTGTAGATAATGGTATTTGGATTTTTTAATGTTTTCAGACATCTCATCAATTTGTCTTTGCACAGAACTATTGCTCAAAGGAATTTTTTGGATAATATCTGCAGCTGGTCAATAAAACACAGTAGTTTTTACTTATTTTACTGCTGGTAAAATTAAACTTTCCCCAACTGTATGTGGTTAGCCTGTTTTAGCAATCAAAAATGAGATATTGTACAAAGCTCAAAGTCCGTCGATGTCTTGCTTAGAAGCTGATGAAAAAAGTTTTGATGTAGTTGGCTGAATTTTGTCTTAAAAATGAGTTATATATTTGTCTTTCTTATCCGGGTGTATTTTATTAAAATGATCTTGAAGCTTATAAGGCTTCATCGCTTCATTTAAAAATGTTTTTTTTTACAAATAAAGCACATTGGCGATAGCAGATTTGTACAATTAACGATACATGTGTACTTAATATAATCCACCCTATACTGTTGTCTCTTCTTTTTTGCTTTCGACGTGGTTTTTACTTTTCAGATACGTAGGAAAAATATCAACTCTTAAAACCCGGATTTTCATTGCGCGCGATGATGTTATTTAAAATAAAATGAAAAATCACCACCTTTATATAAACTGGAGGCATATACTCTAAACACGCTTTGACAGGAATAAGATAAACATGCAGTGATTCGTATAAAACAGGAGGCGCGGAAATAAAGCGCGGACGCCATGCGGGGACAAGGGGGCGCGAAAGCAGAGTGCGGGTCGAAAGTTGCGAAGCTCAGTCTTGTCGACGCATGTGTACTCATTCGCTGATTCTCGAATGCCCCGAAGACTTTTAGGAAGTTAGAACAAACACATGTAATACTTTTGATTCTTGCAGGATTGAAAAAATCGCGTTATTTAACAAAAACTTGTTACTTTTTTTGCTATTTTTTATTTATTTATATATCAGCGGTTCAAATAATCTTTTACATTAAAAAAAATACAGAAACAATCACAGCAGTAAACAACTAATCATGTAATATATAATATGAAAAAAAGTCGAATAATCAAAACTAATACAAAGAAATTAAAATTTAAAAAAAAACAACAAAAAAGTTTATAAAAACAACATATCTAAGATGACAAATAAAAGATAACAATTAAAGTTAGAAAATCTTATGTTCTAAACGTAAATATATCAAAGTAAAGTTAAGAATTATGTTAAATAAATATAAGGTGGCTAGTATTTAACTAGGTAAAAATAAAAAAAAGTGCTACTATAATCCTTTATAGATAATAAGTTTTTTGGAGCAATATGAAACTGAAATAATCTTAAAAAACACATTTATTTTTTCAGTTGGTTGGAAGAAGTTGCCATCTGGCAATAAATTAACCAATATAATATACAATTTTTATATATAAAGAAATAAACAAAACACGTATCCAAGTAAACAAAGTTATATTTAATAATATATTTAAAAATAAATTTATCTCTTTTCCAAAACATGACGAGAGAGATTACATTTCAATGCATTAACAGAGTTTGTATTAAAAATATCAATTATTTGTTTAAGCTTTTTTCCATATCTATGTAACCTGAATATAGGTGAATGCATTTAGAAGTTAAAGTTAATTAACAGGCTCTTTTTAACCAAGTTAATCAACAGATTCTTATTTAGTTCACCTGTATTTATATCTTAAATTTTTCACGTGAAATCAGAAGTTTAATTTTTTTTAATTAAAAATCAAAAAAAAAAATTGAATCATTTAATTTAATGGAATATTTCAGTTTAATTTTCATCAACTTCTGGAACTACCGTTAACTATTGAATTCTCGCACAAGTGATAAAAATAATTACAATACATTCAATTACAAAAATAAACCGGTATGATAATTTTATTTGCTTTATAAGTACGTGATTTTTATACCTGCCCACCCCCTCACCGTGCCATCTCAACGCCCTGAAATTTTCTCTTGGTGGTACTGCCCCCCTGAAAGTCTCAAACGCCTATATGGTGGCGTTATCGCCCACGTTGAAAACCTATGATTTAAACGATATTAAAAAATAAAATGAAACAAAGAAATTATAGATAAGGAAAAAAGGATAATTACAAGGAAAGAAAACTGAAAGGAATACAATTTATATTACGCATCGCATTCCGTCATCGATTTTTTAAAGGCCATAAAAAGTCATAATCTCTAATGTTATTTAAATGGAGTCGATCATTTTGTCGCACTCTTTATGCTCAAGATTAAATTGAAAGTTAATCAGGAGTTTAAGATAAGCGTGAGTTTGGGCAAGGCGGATAAATTTAGTGTTCTTGACTTGAGTCATCATCCATCTTACCGTCATTTGTCTTTGGGAAGATAAATCACCTGGCAGAAAAGCGAATTCCAAATAGAATGAGAAAATCTATGGTCGAAATTAATAAGAAGAAACTGTGCATGTTGATTTTAAATCGAAAATTGAATTGAAAACAACAAGGCCAGAAATTCTGAAAACATTTTTTCATTTTTTGAAAAAATGTGTTTACCCATGAAAATTATTCCAAGAACAACATATGGAAACAAATAAATATGTCTGAAATTTCGCCGCCACCTTTTAATAAATAAAATAAATGTATATGTAAATAATAAATACTAACAACCAACAGTCACCTATCGCTGTCTGTTCCCTGCTAGGGAATTTCGGCCTTTCGGGCCTCGTAATATTGTTCCTGCGGGCCTCAGTTCATTGATTAGGTTCACGGCCACTTTGAAATATCAATTCTTTGAGCCTCAAAATTGTTTTTTTGCTATTCGAAGCAATTTAAATGCATTAATGAAAACACACAAAATTAGCCAATTTGATTGTTTTTATTATTTAGTTTTTTTTTTAAATATATTTTTAGGCAAATAAACACATATATAAATATATCACTGTAACAATGTGTATTTCGCATGCCAAGTTGCACGGCTGTATAAATCTTGAAAAGTTTAATTGCGAGTTAATCTTATAAGTTGGACGTGAGTAGGGACTTAAAATATTGCCATGGAGCATTGTAGGCCTGCGGCCCTCGGCTAATCGATCGGAAAAGGTTGGCAGATAAACAGTACTAGATGTAGGCCGGGCCCTTGGCTACCCCAGTGCCAATGAATGACCACCGGCCAATCCTGAAATCAGCATGAAATTTCGTTGGCAACTGCTAAGTGAATTTGCTAATAAAAATTATTTGTAAACATTAAAAATATGAAAAAAAAACTAAAAAAAAAAAATCCCATTTTTTAAAAAAAAAGGGTTTATTTTCAAAGTTTTGGAATATTTTGAGGTACCATCAACTATGGCGGCATCTTTACCTCATTTTTCCATAAAAAAGTTAATAAGTCGGAAAAAGATATCCGTTTTAAGCTATGACTTTGGATATGTAAGTAACATTTGACTTTACTTATATTTGTTCATTGGCCCTTTTAACTGTAAAACTAACAGACTTATATTAAAAATTAAGGCGTCGGTAAAGAAGCCACACAATAGACGATCATCTTTTCCTTCTTCTTCTGCTTTCTCTAGGACTGTGTTTTGTTATTGCTCGGAGCCTGTTCCTGGGATGCGGACGTCCAACTGTCCTTTTATCTTTTGGGTTGTCTTCCGGGGGGTCTGCTGCCAACTGGTATTGCACCTGTCACTATATTCACAACTCTTTCTGAATCTGCTTTCTCCACGTGCTCTCTCCAGAAACGTCTTCTTGATCTTCTCCGTTGCACAATATCTTCGACATCGCAGATCCTTCTTATTACGGAGTTTCTTACTCTGTTTTGGATTGTCGTTCCCGCAATGGGTTGGAGAGTTTTCATTTCACTCTATCTTAGGAGGCTTTTTGTTCTAGTCCTGTTCTTGTTTCAATACCGCATGTCATAATAAGTCTAATATAGATTATATAAACTCGTACTTTGCTCTCTTTTAGCATATGTTTGTATCTGCATACAGCATTTTTTAAGCATCGAGCCACAATGGCGGTTTTGTTTGTTTGTTCTTTTACTTCTTCACAAAATCATTGCTGCTGGATATCTCCCAAATACTTAAAGTGCATAACTTGCTCTTTTATTTTACTGTCTATTGCAAGTTGGTATCATATTGGTTGCATTGAGACTACCATGTTTTTCGTTTTATCTATGGAGATTTTCATATTAAATATGATTATATTTGTGTATAACATTATTCATTCTAAAAAAAAACAAATTTATTAAAGCCAACATGAACATGATCACAATACCAGAGAAAATATAAAAATCAGACTCCTATTAAGAAAAAGGGGGAATCACAAAATTCATTTTGTATACGGCAGTAAAAAAAAATATTATGATCTAATTTTTTTTTCATAATTCAAACGAAAAGTTAAGAAATATGTGTAAAATAACTTATAAATGAAATAAGTTTACATTTGTATTATTACAGAACGTTCAAAATTAAAAATACAATATTTCCAATAAAACTGATAGCTCATGTATAAAATCTATTGACCTGGTACTTCTTTTAAGGTTGACTGACTATAGGGCCAAAGCACCTATGAATGACCGTTTAAGGTTCAGCTTGAAGTGAAATCCACATTAAAGGTATAAATTTCATTATTTAAGCGTACAAAATAAAATAAAACATTAATTACTTTTTTTATTAAGTTCACATTTAGTTCTTTTAATTCTTTATTGAAATACGAGTACTACAATTAAAATTAATATTAATCACCAGTAAATGACCGTACTACCCCAGTAAAAATAATACTCAGATTTAGTTACATCATAACATTATAAACCACCCAACCACATTAGAATATGGATATATTTAGATAATTGCGTAAGAAATAGTATCAAATAAAACACTTACCACACCTTTCCTTATAAAACACTATCAATCTCAGAACAATAACGGGGAGACACACTATTACCTTTTGATAACCCACAGTTCAAAACTGATAAATTTGTTTCTTACCAAAAAATGTGTCCACCTACTACTTTTGTCATAGTTTCTAGTGTTAAAAGTTTTTTGACTGGACACATGTGGCAAATCCTTATTTATTGTGTTTTATTAACCACTGGTTATTTACTGAGGGGGGTCATACAGAGGAATTTACTGGCAACCTGGTTAGTTGGTAAAGATGCCCGACATTCCACATTAATTTCCATACAAATGAGTAGGGCTGCTACCAGTTCAAGAGATTAGGTGTAGTTGTTATTATTAGTTAAATATAACCTCCACCTTGTTTTGCATAATCTAACATTCAATCAAAAATCTAATTGAAACCCTATTGATTGGACAATTTGCCAACCACCAAGCGACGCTTGAAAATCACTTTTACGTCTTTATAAGAGGGTGTAACTTAAAATAAATCGGTTCTACGTAACTCTGATCAGTAGTTACAACGAAAACGATAAAAATGCACTGTCATCTCCATCAGCAAAAAAACTTACAAAACTAGAGCAGTGCTGACAGTGTAAACATTTTTTAAAGTAGGTCCGTTAAAAAATCCCAACAGTCATGATAGTCCGTACCGCTTACAAATATCTTTAAATTGATATTTTCCTAACACTTGGTAGACGTAGGTAAAGTTGACTGAGGTAGGTAAAGATGCCACAGTTGACCGATACCTATAAAGAAAAATATTTAAAGAATTTCGTCCAGCGCCATATCATAACATAATCCTGTTAAACAAAAAAACAAACAAATCTTTACGCCATTTCCCCGTAGGGGTAGGCAGAGAGGATACAACGCCATATCAATGTTCCTTCCAAAGTTTTAAGAAATAACCCTCTTCTTCACATACCTCTTGTTTCATCTAATTATAGGCAAAATTCATATTTATGGCGAACTTTTAATAATTTTAATAAACTAAATAAATCATTTAACATAGATTTATTTGAAAATAATCTTAATAACGTGCGGCGTTTGCTTTTAAAATAACTCGTAGTATTTTTTTTCTTTTCTTTTAAATTTACATTTAATTACTATTCATTTTATGTTCGAGAATCTTTTTTAACTTACTGTGATGCTACTTGTGAAAACCTGTAATTGGCTTATTTGTTATTTGTTTTGTTATATAAATATGATATAATTATAGCTGTTGGTTATCCAAATAAATAAAATAAATAAAAATAAATAAATAAATAAAATAAATATCACTCTATCTCTGCATAAATACCTGGCTTCCCCTACATTCATACATCTTTTCATGCTCGCACGCCGATTATTTCTTCTTTTGACATATCCATCTTCAAGTATCTGATGGACTTGATCGTGCCATGTCTTTCTCGGCCTTCCTCGTTTTCTGCATCCATCAACATTCGCACCGTAGATCCGTTTAGCCGTTTTTTTGTTGTCCATTTGCTCTAACTTTTCTTTAAAAAAATATACAAACCACAGACTTCATAGATGCACCGAGCTGTACATATTATATAAAAATACGAAAATAATACCAGGAGAAAAAACAGAAATAAACATTATTTTACTATAATCTAACTTGAAAAAATGTGGCTGTTACAAATATGTTAGTATTGTTGATGTTTGAAGCTCTTTCTTTGTGGAACATTATTATTTGATACATTAAAATAAAAAAGAATCACTTTGTTTTTATGTACCACTTATATTTTTTATAATTTGACAACCAACTAGTTTCGGCAAAACTATGCATTCTTAGTCATGGCCATGACTGCAAGTCATTTTATATAGGAAAAACATCACGTATTTTTAAAACAAGAGTTAAAGAATTGTGAGATGTCTTAATAACAATAATTTTTCTGAGTTTGCTGACCATATCCTAACAAATAGCCATTCATTCAACTTTGAAGATGGCATCGAAATTCTACATCCAAACAAAAAAGGACATGCACTTAAATATTTTGAAATATTGGAGATGAGAAAGGCTGTAAATAAAAATTTAAATATTATTAATAATCAAATGAATCTTAGTAATAGTCCCATTTTGAATATGTTCCCTCTCCCTAAATCCAAACACAAACCTCCTCTTTTCTCTACCCACGTAGCCACGCCCATTCTACCTCCACTGTGAAAAATTGATATATGTTATGTTAGTTTGTAATTAACCCTGAAGAAGGCAAAGTATTGCCATAACTAATTAGTTGTCAAATTATAAAAAAATATAAGTGGTACATAAAAACAAAGTGATATTATTTTATTTTAATGTATTAAATAAGTTAGTTCTTAAAAAAAATGTTTAATGTGTAGTGAATGAAAAACAGTATCCAGTTAAGGTTTCATTGATAATTATATATTTATTATTGATTTATAATTAGATATAAAGGATATTTATAAAAAATGTTTGTTTTAGAATGTATAATTAAATCAGATGGCCCAATTTATCAATTTTAACGTGTTAATATTTTTATATTTATTTTAATATTTTATTTTATTTTTGCACCACAACAGGCCAGGAGGCCCAATTACAGTGGTGAATTACATCACAGAACACCCAGGCTTGAGAAAAATCACATTTAATTTTTGTGTTCTCACCGGGAATCGAACCCGGAACCTTCCGTCTGTGAGTCAAGCGTCTTGACCACTACACCATGAAGGCCGCGTATATGATTTTCACCAAAATTTTTCTTAGCCTCTGGACTAATTCTGAATTGTATGACTTATCATCTTACCTAAATTTAGCAAATGATTGACATAAATTGCAATGACCATGAACCAATTCAGTGCCAGATGCACCGCTGGGTGCGGATAGAGAAATAAACAAATAATAAAAAAATACAAGTATTGCAAAAATGATTAGAAAGCATACAGGCCAAGATTTACAATTTAAATTTATTTCAACAGAACATTTTTGAGAAGGGAATATGGAAGTCTAGGCATTTACAGGTTTCAGCACTTTTACTTCACAAAAGTCAACAGATGGAAGAGTTGAGAAAATGTGGATGTTCAAACATGGGCAGAACGGTGAATGTTACACAGTGTGTAAAGTGGCCACTTAAACCAGCCAATGACAGGTCATAAGCCCTGTAAATGCCTAGACTTTTATATTCCCTTCTCAATTAATGAATTAAATTTAAATATGAATAACTCCCTAGGGAGGAAATACAGCCAGTCAGCAAACATTTTGACATACTCAAACATTGTTCAAGATTTACAAAACTACCAAAAAAAAATTAACAAAGATACAGAAAAAGATTTGTGGAACAAAAATATATAATTTAAAACCAACATGCTGATAGGACACGTGCTAATATAGGCTCGCACCAACGTGAACTGATAATAATAATTAAATATCTCTGTCAGTGATCGTTGGTATTAGCATTTAATCGCATGCGTCCTATCAGCACGCTGGTTTTATATATTTGTGCAACTACTAAGGTGTAAAGTGGGATGTGCATGTTAGTGTTATTAGTGCCCTGAGGAAGAGGTGGATACGCCTCGAAACCGGTAGACATGAAAAGTCGATAAGTAGATATAAATAAATATTTATTAACGTTTTTTTTCAAATACAATTTCTTTTATCCTTAAATGTATGAAGGGATTTAGTGTTTAGAAGTTGTTGGCAAAATATTTTAAATAAACGCGCATTTGCTATTTCTGTTAGCATGCTAATTATTTAAGAATATTTTCATCACGAATGACCAGCGGTTAGCGTCTCTGACCGGTACTGGACCAAAACCGGAGAGACTCACCCTAATGAAGAAAATCCGCCTAAGGGTAGAAAAGTATTCTGGGAGCTTAATTTTGAAGTATTTGGGGTAGTATTTCATGTAGAAGTTCAAGGAATGTTTATAAATAACTTCAATGCGATATGTTACACAAATCAAAACCAATATATAAAATAAAATTTATAAAATGAAGTTTTCCTTAGAGTATAGGATAAAAAGTAATTTAAAAAGTATGGTCAATTTTGGGTTATATGCATTTATGCATTTATATAACGTTTGATTATAAAAATACCCAGAATACGTGCATTTCGAATTTAAAATAAAAAAAACAATTAAAAAAAAAAAAAAAACAGTTTATAAATATTTAAAATTCGTTATTTTATACTTATGTGTACAATATACTTAACGTTTTTTTAAAAATAAAATTTCACTTTTTCAAAATTATTATCATTATTTCATTTTACTTTTTATTTATATTATTAAGTAATGCTCCATATACATACACACACGTGTGCACCCTTATAAATATTCATACACATACACATACATACACACATATATAAGCATATATGTATACACATACATATACACTTACTCACATACACATACATACAAACATATATACACACGCACATACATACACACCTTTACATACACATAAATATACATAAATTTTATCCTTCCTATATTTGTATTGTATAGTGTTTAAATTGTCGTGGATAATATAAATAACATTACTTACCTTGCAATGTAGTTTAACAAAAATATAAAAAAAGCAATATTTTGAGTTTGTCCAAATTTTTGTAGACAAGGACTGGATTCAACTCCCTGGGGAGCTGTTTATATTAACATTTTACAACAGAGATGAAGAACATTTAAGAGAAGGTAATATAGAAGTCTAGGCATCTACAGGGCTTATGACATGTCAATGGCTGGTTTAAGTGGCCACTTTACACACTGTGTAACATTCACCATTTTGCCTATATTTGAACATCTATATTTCTTCAATTCTTTCATCTGTTGATGTTTGTGAAGTTAAAGAGCTGAAACCTTTATTTATGCGGGTAAAAGGTTTCACTGGCCACGTAAACCAGCTACTGACATGTCATAAGCCCTGTAGATGCCTAGACTTCTATATTACCTTCTCTTAAATGTTCTTCATCTCTGTTGTAAAATGTTAGTATAAAAAAAGCTTTTAGTTTCTTTTCTTCCTAACTTAATAAGCCACTGGGTTATTTTATTTTTTTGTATAGTAGTTACATCGTGTTGGGTGAATAAAATATCTTTAACCATATTAAAAATTCTAGGAGCCATAAAGATAAACGATCTCTGTCTGAAAGAAGTTCTCGTCCGCGGTACAATGTGTTTCTGTGACGTCACACTGCGAGTTGATATATTGTGTGTTGTTAATTGTATTATTGGATCATGAATATTATTGTTATTGCATACAATTGTCTTTCGTCTAAAAATGTACCTATGTGTACATCATAATATGTATATAAGATTTATAAACTTAATATGCATCTTATATTTTAGTACTTTTTAACTATGTTATTCCAATGTGTACAAATTGACCACGAACGTTAATACGAACACGAACGAACACAATCAGTGGTGATGCATTGAAGATGTTAGGATTTGTTCTGCGTACTGCCAGGGTTTTCGAAAATACCCGCGTACTGAGAACTCTTTACAACTCCTTGGTGCGAAGTAGACTCGAGAGTGGCTCGATGATTTGGGGGCCACATGAACTGAAGTACTCTCTTATGATAGAGAAAATCCAAAAGAGATATCTCTACATGAGAGAGTGCGGGTATTATCCTTGGCTCTACCCGACCGAGTTTCTCCAGGGTATGCTTGGCTACAACAGTTTAGAGACTAGAAGGAATGTGTATTTGACCACACATTTTTATCGATTGTTGCGCGGTATGATCGATAATTCTGAAATTAAGATGAGCATTGGTTTGTATGTTCCTAATAATTACCTAAGACAGCGTCAGCATAGATTGTTTCATATTCCGATATTCAGGACCAACCTGCCTATGGTTATGCCTGTTGGAAGAGCTACCGCTATGTTGAACAACATCGCTCTGGATATTGATCTGTTCCATGTATCCGAAGGGGTTTTCCGGAGCAGGATTCTTCGACTCCTTTGACATGAGTCTCTTTCGTGTATTTTTTTTCCTTTTTTATAATATGTACGTATTGAATATATTTTTGTAATGTATATGTTATATTTAAAATAAATAAATTGAATTGAAAATTGAATTGAAATAAATTAATAAATATATTTCAACGTATTTCCCAATTTTTGAAAATATTGTATTAGTCATTATAAGCTGATGAAAGTAAAAAAAATACAATGGCGTAAATGAAATGAAAAGTAATTTTCAAGTTACATCATAAATCCATGATCATTTTTCATTTTGAAATAACTCTATTGACATGTAAAAAAATCACAGCATTTTGTCTGATTGTTTGAATGAAGCAATAGATGTTGGATCATAGATACTACGTTTTAATTATTTCCAACAAATCGGTTAAGGGACAAAGCTATGAAACAATGCTGAAAGTTGAACAAGAATCTTTGTTTCGAAAAATTGGATCAACGAGCTGTTGTCGATTCATCAATTGTAAATAGGTATACAGATTTGAATAGTTATGTCACAATAATTACGTTGGAATTTTCTATTGTGCCCGTGAATTTAAAAATAAATCAATTGAAATTACCTTTTACTTCTCTTCAAAAAAAGGAAACGCTGTCTCATTTTACTCCACCCAAAAGTATTCCCGTATTTTCTCCGTAAATTATTGCACTAGAGCAATATTTTTTTAACCTTATTAGTTTATTGGATTTATGGTTTTTTAAGGCACTTTAAACCAAAAACATTTTCAAGCGCTCAGTTCTATCTACCGTCTTTGAACGTGCGTTGTAAAAATATGGCTAATATTTTTAAAAAACACAAAATATACCAACACAGAAAATTTTATCGTGATCTCTTTCTTAATAAAAATAAATAAATTGGTTCAGTCTTGTGGTGCGAAAATCGGAAATACGAGACATTGATTTTATTGTTACTAGTTATGCACAATCAATCCGACGCGACGTGTAGTCGTCTTTTTAGCACAGTATCAGGAAGGTATCTACGAGATAATAACAGAAAAACTTTGTTCAAATACATAGTCATCAAACAGTTCTTCTCTCTTGATACAAGAAAATATACATTTACCATTTTGAAATAGTTTTAAAAATTACTTTTGGAATTTGAGCTCTGAAAAGTAGGTATCTAAGAGATGAATTACTGATTCGATGTAATAGGGAAATATGACATACTACGATACTACTAATACCGATAGAAATATATGAAATGTGTGATATGTTGGAAAACGGGTGGAGGTGGGGATTTGAGAAGAGGAGGAGCTAGGAAGTTGAAAAATAGACGATTGGTTAATTTTCAAATAAAAATGTGGGGTTTATTGAAAACATACTTGAGACAAGGAACTAGAATCCCAACCGTCCATGCGCTCTGTAGCTGCAAGACGTGCTGTTATCTAGCTCCTATATTTCATAATTGTAATATATCATAATAAGAGACGAGGAACTAGAATCCCAACCGTCCATGCGCTCTGTAGCTGCAAGATGTGCTGGGATATTTATTTTTTGTACAGCGCCCTTGAGGTGATTTTCACGAAAATGGAGCTATATAAATTATCCAAACATTATTATTAATATGGTTTTAAATCGGCATGCTGGTTTTATATTTTTTCGGAGCAACTATAGTGAAAGTGTATAATGAGTTTTGCATGTTGGTTTAATTAGTGCCCTGATGAAGAGACAGGTACGTCTGGAACGGTCTACCGGTGAAGATATTGAAAAGGGGGTAAGGTTTTATGATAATTTATGACTTACTTTAAATGGAATTCCTAAAAATAAATGCAAGTAAATATTTGAAAATAACGTTACGTATTGTAAATTGTAGACAAGTTATTTGAATAATTACACGATACCTTATTTAAACACGCACATATAACAAAGGATATTATTGAATTAAAGATAAGAAAACGAACAAAAGATCAAGGAGAAAATACGAGAAGATAAAAGAATGAACAAAAAGAACTTGAAGTAAATATTATAATTACACCGTTTTTTTTATTTGATAGCGAAACCTGATTACAAAATCGGTTTTTGTAAAATATATATAAATTGAAAAATGTTAACAAATTTGTAGTTGTTTCAAACTAAGTATTGGCAAGTCATCGAAATCTGCTTCGGCAATTGTTTTTTGTTTAAAAGCATTTTACCCCATTAAAATGTCATCCAGTCGATATCTGGTGGACATTGGATTTAATAGTCCATAAATACGTCCGGAACTTTTGACTTCGTTCTGTAAGTAATACCCCGAAATAATCCAGGACAATTTATATCCCCGTCTTACGGTTAAGACTTTTTTAGTAGTAGATAAAGGAAACGAACGGCAAAGCAGTAATGGGAATTATTCGGTTAAAAAAAAATTGGGTGCTAATTAAAATAGCATAGCATGTTGCATGCTTTTGCTAATTTCCAAAATCGTATTAAAATATCATTTAAATTCCAAAATCGTAAATAAAAAAAATAACTGAGTCCTGGTGCCAACCTTTATGTATGGAAGTAAGTAGGCTAAATTCTGTCGAAGTGCGATCTCTCGGGTGAATGTGTGATAAAAATGTGTACGATAGGTGCACAAATGTCAAGTTTCAAGCATTATGTAAGACTGAGACAAGAAATATACACGAATTCAAGAGAGGAGAGCTGCGTTAGTTTGTACATGTAGAACGAATGGACAGCGAAAGAGCAGCAAAAAGCATTTTCGATGCACATGCTGATGGATGCAGAAAACGAGGATGACTGAGAAAGACATGGCATGACCAAAATCAACAAAATTATTGAAGATCGACACGCCAGAAATAGGAATGACTATCGTACCTGCATTATACGATGTGGGAATGTAGAGAAAGCGAGGTGTGTTTGCAATGACATAATAATATGTTCAATTTTCTCTGCCAAATCTCATGGAGAAATAGCATGACGGTTTGTTTTTTTAACTCAAAATAACTCATAATATTTCAAACTTTCTCAGTGGTTTCAATCAATGGATTGGTTTGCAGCAAAGCTTTCCATATCTACTCCGATCTGTTTGTGATCACAACAAAATATAAACCTTCATGCCGTTTCTCTGTGGGTGAAGGCAGAGAGGATAGAACGCCACACCATTCTGTCTGCTTATGTATGAATGTAAAGGAGACAAGTGTATAATTATCAATAAATTTTAATAAAATATAGTTTTCTAATGAATAAAAAAATATCATTCCCACTATTTCCTTATCAACACCCAACGATGCATAGGGCACTGCATTAGTAACACAGATGCAGCGTAACTTTATCTGTTACATGAAAGCAAGGTGATCATTCTTGCGATATAAATAGTGTATGGGTTGGTGGGTTTTCCTACCATGCTTGAGGTATCTGTTTCTATTTCTGGTAAATTTGATCTATAAAACAAATTTTATTGATCATTCTAGACTAAAATATTGAATAATATCCTATATAATTTTCCCACTATTCAATTGTTTAGAAAATTCAGGGTTCTAAATATAAAATCGTCATTTAAAAATAATTATTGTGTTCAAATCCATAAAAACAAAATGCATCGTAGTGTATCAACGTCAAAAAACTACTTCTAAACTCTAAAATTTAAAAAACAGCCTCATTTTACTTACAGAGGGTAAAATGAAAAAAGCAAAAAAAAGTGCAGCCAAGAAAAAAACGCATTTGAAAAAAAGTCAAAAACGATTTATGTAATTCTGTTCAATATAGCGCTCATTAAAAATTCTGTACATTTTTTTGTAATTTATATTTAAAATTATATTTCTTTACAAAAAATATATACTGTGTAAGAAGTCACTCCCTACATGTACATAAAAAATATTTTTTCATTCCCGTAATGGGAAAAGTAAAATAAAAAAATTCGTTCTAATATTATGTATATTTATCTGGAAAAAAATATTAACAAATATCGAACTAACACCTATTTTTTTTTAAAATAAGTATTTGACTTTTCATTATTTTCCTAAATCTTTAAGTTTTTCTAAAAGACATAAATAACTTGAAATGGAATAGTTTGAATCGCGTTGTGATAGAATGTCATTTGAACCTTTGAGCATTGATTCATGTGTCCACAACAGCACCACGAGATCATTGAAAACTTAATATATTATTTTTTTGTATGTTTTTTTACCTTGTGCGTCTTTTTTTGTTAGTTTATGCATGTAGCACAAAATATCGTGATACATAAATAATATTAACTAATCCATACACAGTCAAAACACTATTACAAATTAACATATTACAACAGAGATGAAGAACATTTCAGAGAAGGTAATATAGAAGTCTAGGCATCTACAGGGCTTATGACCTGTCATTGGCTTGTTTAAGTGGCCACCTTACACACTGTGTAACATTCGCCATTCTACCTATATTTGAACATCTATATTCCCTCAATTCTTTCATCTGTTGATGTTTGTGAAGTTAAAGAGCTGAAACTTTTATTTATGCGGGTGAGATTCATTTAATTGAATTATTTCACCTACATACTGCCACTTGAACCAGCCATTGACAGGTCATAAGCCCTGTTGATGCCTAGACTTCTATATTACCTTCTCTTAAATGTTCTTCATATCTGTTATACTATGTTTGCTAATATTAACATATTACAACACAGATATTTATTTATTATTTTTTTATTTATTTATCAAAATAAAACAACAGCCATTGTCACAAAAAAAAGAAGCAATATTAACAAATAAACCAAAATTATAGGCCAATTATAGTTTTCTATATAAATATTCGTCGGCCTCGTGGTGTAATGGTCAGCGCGTTAGCCTGCCATGCAAGAGGTCTCGGGTTCGATTTCCGACATGGTTGATGTGAAATATTCATTCAAAAGGATGTTTTCACACTAGAATATTTCATAGTCTCTGGACAGGTGGTGTGTAACATTCACCATTCTGCCCTTATTTGAACATCTATATTACTTCAATTCTTTCATCTGATGATGTTTGTGAAGTTAAAGAGCTGAAACCTTTATTTATGCGGGTGAGATTCGTGTGATTGAATTATTTTACCTACATACTAGGCAACGCCTGAAAATTATTTTTTTTCAATTTCTATACTTCTTCATGGACCAGGTGAATTTATTAATTATATTTTGATTTGATCAAAATATTGTTGACTATTACAAATGTTTTTATTTTAGATGCGTACATTATTTTATTATTACATGATTTTTTTTTTTGTATTATCATGTTCTAGTATGTCAGCGCATTCAACCTTTACATTTTTTTTAGAATTCTAATTGTTATTATTAAAAAAAATAGTATTTGATTTTGACACAAAATATTTTTTTTACGTAACATGGTTTGTATGTTAGGATGGAGGAAGTTTTATAATAATTGAGCGGGGCAAAAACAAAAATGACCGACATTTGGCACGCACCGGGCTCAAGGCGCGTGTAAAGCGGTCCATTCTCAAAATACAACCTATAGTATAATCGGATGAGAAAGGGACTTATTTAAACCATAATCGGAAAATGTGGCAAATGGGTTGGACACATTTCATACAAGTTATTAATTAAAGTAGTCAACATGATTTTTATCTCACGAGTACCAATAAATGCACTTGTGCAGTTTTTCATCATGTTTTTAAATATGTGTTCGAAATTTCTCCCTCACTCAGAGAATTTTGTCGAAGACATTGACAACACTTTTGGTTTCATGTACCCCTTAAGGAAGTTTCCGTAAAAAAGTGATGCAAAAATTAAAGAAGTTAAATACGAATATGTGAGTCTACAATTACGACCACTAATGATGATATAAAGTTTAAAGAAATATTGAATCCACTGGAGAATGCAGCGTGGCAAGCATTAAAAAATATTACTCACAGTTTATAGGTAAGTGAATATGTTTGAAAATCAAGCGGTAGAAAATGGGGGAAGTATTTAAATGCTTGAAATAAAAATAAATATTTCTTGGAAATTTTGCGTTAGGGGACAAAACATTATTATTTTTTAATTCAAGATAAAAAATATTATCAAAATCACATTTTTTTTCCGAGTCACAAAAATGTTTTTTTTTTTTATGACCAGTCATTATTATTTTGCCCGTTGGTATTTATTTGTCTCTACAATATTATTCAATAAAACCCTAGGTCGCTATATACATACGCGGACGAAACATAGCATTTGCTGATGTTAACATAAGTTGAGTCTGATTTTTATCTAAGAGAACAAGAGGACAGGAAAAAATACAAAAAATTAGTCAACGTGTTCATAATTATTTCAATATTTTATTTATTTGAGTTTTTCAAGCCCGAAGGGCTTTTTTTATATAAATAAGTTATAAACAATGTAATAATGCTTACATGATAATTTTTTTTGAATTTTTTTTGTAATTAAATTGAAATAACTTCATCAATCAACAAGAATAAAAACTGATTTAAGAATTTAGAAAAAAAAACAAAAAACAATTTAAACTTGAATTGTTATTATTTTTCCATTTATTTTATTGATGTTAAATAAAGGTTTTATTCAAGATAAATGTATTTTAAAAACACATCGTATTTGTCAATAACGTATTATCCTGAATTATTTTACAACAAATTAGTCAATAAATCATTGTCTTCACCATACAAACCACAAATATTGCGAGCAGTTTTGGCAGCTTTATTCCCTCGATTGAACACGAACAGAAGGAGGTGCCTAAAATATTTACTTTCGTCTAATTGACATTCCATTTTGAAGGCTGGTAATAAAATAGAACAGTGTATGAAACGATGAAATAAACGCAATTTCTTATAAAGCAGAAATATTTCTTTCAAATGACGTGTAATCTTTACCATTTTTTTTTGGTAGTCTTTTTTAAATATGGAAAAATAATGGCACTACTGATGTTGTACTTACTCAATAATTGAATATGACAACTTTCATTAGCACTTGCTAATGCTATTTACATTCCGCGTTGTTTTACCGATGCTAATGTGACGTATTATATCGCTAGTAGCTCCACAGCATTATACTCGACTTACTAAATAGAATCATTTAATAGCGTTTCCCCCGAAAACGTCGACTGATATCAGTTTAAAGAGGCTTTTATTTGTGGAAACATTGCTAATGAAATATTCAGTACCGTACTCACAACACTATTACTTTCTAAGGAAGTCTAAATATTTTATTCAATTTTGTAACCAAATACGCACTTGTGTTTGAAATATTCTGTACTTAGAGCCTTTCAGAATTCATGTTAAAGATAAACTTAAATGTTTAATTAAATGAAGGTTGTAAATAATCACTAACCGACTTTTATTTGTCTTACGGCTTCAAGACGTACCCGTCTCTTCTTCAGAACACTAATAATTACACTTATTTGCATATCCCAGTATACACCTTCACCATAGTTTTTATACGATAATATAAAACTGACCAAAGATTGATGCTAACATCTATATGCTCTTATTTATTACATATAGTTTATATTTTAATTGCAGTGTATCTAGATCATTATTGTTACATGGTAGCTAAGGTGCTCGGTCTTAAGCTTCAAGTGCTAGTCTTGCAACATGGAAATATTACAATGAAAACACTCCATACACATTCTCGAAAACCGGTTTAAAGACTGTGGGTCAAGCTATCGGTTTCTCCAATAGTAGAAAAAAAATTTTGGTCGAAAGTAGCTCAATTATTTTCAATTGCAATTTCGTAAACCGCGATTTTAATTCAATTTAATTATACTCTATCTGCTTTCATTGTCCTTTTCAGTGTGAGTTTGACAAATTGTATGGCGGGCTTATGTCAGATATTGTCATTATTCCGCATGACCAAATTTTAATTACATAAACATTGAAATTCTGCGGTGCAAAACCACCTTTAAAACCAATGTTTTACAGTCTCCTACCAGGAATCGAACCCTGGACCTCAAGAATGGTAAACAAACGAGCCGACCTCTACACGACGCGGTAAACTTATCGCCACTCTACCTTTTTTTTCAGGATTTTTATCTTACTCATTACACTGCTCGGTCTCGTGGTCTAATGGTCAGCACGCTTGCCTGCAATGCAAGAGGTTTTGGGTTCGATATTCAACATAGTTGATATGAAATATTTATTCAAAGGGGTGTTTTTACACTACAATATTTCAAAGTCCCTGGACTGGTACCTAAAGCGTAGGACTAATCATCTTGAATTCATGTAACAAAAATTATCAAGATTCACTGCAAATGGTGTACTAATGGCGTGCTCTAAGCACCATTAGGTGCGGAAAAGGAATGATGATGATTACGTTGAGACAAAAGCGTTCGTTCAGGGATTAGCCTTTTTTTACAATGCGAACTGTTTATTTTTTTCGCTCATAGGCAGATTAATATTTATCAGGTGAACATCAAATCAAAAATATCTCAATTTACTTAACTTGAAATAGCATTAAACATAATTTTCTTAATTTCACTTTCCTTACCTTACATCACTAGATCAGTTTTTGTTTGCAAAAAATAAAATAGATCCAAAGCTAGCATTAATTATTTATTTATTTGACAATGGTAGTCTGCAGTTTACGGGTTATTAAACCCATTACATAATGATGACAGTAAATACAAGGTAGAAAATATTGCGAGACAAAGGCAGTCTAGACTAATAAACCGGGGACTTAAATAATAAAATAAACTACAAGACAAAACTAAACAAAAGATTCAGACAACCTTTACAAAAGATGTTAAAAATTATGATCGTTAACAATAGAATGTGAATTCAAAAAAGGAAATTATTTTGTTAAATGAATGTGATCCTTGAATAAATAAATACATTTCAAACATTTTTTTTTTTTCATTGTCTGTCAATTAATTGTTAGTGATAACATGGAGTATACAAAAATGTATGTTAAGGCAGTAGTCTAAGAAAAAGTAAGGATATTATAAAACGCGGATTTAAAAAAAAAAAAATATGCCCTTAAAAAACGAAGTAAATAAACACTTGATAAACACACTATGTTTGTAAAACTCTTTTCAATGTAAAACTGTCGGTTTCCGATAAAACAGAAAACTTGGTAGAATGAAATAGTTTGCTTTATTAAATCTGACACACCTCATAACTTTATTTCAATATTTCAAAACTTCTCAAACTAAGAGATAAGATAAGAATCTGCATTAAAGTTTATTCCAGCTTACATTTAATTCCTTTTGTTTTAAAGCTAGCCGGATGAGAATTCTATTTTATCTGAATATGATGCAATATTTCATATTGAGTTTTATAACTTTCTCGATAAAGACTTATGAAATATTGTAAGAAAAAAATTTTAAACAAAATAGTTGTTAATTTTAATAAAACTTATTCTACGTAGATGAATTTAATGAAACTAATTTATACAAATTAAATGATTTAAATGTCTAAATTAGTAGATTTAGTTTTCTTAAAACTGTCTTTCAATACTAATTATAATTTCAAACACAGAAAATCTCCATATAAGATAGTGACTAACCTAACCAAAAGACACACCATATTCATGTTAAAATGCTCTAGTGTTATAAAGGTTCTTCTTCTTCTAAGTCGGACCCTCAATCCTGAGAATTGTGACCCCCATGAACACTTCTGATAAGTCTTTTCCACTTCAGTTTTTCCTTAGCCCGACAAATCAACACATCAAATTTTAGTCCCTGTAGCCTCCTTTATTTGGTCAGTCAATCTATATAGGATTCTTCCTCGACTTCTCCTACCTTCAACTCAGCCAGACATTATTACCTTTTCTAGATTGTCTGGCTCACGTCCAGTAATATATAAAAAAAGACATTATCCTCCTCAAACACACCACTGACAGACGAGTTGTAATATGAAGCTCCTCCAGTATAAATGCATTCGTTCTTTTGACTGTTCAAGGCACACGCAGCAGCTTTTTTCAACACCACATCTCAAATGCATTGATCCTTTTCCTCTCGGAGAGTACCAGAGCTTCCATCAACCCCTTTTTAATGTTTATTGATATTTCTTGATCTCCCTTAAACGGTTCATAGCTTTTTTGGCCATTTGAATCCTGCAAAGTCTTTAGGATACTGCCAGCTCTGTCTACAATCATTAGATTTTTCTTACTTTATTTGTTTTCAGACCCAAAGCCCCATTTTCCAACTCTATCCGTCTGAAGGCTTTTACTAGCTTGATTTCATCTTTAGCAATCAGTGTCGTGTCTACATATCTAAGATTTGATATTTATTGACCTTTCACTCTGAGACCACCACTCCACCCATCTAGCGCTCTTATCATAATATTTTTACCTCAAAGGCAGACGGATGCAAATTCAGAATTTGATGAAATGACATTTCGATTTTCGTATCCAATTTATGACCATGTTTATTGATTTTGAAGTAATGCACGTCTAATAATGAAAGAAACAATGTATTGAGATACTAAAAATACAAATAATTGTAATAAATTATTAGAAATCACATAGAAAAAGTAGATTTTTTAGCTCGTGTTGAACATTTGACGTTTGGATTTGCATCCGTCTACCTCTGAGGTATAGATATATTCACCGTAAAGGTTGAAGAGTTGTGGCAACAAGATGCAACCTTGACGCGCGTCTCTTTCTGCTTTAAATAGAGCTGAAAGTGAATTCTTCATCTTTACTCTTGCTGACCCTTCCATATATAATGTTTTAGCAGTAATGTGAGATGCTGTGGCACACCTATCTCTAGCATGATCTCAAACATACGTTGCCAACATACACAGTCAAAGGTCTTTGTGTAGTCAATAAAACACAGTTACAGATAGATACATATAGATTTAGTTTTAAATGATTACTTGCCATACTTGTTATTCCTTCTTTATTTTTTCTTTTTTCTCTGCTGCCATTGGCATGTTTTTATACTTGTTATACTTTTAAACTACTTTTAATTACTTATATTATATATGTTAATAAAATCAATATATTGCTGCTCTTACTATAATGTGTCATTAATTTTGAAGATGTTTTTTAAATTGACCTAAATTTAAATTTACTGTCTTATATTTCACTTAAAGATTCTTCTCATCGTTTCTTTGAATCCCTTAAAATAAATATGTGTTTATGTTTTTCCTTTTTTTAAAAAAAAAAAAATGTTATTACTATTTTATTTTATTTTTACATCTGAGTATGTTTTTCATTCTTTATTTCCATTCTTAATTCTTAATTACTCTTACAAGTTTTCTTCATTTTTAATATTATTTCCATTTGTAAATACTCACTACAAACTACAAACCTTAAAATATATTTTTTTTTCACTTAAATTTAAATTTTTAAACAACTTTCATTTATGTTTTCTTTTTCCTTCTCTTTTTTATACTTTCATAATTAACATTAGATTTAATTGCTTTTTAATATGGAAACTTCACTGGTCCATTAGAATTAAGTCCAATTGTGTAAAATATTAAACTTTGTAACTGTACTGTATGTTTCCTGAATAAAAGAAAATAAAACGCGCCCAGCGCCTGCGATGAGCCAAAAAACTAGGAGATTATTCCAGCTTATTTTTTCATACAAATAAGTATACTATATTAAGCTCAGAGTAATAATGCGTAACCTAGAGAGATAATAATAAAATAAATTACCTAGTAACAAATGTGTATGCATTGGAAATAAATAAATAAACGATTTTATCAGGATAGAAAACAGGTGACAGGAAGAAGTTTAACTTAATTTTAATAAGCCATTTCATGATTTCGTAGTAATGTCATTGAATTTTATACAAAATGACAACTATCAACATAAATCGAACTATATACCTGCATAAATAGAAAACAAAATATAATATAGAAAACATTCAACATAAATTTCTACGATATATAAACTACAAACTAAACATTCCAATACAAAATGTGAATTATGACTATTTATTAACACTGCTTAACCTAACAACACTTTCTGAAAGAAGAACTATTAATGATCTCATTGTACTGAATAAAATTGTAAACTCTCTTTTTGACGCACCAAAAATACTTGAATTGATTTATTTTAGAGTACCTGCTTCATTGCTCCAGTACTTCTTCTAACCAACAACACAATTCATTGATACCGAGACTGCATAGGTTAGGTAACACTAATGGAACGGCTGCAGACATTCTGTCCGATTCTTTACTATCTTATAAGTCCACAATATCAAGTTTATTTGTAGCTGCTCGTCAAACTATTATTGACAATTCAATTCCATAAATTAAAAAAAAACTGACTTTACTTTATTTTTATTACCTTATACTTGTTTTTTATTTTTTACTATTATATCAAATTGCATTGTAGTATTGGCAAATACGCATTTTATTTATACATATTTTTATTTCTTATTTTTTTTGTGATAATTTATGCTTGCTTGTTTATTAATTTGACTTAAAAATATATTTCTTGCTTACCTTAACACTTTATTTATCATTTGCTTTATAGAATTTATTTTATAAGCCTATATCTTTGCATTTTTTGTTTATATGCTTACTGTTTTTTCCTGCATATCTTTGTAATTATTGTTTTTTTTTTTTTTTACTTACTTTACTTGCGTTTATTATCTAGTATGTTAGCATGTATTTCATTTATATTTTTTTTAAATGCCTTTTGGGCGTTAATGAACAAAATAAATAAATTGTTTCATATATTATTAATTTACAAAATGTGTTTTCTAATTTTTGTAAAATTTGAAATCTCGAAACTTGGCGTATAATGTTGGATATGAGCTTTCTCTATAAAATTGCTAATTACCTAATTTCAAATATAGTCCCTGTCCGTAGAACTCACCATTCTGTACTCTTCGACATTCCGCACTCACAGACTAATTGTATGAAAAATAGCGCCCTTCGAAGGACACAGACTACCTTTAATCACAGTTATAGTGACATCGACATTTTACACTATAAACACTTTAAAATTATCTTCTGCTTAATATTTACGTATACCCAATACCTGTATCTGAAGAATTGTTGGTTGTAAAATTTACGTTATAAAAATAAATGTTCGTAAAAACAGAGAGAGGAGAAAAAAGAAGGGATGGCACTATGGCATGTCTTTTTTCTTTTATATCCTTATTATTTCATTTCAAACTTTTAAAAATATTTTTATTTTATTTTTTTTATTACCTTCTCTCCTTCTGGATTCATAATAATTATAAATGTGATATCTATATAATTGGTCTTACTTCTTAAATTTGTTAACATAAACCTTATTTTTATTAAAAAGATTTAATGATTTCCAGAATAAATACATTAAATGAAATTAAAAGTATGATTCATAAAGATAATTAATAAACAGATAAAGTTGAAAATTGTATAGCTTGTAACTATTGATAATAATACCAGACAGTTTTTAAGCATTAAATTATATCGGTGCTTATTATAATTATTATGTACGCATTTTTTTCGTTTTGATAACGTAACGAAGTATTCAAAGAAGTTTTTTGCATTGAAACGTGACTAAAAATTATCTTTTTTTTGTATTTTTATTATTTATTTTATTTAAATAGAAATATTTGCGTTCTTATGATTTACCCAAATATTTAATTTTGAGGGCCATTTTCAACGAGTTGTAAATAACTCACTATTAGAAAATGGAAATCGAGTTGGGGTAGAGTGGGATTCGGACCCACAAAGGACCTTTGGTCCGTGAGTCCGAGACACTAGCCACAGGACCACAACCCGATTTAGATACACCTATCAAAGCATTTAATAAGGAAATATTTTCATGTGCACACTTTCAGGATATCGGCGTGTGTGTGCCACCCGGGTGAGAATAAAAACTATTTCACTGTTTAAACTCGTAAATATAAATATGCATTCATCTTTTGCAGTGACGCGATTAAGACAAAATAAATCAAACTAACGCATAAAGCGCAACCCCTAATCCTCTCCTGCTGTGAGTACGGGGACCTGAGCCGGATAGGGGTTTCGGCTTCCCTGTACTGCCTGCGGCTCCGGCGCAAGAGATAAATGCACTTTAAGAAGCTATAAATTCTAACGTGATGCATCTGTAAGTGCAACGCCTTCAGCGATATGAATGCAAGTTCTGACTATCATGACTGAAGCATTCAATACAAAGTGCTTGCGACTTTACGTACAAAGTTGGTAATCCGACGGTACATTTTGTATGTAGATGATTTATGACATTATATGTACGAAACATGGAAGAAAAAAAATCTTAACGATTTTGTTTTAACTGCGTTCTGTGTATTTGATAAAAATGATGATACTCTTCAGGTATACCTGAATTATTTAATCAACATTAATACACGCAGAGTAATATGATTCATTTGACTTAAAACTAGTTTTTAAAAAAAATCTGTGGTGTAAATACTTTTTTTAAATACACAAAAGAATTGACGTTGAGTGACACAAATTTCAAGATACGAGTAGGGTTGTTGTACAAAATGCTTGAAAAAATCATTATTTGAATAATTTGCGAAGTAAAATAAAAACAAATTTTAATTATACGTTTTTTATGATATAAATGGATTTAAAAAATAAAGATAAATTTTATTGAAATAAAATATTATTGCTTATCTCTTCATCATTTCTGTTAAATTACGGAGAAATCTGTCCTTTTTTATTTTACGAGTAAATTAACACTTCTGTCTGAGAAGGTATACAGAGAAAACATTTTATGTACATGTTAGTTTATCAAGATGTTTTTTGTTTTTTTGAATACATTAATTTGTTTTTTTTTTTCTGCATATACTTAAAATATTACCTATCAGTTATAAAATTAAGGCATGAAAAAATTGGCGATTGTTCGATTCAAATGTAAAGCAAGGAATCAAGAAAACTTGTTCACACATACACATACAAACACGTACACGTGAATACAAACGTCGGTTGCACAAATACAATTTTATTAACTCTCTTCTTCTTTATTATATATTATTACATTAACACTGGATTTTTTCAATTGACTTTAGTATTGTAAACACATTTCTACTTATTGTTGTGTAATAGCTGAAAAAAATATTTCTTGTTCTTCTCTTTTTTTCCACATCCGCTCCTAATTGGAGCATGTGGAAGTCGCCAGTTGTCTCCAGGAGACTTTATTGCCAATTAGCATTTTCGCTTCTTCCCAAATCAATCCAGCACCCATTAATTCCGCAGAATAAAGTCGAAAGATCGTCATCAATGGCTTTCCAGGACGGCGTGAGCCCGCAGGTTTAAAGAAGAGGCAATTTGTGTTCGGTTTTCATGAGGCATGCGCAGCACATGTTCAAACCAGGTCCACCGCCGCATCTCCAAGACGCTTGTTATAGAAAGCTGCTGCGTCCGTTCTCGAACGTCAATGTTGGTTATAAAATCGAACCATCTTATACCTAATGTTCTCCTCAAGGACTTACTCTCAAAACTCAGAAGTTTGGTGTTTTAAGCTTTGTTAATGTGCCAAGATTTCCACCCATATAGGCGTCCTGGCATTGTACAAGTGTTGAACAATCGGCATTTTTTTTTGACCGAGTATAAACTAGAGTTTCAGAAAACACGCATCATGTTAAAAGTTGCTCCAGCTATTGCCAGGTGGGTTGCAAGCTCTTTGTGTATGCTTCTATCCTCAGTTATGTGAACTTCCAAGTATTTAAAGCTGTCAGCTTTTCAAATCGTATGTCCAATATTATAGAGAGGCTTATTAGGGTCAGGACAGAATTTGTTGCACATAATCTGAGTCTTTTTTGTATTAATATTAAGACCCCGACGAGTTGAGTTTTCCTGCACTGTGTCAACAATTTCCTGAAAAATACCAACCAAAAAGAACTGCATAATCTCCATACTTCAAGTCACAGAACTTTAGGAGGAAGTTCACTTCTATACCACGATCAAGTGGTATTGATTTGCATAAGATTAAATCCATCAGTATGATGAATAAGAACGGTGCAAGGACGCAGCCTTGCCTCACTCCAGTGGAGACCCCGAACCAATCAGTCAAAGATCTGGAGATTCTCACACAATAATTGCTATCTACGTGGAGCGATTTTATAACAACAACATCTTAGGAGGAATAAAAATCCTCAACAAATAAAATAAAATAATAAATAACACCACTTCTTTTGTTTGCCTAACACTTGGTGCATAAGTAGAATATTGGTTCATTAATTCTTCATTATGATTTTTTTTTTTAAATCTGAATAACTTAATTTCATGTTTTATTTAATATCATCAACGTACAAAGATAAATTAATATGTGCTCGTATTTCAAAGTACATTAATATGTCATACTTTCGATTAACGTTAAGCCCCAGTATCCAAAAGCTCAACTTAATTATACACTACATTAATGTCTCCGGACAAACTATGCTGTCAATCTCGGCAAAGTGCCTTTTAGCTATCCGGCTGAAGGATCGTTAGATAGATTAGACTATTACTGAAAAATGACTACGTCATTAGTTTATTCCACATATTTCTCCCGAGTCCCTGTTCCGTTTAGATTTAAAATTTACATAATGCTTCAAGCTTCCACGTAAAATAATTTTTAAATTTGCTACCTAAGAAAATGTGTTGTCTCGCGTCGAAATATAAAAATACAAGTTTTTTACCCCGCATATTTTATATAAATTATGTCATTACTGTCTAGTGATGACCATCATCATCATCAAACCATTATCCACACTTGACGGTGCGTAGGGCACTGCGTCATTAAATCAAGTGCACCGTTTCTCGTTTATCTGTTATAGTAAGGCAAAGTGTACAAATGCAGTACCCTATGTACAATTACGTTCTAAAATGGAAGGGTTACGATGAATTATATTGTAGGTTATTATTTTTATCTTGTGTCCCAGAATACAAATATTTTTTGTATTCATTCACTCATCATCAATCATTCCACTTTCCTCATCCAGTGGTGCAAAGGGCAATGCATTATTAAATCAGACGCAGGGTATCTAGTTCTTCTATGATCTAAAGGTCTTATCAGTCATACGCTTTAGGTGATAATCTTGGAAATATTAAATAATGGTTTGTAAAACCACCGTTAAAAAGCCTATTTTTAATTGAAAAAATTCCAGGATCTGAATCCTGGACCTTTAGTCATGGAAGGCGTACGCGCCAACTACTATACTTCGAGAAGAACCTTTCTTCACTCAATTTTTCTTTTCAAGATTTTTTCTGACAGCAACCATAGAGTTGTGACGCTGTATTGCTGAGTTTAGATAGCAAATTAGCTCATCGATATTCATGAATATACTATATTCTTGAATGTAAGGTGCCAATTTTGATTTAAATTTAACCGAAATGTTAAAACACATTACCGTATTCCTTCCGTGGGCCTTAAACGTAGACCTCGTCTATAGTTATCTGTTTTTTTTTCAAACAAAAACCTGTTCTTTATTTGTCCAGATACAAACAAATGATGACCAAACTTTTAAAACATTTCAAATATTGATGTTTTTCGCAACGAAAAACTTACTTAGAATGTATTTGGATTTTTTATTTGTATGTAAATAGAAATAGTAACGTTTTTATGATTTACCCAAATTATTCAATTTAAACATTATTTCGTTTAGTCGTAAATAACCTTGAGTTATGGTAGAGTGAGATTCGAACCTCAGCCCTCCTACTTCAGAGTCCAAAACACTACCCACTGGACCACAACCCGTAACAAATTACAGCACACTTCCCCGGAAATAAAACCCGATTCTTGCTTAAAATTATGTTTAGCAAAATAAGTGTAGTGTCTCATATATTTTTTTATTAATCAAAATACATAAATACAAAATTTCAAATGATACAATAATCAATCATTATTTTCTCTTCTCGTTTTGTTGATTAATCATTGTTACTTTGGAATTATATTTACAATCATTCATAGTAATATTTATAAGTAATGCACATAAATATATTTATTTGATATTGTATTGACGTATACATTTAAAATAAATATTAAACTGTTTCATATTAAAATACAGATAAGTATTTTAATAATTATAACAGTCTAGCAATTTTGGAATATACGACTAGTAACAAAACCTGTAGGTGATAACACTGGACAACAAAAAATGTTTTTTTTTTTGTCCCAAAAATAAAATTATGTGATTTTGATAGTATTTTTTCTCCTGAATTCAAATATGGTATTGTTTTTTTCCCATCACGCAAGGTTTCCAAAAAAAAGACATTTGTAATTTCATCCATTTTGATACTTTGTGCATTATTGATTGACCGATATTCAAACATTCTGTTTCACCCAGAATCTGTGTGTAACATTGTTAAATGCTTGTCAAACTGCATTTTCCAGTGGATCAATAGTTCCCCAAGTTTTGAGTCATGCGTTAGTGATCGTATTTGTGGACCCACAAATGTTATTTTGTTATTTTTTGCACAACTGATTTTAGGAAACTTCTGTTTTTATACATGTAATCAAGAGTATTGTCCATGGCTCTGACGAATTTATGTTAGTTATGGAAAAAATTTAAACACATATTTGAAAACATGATAAAAAACACATGGACTAAAATCACCCATGATCCTAACATCATTTAAATCAGTGGAAACATCATGATTTTTGTTTCTTTTACAACTTACTTTAGGCTTATTTTTTTAAAAAGAGTATTATGTTATAACGCCAATTAACATAGTTTGAAACCATTTGTTCAAATCTGACTGTACTTAAATACTTAAACACACAGGATAACGTACCTAGATTAAACAAACTAACGAAATGTTGAAATTGAACACTCCTATTTAATCAAATTGTTTACACAGCTTTTAAGCCGAACTGTGTAAATTTGTTGGTTTGTGTTGTTATTTCCAGAAATTTATCCTCTTGAAATTTATTTATCGGGAACAGTGGGAATATTTATTGAAATTAATGTTAAAACCCTTCATAAATGTCTCAGCCGGTAAACTTGAAACACAAAAAGAGAATTAAGAAAGATAACTTTAATAATTCGTTTAGCGTTTAGTTTTGATGTTGCTCTAATTTAGTCCCTTGTTTCGGGTGTTATTTTATTTCGAATCTAACCCTTTGCAACCCGTTAGAAACTAATTTTTGTCGCAGTAAATTCCTGTGCAACTTCGACGGTTTCATGTCACACAATTTATATAGAAAAATGTCTTATATATTTATTTGTTTTTTGACAGACTTATACAATTCATTTAAACAATGAAATATACATTTTCTTATACTTAATAAAGATCTGGGCTATTCAAGTTATTTTTAAAATCTGTAAAGACTTACACCAACAAAATCCCGATCTTGTATTGAGTTTATCTACAATGCGACACAATCGGGACGTTGGTGCATACAAGCCATAGTTTGTGCTGTGTTGATCAAGGAACAGCACATTATTATTTCGCGACCGGCAGATCGCGGCATTCAATGTTCATTCAATGACTCATTAATGCGGCAGATATAGATTCAACGTTAATTCTACTATTTTGCTGACTTAAGATTTTTTACGTTGACTCCGTTTCTCCGTAAGTGTAATCACTCCTTTTTAGTCTCGTCTTATGTTGCATATTCATGTTAAAACAGGTAAAAACAACAATATAAAGTTTGAAGTTGAAGCACTAACTTTGTGGTTATTCATTATAATGAAATAAATAGAACAATTTTGTTTTTAACCATTAATTTTTATTTTTCACCGACCGGTTTCAAAGCAAACGAGCTTCTTCGTCAAGGTTTTACATAACTAATACGTAAACCTTGACGAAGAAGCTTGTTTGCTTTGAAACAGGTCGGTGAAAAATAAAAATTAGTGGTTAAAAACAAAGTTGTTTTATTTATTTTATTAAAAACAACAATGCTTAATTGACATTCTTTTTTATATACACGTAACATAAAATGACGATGGACTTCAAAAACATATTTTAAATGTTTGTAGTACTCACTCTGTAGTTCATAGTGATATTTCAAAAGTATAAATAAAATTACTTTGTTTTATTAACCACTTTTTTTTATTGTCACAACCAATATATCTAAAGTTATTATGTAACCCTGAAGAGGGCAACGAGTAGTTGCCGAAACTAGTCGGTTCTGGCAATAAAACAAGTAGTTCTTAAAACAAAGTAATTTTATTTATACCTTTAAAATCAAAAACATTAATACATCAAGACTCTCCATTGCTCTCTAGCCCGATCTCATCTAGAATATGCTTCTCCAATTTAGTTTCTATTCGAAAGGACTCATATTGACCGTATCGAATCTGTCTAGCACCGTTTTCTAAGAATATTGGTAAGGTTGCAAGGATTGCAAAGAGACCATTATTTCTTTTTTGAAATAGAGCAATCTCTCAATCTGTCTTCTTTGGAGAAACGTAGAACGGAGATGAACCTAATATGCATTTTCAAAATACTTAATACTATAAGTGATGTCTCATCTCTGTTGAAATCAATTTTTTTTCATGTTCCCAACCGTGACACAAGAATTCAAAATCGGCTAAATGCTATTAAATATTTGTATATAACCACTTACCTACTTTTCAATGTCTACCGGTCTTTGGACGTATTCGTCTCTATCAGGACACAAATTAAACAAACATGCAAAACCCACTATACACCCAATTTGTTTCTTTTTGGGTGATACCGTGTGTGTTGGATTTGTTCCAACGTTTCAGCTACCATTTCAGGAGCCATCTTCAGGATAGACTGAGTGATGCAATGGTAGCCGAAACGTCGGAACAAATCCAACACACACGGTATCACCCAAAAAAGAAATATATTAATAACAGTGACCGTGAAAACCTTCGCACCTATCCAGTAGGATGTAGTAACACACCTTGACCATAGTTAACAAATTACAACAGGGATGAAGAATACCCTAAAGATGGGAATATAGAAGTGTAGGCATTTACAGGGTTTATTACCTGTCATTGGCTAATTTAAGTAGTCACTTTACACACTGTGTAACATTTATCATTTTGCTTATGTTTGAAAATCCATATGTCTTCAATTCTTCCATCTTTTGATTTAAGTGAAGTTAAAGAGCTAAAGCTTTTATTGTTGTGAAAATACCATAGTTGTTACACACACGAAATGCATTTTAATAAGCAACCCTTTTATGCACTGGTGAAGTTATAAAAATATTTTATCTTGTGCTAGAAATAGTTGAATAAAGAGGGGGGATGAAGAGAGAGGCATGAGTTCAATGGGTATGGGGTGACCATTACAAAGGACCATCGTATAATGGACTATATTTAAAGGTTGTTTGCCTATTATTTATCTGTTGCAAAAGGTGTACAAGTGTTCATCAATCTTTATTACTTCTTAGGGGATTTAATTTTATTTGGGTATGTTTGCTTTGATTTATTAAATTATACCTGTAACATAATATAAAAAAATAAACTATAAAATAAAATACCAAATATTTTGTCCACAAATATTTTGATTTAACAATTGGCAGTGCATTTAAATGTTTTTTGAGTATTGTGATTCAGGATTCAAAGAAGTTAGTAGATTTTATTATGTTTCCTTTTATTTAAATTTTATTATGCAAGGTCCTGTATAAATTCAGTTAACATTCTTGGAATCCCACTCCTCTATTTTAATTGAATAATTAATAAGTTAAAATATATTTATCTTTTATTCAGGCGTACAAATTCTTTTCTTAAATTTAAATACACGTATTTTTATGATAAATTTAAATGTAAAATTTAAACTTTAATATTTCTTTCACAATTTTTTTGCGTCTTTAGACACAATTTGATAAAAAAATACCTTAACAGAATTTGTGTACATTAAAACAAACTTTATTTATTAAAAATCAGTCGACCTCGTGATCAGCGCGTTTGCCTAGAGGTCTCGGGTTCGATTTCGATTCCCGACATGGTTGATATGAAATAGTTATTTTAATGGGTATTTTCTCACCAAAGTATGTCATAGTCCCTGTCATGTAATTGAGAAATTTTGATAAAAAAATTGTAATATTATTAAAAGTTTATATTAGTTCTTAAAATGTTATGAACTAACTTAATAGAGCATAAATAAATAAAATAGTCCCTGGAGCGTAAGACTGATCATCTAATCTTCATCTAAAAAAAAAATCAAGACACGCTGCAATTAGTGTACCAACGGAACGATGATGATGGTGATTCAAAGTAATCGCCATCAGATATAATACACTTACGCCAGCCTTTTTTTTTAACCCTCGAAACACATTTTTGGAACTCCTTTTTTGATATGGCCTTCAGTTCTATCAGCGACTTGGTCTTAATATCTATGGTGGCAAAGCGTCGTCTTTACGTAGTCTTCTTCATCTTGGGAACAGCAAACAGTCGTAAGAGGGAAATTTCGGTGAATATAGTGGCATCAACGCGGTTTGGTTTTTGTCGAAAAGTCGCGAACAAGCCGCAGGGCGGAAGCAGCCGCAGGGCGAAAGCAGCCATCCGTCATTTTCGCTCTGGAATAATCTTGAGAATTTGCGTATTATACTAAAACGACTCTTACTGAACTAAACTAAACTGATAAAATAAATAAAACAACTTTATTTTAACCACTTATTATTTATTTTTTCAATCCTTTTTTGTCTTGGTTTTTTTACAGGACTTCTGATTTGTTTTATACGTTTGTGATTCATATCAATAATTGTAGTGCTTTCACACTAATAGATTACGCAGGCAGGGTATACTATAAGCTTAATGCTAAAAACCAAGTTGCACACTTTAAACCCACGCTGTGTCAGCGGGTGCCCTGCAAGACATTAAACCCTCTGGTAAAAATTAGAGATAGTTAAAAACAAACTTGTATAATTTGTTTTGATATATTTAATATTTACAAATTTAGTACTTTAAATATAAAACTTATAAACTAAACTGTTAGTCAAAAACCAACTACGCGTCTAAAACGGCTAAAAAAATTAGATAATTGTTAAAAAACAAATGTACCAAATACGGTAAAAAAAAATCTAGTATCTATTTAAAGTCGAAATTAAATATTCCCAGTATATTTTGATAAAACGTTGTACAAATTTTAATCTTTTACTTTTTATTTAAATTAGCACCTATGAACTATTTTTGAAAAAAAAAACGTGTTAGCAGGAAAAAAAATTGATTGTTTTTCTTTTGGAAAAATCAAAATCACTCTAGTTTTAGGGTGAAAAAAGATGAAATACGAAACCTCGGTTTTAGTTAAGCATAGTAAAAAAATTGTCGTTCAGCACAGTATTCGAGAAAATATCTGCGCGAGAGCGATAGAAAAACTATATTTATATACATATTGATCAAACGGTTCTTTCTCCAAATATCCTCTTAATGCCTAGACATCTATATTTTCTTTAAAAATATATAAATATCCATGTTTTTATTTGTATATTTTAAATGGAAAGATTTATTTTCGTTTTCATAGTTTTAAAAATATTTTTATTTTGGGTCCAATTTCAACCGGTTGCAAACAACTCACTGTTAGAAAATGGGAATCGAGTTGGGTTAGGGGTTCGAACTTCGGACCTCTGGTCCATGAGTCCGCATTATTAGCCACAGGACCATAACCAAATTTGATTGATTATAAAAATGTGTTAATGAAATGATTTTACATTAAAATGTACGAGTAAATTTTGAACGCGTCAGTAAATTATATGTATATACAATGGCTTAATTGACTACCCGGACCTAATCTCCTCAAATAATTTAAACAGACCACCTAGGCGGACAAAACACACAAAACTTTTTCACACACCGACATACCAGTAGCAAACGGTGTCTTTTTTATAGGTAAGCTATATTAACTATACTATACATGTAAGTAATAAAGTATATACACGGCTTCTTTTTCTATGGTTTTGTGTGAAAACAACTTCATCTCTCCAGCTCCAGCTTCACCTGCTGGCAACAGAAGATGGAATACCTACTTATTTTTTATTTAAATAATTATTACTATCCACCAATTTGACTCAAACAGCTATTAAGTAATAACTTTGCGAAATATGTAGGCATATTCTCCATTAGTTTAATACGGTACACGTATGTGAAAGATTTTTTAAAAATGGGTTAAAAAATAAGTATAACAAAACGATTATATTCATAATTTCATTTTATGCAGCACTGTTTAAAAACGCCGTAATTTTTTTTGTAAAACATCACTCCCCATTTTGTACCTACACAACAATCGTTTTTTTTCTTTTACCTAATGGGAAACATTACTATATTTATGTATTTCTTTAATAAACTTTTAAAAAATAATGTCATTCATTAGACACATAATCAATAATATTGCAACAAAAATGTCACGTGACCGTCTTGATCTTTACCGTCCGCTACGTTTCATTTAAAAATGAATAATGCCAATAATTGACACAGCACCGGGCGGAGCTCAACTTACTAACTTAAGACGGGCGGACGAAAGAATTGGCATCATATGTCAACAGCATACTATCAAACGAAAATGGTCTTTAGGAAATAATATTCGAAATGCTTTTCTCTAAATAGAGAAGAAGTGAACTCAGATAGGAAAATATAACTACTAGATTTTGATATTTGAAAATTCAGTATACATTTTGCATAAAGAAAAAAGCTGCAGTATTCAGACAGTTTTTTTCTTCCACTGGAAACGGGCTATGCGCTGGGTGCGCTTACAGATGCTTATATTTATTTTTTGAGGAAGATATAAACCGTGACGTTTTTATATAGATTTTTTTATTCATTTTCCCATGTTTAAAACTACTCTAAATATGTTTTTATTTATGGTATATGGACAATTCGCTCCTGCTAAATACACCTTCTTTATCTCTCTATCACACATACACACACACCCTGTTTTGATGGTTGTGACATACCTAGTATCAAATTTAAGTCCTTATAAAATATTATTTTTACCTCAAAATTATTCTCTTTTCTTGTTGTTTTGATATGTTTGTTGTGTTGTATTCTATTGCCTTTACAAAATACATTAAATAAAATAATATAAAATAAAAGAAAAAATAAGTCAACAATAATAAGATCAATTAAGTTAATATAAAATGCAATAAAACAAAATAAACAAAAAAACAAAACAATTCAAAATGAAATAAAATTAATAAAAAAATAAAAAAATGAAAAAAAATATATATAAATAAAAAAATTAAAAAATTTAAAAAAAAAAAAACATAAAATAACATAAAATAAAATACATTACAATAAAATAAAAATATTGAATCGGTAAATTTTGTTGAGTCCAGAGAAATACTGATTTTAGACTTACAGAGCACTATTTTCCCCCTCGCTGGATGATGCAGTAGGACTTCTTAGCCTAGAGGTTAGACGTATTTTTGGTTAAAAGAAAATTGTGAAAAGTTTGAGGTATGGCCATAAATATAAATAAGGTTCTCTTCGCATACATAAGCCTCCCATTTTTGTTATTCTCCTACGCCTGTGTAAACTTGAAAAAACAGGTATTGTCGACAAGCTTTTAATGTTGTAGCTTTCGTTTTCATAATAAACTTATAATAGGTCACGCGGGGAAGGCCTTGCCGCTGAAAAGCACCGGTTGGCGTCATACGCCACCCGCCAGAGTGAAATACTCCGTCAAGTGCCAGGCGCTAAGCCAAAATGGGCAGTTTAAACTTATAAACTTGCGGATAAATCAAAACTAATGCCCGGCCAGTTTCGAGTAAAATTATATTTTAGAACATCGCGCTTAAATTTGCCACATTTTTAAGTACCTCGATGTGTATGGCCGTGTAAAATATTAAAAGATCGTAGGAATTCTTTTCTCGGAGATTTAACTATAAAATAAAGTAATGTGGATTAAAGTAAATAACTCTGCTCTCAAGTATATAATAACTACAAAAAAAGTCGTCTGTAATTATAAACTCTGTTTTTCGTGAAATCCATATTCCTTTCTAAAATATATTTTCCATCTCTGTTCAAATACTTACTCATCTCAATGAGCTTTCGAGTGATCGAGAATCCATTATTTGTCTACAAATATTCGGACAATACTGTTGGGGTCACGATTTTACTTTCATACTCTGTTTTTATTGTATGTTTTCAAATGAAGAAGTTCAGTGATAAGGGAAATTTGACATAAAAAATGTTTTCTTACATGCCGTAAAAATGAGACCATTTAATTTGTGTGGTGAAATTTCGCGAAAATGTATGAGAAAATTATTTAAAATGTGTTTACAAAAACGAACTACTTTGAACTACGTCACAAGTTCTTAAGAATCAATCAATCAATTACATCGTTGATATGTGTTGTGGTAGATTTCCGTTTTCCGGTTTCCGGTTTCCGGTAGTAATGTTTTTCAAGTAGAGATATCTAAGTATCTTTACGCTACGTGGCTCGGCTTTACTTATTAAAAGTCAACAGAACTCTACGACGAAAACTTGTGACGTCACGGGCGGAGTCATTACAAAATCATAAAAATATTTTTTTTTAAATTTCGCTTCGTTTGAAAATCTATTAATAAATAAAAAAATACATAAAAAAACATCCGCATTATCATCGTCATAATAATTTCTCTTTCTCGAACTTAATGTCATACAGAGTACGGCATTATTATTTTTTATGCAGCGTATTTCGTTCATAAATGACATGAAAGTAAAATGTCCAGTCGCACACTTAAGAGGATAGGCGGTGTCTGAGAATTTAGATTAATATGTATTTGAACATTTTTTTCCTGTTACTCTCTCGCAAATTCACACCCAACACTGTGCAAAGAAAAAACAAATACAAGTCATACTGATTTTGCTTAGCTAAAATCGACCATATCAACCTTTCTCTGTTCCGTTTTCCGCATCCCAAAACTAAACCAATTTAATTATGGTTTTTTTTAAGGAAGAGTATCCGTAATGAAATTTTCTGTCATTTCCTTTTTTTTTTAATTATTTATAATTTTTGTATACCGTATGCGCAAAGATGGCAGATAAAACTTGTGAGCTTTTTCGGGTTTTTGAATGGTCCTTTAAAAATCAAAATAATAGACACGACAAAGGTAAATATCTATAGTGTGCAAAAAATCATGACCTCTAGTGACATAATTTAGGAAAAAAATAGGAAATTCGTTTGTATGAAGAAAAGTCCGACTGCCTTTACTCTAAAGATGAAACCAACAAAGTCATGCAAAAAAATAATACATACCTACAAAGTTATAACGTCATTATATCAAATACATATATTTTTTAATGAATTTTATTTATCAATCTTCTTTGGCAAATTATTTATAACTCCTATTTCTTACTTCAGTGTAGAGTGAGTTTCTAGAAACCATATCTCAATTATCATTTCAGTTATGTTTTATATATTTATATTATTTTTCTATTGATTTCAATGATACTATTATTTTGGTTTTTTTTTTCAATTATACTATATTTTACTATTAAAATATTATTTTGTTGATTTCAATGATACTTTTATTTTGTATATTTGATGATGTATGAATATAAATTTGTGGAATTTGTATTTTCATATTTATGCCAGATTTTCTTTTTTTAAATAGAATTTTTTGGAATTTAATTATTTATTACTTATAATTTTAATGAATTATTATGGCTTAACACAGGCACAGCCTAAAAAGCCTTAATAAATTCACTTATGTTTAAACGAGTGTAATTTTGAAAGAATAAATAAATAAAATAAATTTATAATATGTTACTTATGTAGGTTTAAGTTGGTATACTTGCATATTATATAGATATATACGTGCCTTTCTTAATTAATTAATTTTGTTTTTTTTTTTAAGTGTTATGTTTTTCCCTTTTTTTATTTTATTTGTTACACATTATTTTTATTTATTTATTAATGAAATCATACAGTCTTTACATAAAAAACAAGGTACAAAAGAACAATTTTAAAAAGTAAGACCAATTACAGATTTCACACTAATGAATGCAGGAGGAGAGGGGAAAAATAATTTAATTCTAAAAAAGAAAAAATAAAAATATTACATAAAAAGCTCATATAAAGGAGAAGACATTGTAAAGCTACTCTACTTTCCTCCCTCTCTCTCTGTTTCCATGAACATTTCAATTTAATTGTAAAAAAAATCACAACTAACAATAAATTATTCGATGCAGGTAGTAGATGTAGGTAAGTATTAATTTAGAGTTGAAATCAAATTATTAAAATTAAAAGTAAAAGTTAAAATTAAAATGAAAAGTTTAAATTAAAATTAAGTTAAAAGTTTAAATTGTTGATATATTATACACTTGTACAAAAAACCTCGACTTTTTTGGCGTTCAGTTTTTTTTCTTTGTATATTGTTTTTGTGATTGATAAATGTTAACTTAAAAAAAGGCTAGAATAAATAACTAAACCAATCACAAGTTTCACATAAAAATAAAAGTATAAAATAGAATTAGGTTACACTAGAAGTAAAAGCAGATAGAACAGAAAACGAGATGGGGTAAAATAGAAAAAGAAGAGATAATATAGAAAAAAGTTGGCAAAAGTAAATAAAAATTATACAAGAAAAAACAATAAGTAAGAAAACTAATTATTACAGATTTTTTTCATGTAGTGTTTCTATCTGAAAATTTCTATCATGCAAAAAAATATCATGTTATCATCAAAGAAGACCTCTAATTGAACGTATTTATGCAGAAAGCAGCCAGTACTTGTTTTGAAAAAATAAAATATTGATGTCATCGGGTGCAGTAAGGTCAACTCTATGTTCTGCTAAAAACAGCCAGACCGCTTTCACACAAAAAACTGTATTAATCATCTTCTGAAAACGGTGTCAATCACAAAAACGGCATTTCTTATTTTCAGGAATCACCCACCGCACTAGAAAAATCTTACGGTACCTAAAAATCATTAAAACTGGTCAAATGCATAATTAGATTTTTATTTCTAATATTTAAAAAAATATGTATAAATTGTTTATCATTTGTTAAAGTCCAACATTTCAACTGTTGTGTATCGTTTCATATCTCTTTTCTCAAAAGTGCTATTATTTCAGATTCACTTTTCCATAGCTGGCTGTTTTCTGCATAACTTCGTTTTATTCTTGGAAACAAAAATGTACAATGTATGCTAGAAAATCTTTTTGCTAATGAATGTTGATAAATCGAAAGTAATGGTTTTTGAAAAGTATGAAAGTATAACTTAATGTGAGATCAATGTAAAAGGAGAAATTCGGAATCAGGAAAAAGAATTCGTGTATCTAGGAAGTATGTTTACTAGGGATGTAAAGACAGAAAGATAAGGAAGGTGAGTGCTGGTAACAGGGTGAACAGTGAACAGTGCACTAAAATCTACTTTGGCAAACAAATGTTAGCCTCATTTCCTTTAGCATGTAATTTATGTATTTTTTATTAATACTATGTTTACTAGGTGACGGTAAATGTGATAGTGTATTTAAGTATTTGCATGTAGGTGTAGTGAGTGTTCTGACGAAGAGACGGGTAAGTCTCGAAACCGGTAGACATATAAAGTCGGTAAGTGGTTAAATGCTTATATTTATTTACATTGATTAAAATGTTTGACCACAAAGTAAATGCTTTGAACATAAGTAATATAATATATGAAGTGCTACATTTAAGCATATCTCCAATCATAGGAAAGAATAGAATTTAAGGATATGACAAAAACAATTTTTAACATCGTCCTTGTCAAGAATTGAATTCAGAACCTTTAGAATAGTCGGCTGTGCTCAATTTTCTTAAAAAAATTATATCGAGTCGAAAATATTTGTCCTTGATTTTGGTTATATTTAACATAGAGAACTACATATATTACTTATTCGCCCGTACACGGAAGAAAGGCACTATTTAAAACGGTTAGATAAAAAAAAAACCTTAAATAAATAAACTATGTTTATATTGTTCTGTCCGGGCGGATGACGAATACTGTTCCGTGTGTGAAACAGAACCATAACCCTGAACGAGAGTTTTCGATTCGATGGCTGCTCTTCTGATCTAGATTTCTCCTGAAAAATCCTAAAAAAATGAAATAAAGTAAATGTATGTCCGTCTCGTAACGTAGTGGTTGGCGTATTTGCCAACCATGCTTGAGGTCCTAGATTTAATTCCTGGCAGGGTGGACGTGAAATATAGATTTTGAAGTTAGCTTAAAACGCAGTTTTTAAGATGGTTTTTAATTACAATACTTCATTATTTCTTGACTGGGACTAATCACCTTACCAACCATGTTATGAAAATGATCAAAATACTCTACAATTAATGTACGATTGCAGTTCCCTATGCACAACTGGGTGTGGTTAGGGAAGTGTTGATGTATTTATAAAACTTTAATCCTGTTAAGGGCGTTTTGTGAACACAACCGAAAAAGCGCAGCTTTATGGTATGTACTTTTATAAATGGAATAAATTAAATGAACACTGAAATTATCACGTTTTACGACGTAGTTTTTCGAAATTTTATTTTATTTATATTCCTTATCTCCTAAGTAAGTGTTTGCAAGGGTGATTTTACCCCTAATGGCGGCGGGGATGAATCGTGTCCGGGATGTTAAAACACTTAGATTTACAATGAAATAAACACAAGCCGGGATCCTCGCTACTAAATCAGCTGTTGGTGGATTTTAAGGAGATACCGTCATTTTTCCTGAATCCTTAATTTTTGTCATAAATTTTATTACGAAACGTGTATAACAAAATTAATTTATGGCTTCTCGTCTCTTTTCTCATAAAAAGCTGTTTCCAAATTGTTTGAAGTATACTTTAATAACAAGGCATTCCATAAATGCCTGTCGCACTTATTTTTAATTTGTTTTAATAAAACAATGAAATTTACAGGAGCTTATAGCAATGGCCAACTGCGCCGATTAAATGTAACCACTAAAACAAACCCATTTTTGTATGTAATCGCGCCTTCCGGAAGATCGATAGGGGCCAATTAGCTGGACGCTGTTTCTCGAATACATGTGTTTTGCAAATTACGTTATAACATGATCTGCACTATTATTTAATAAATAATAACAACAAACACTAGCCTGATACCGGACCCTCCACCTTGTTGTTCGCCTATTTTTGCGGTCGGATAACTGGGATGGCATGGCGGTTTGAACGGGAAACTAGCACTTGAACAGACAATAGCTAATAAATGTGCGGTGTAAGGATCCACAATTTACAATAAATTGCTATCACACAAATAGGTATCTTATAGGTGAATTGCACGGTGATATATAATCACAAGCATTTGCGAAAGCGGATAGTAACCATAGAAAATAAGCCATGGAAAAAGGTATTGTCACCTACAATGAAGTTACTATATTTCGATCGAGTTCAGGGCCTCGCTTATGATGGGAAAATAAAGACGTCATACCTTCACATTGACAGTTTAGTTGAAGATAAATTCCCTCTAGCGATTATGAAGATATACTACCGACCCCCCACATTCAAGTTTTGGGGTAGATACATCGATATAAAACAAGGGGAAGCGTACGTCAGGGTACCCATATCTACGTTTTAAAATGACAAAGCTTCAGTATGACATCATAGTTGAAGATAAAAGTCTCCCGACCGACTATAAAGGTACACTACCGATACCCCCACCATCAAGTTTTGATACCGACGGGTCTAGAACCCCTCGATACGTTTATCTACGAATTAAAAGTGTCAAAAAATTTGTTCCACCGAGCAATTTTTCCTTTACTAATGATTAATGAAAAATTTTAATCGTTTGAGGCTGGCACCTTTTTTCTTAAAAGCCTATTATAAATATGAGAGATAAATAAATTTTTAAGTCGAATTAAATTCCGACATAACTGTCACTTTAATAAAACGAACGCTAGATTTTGTCCTATTAACAAATAAGAGTACTTAGGCGTAGAAAGTTACCACTATTAAATTTTAAATTATATTTTTTCCATCTGTTTTACTATCTTTCCGAGTATATGTATGTATTGAGACGTTAAAGGAACTGGCGACTAGACGATCGTAGATACATACAAACGATAGTTAGGCGTACAAAATTCATGTTTAAGCTATCATTTTTTGCTTAAATTGGGATTTATTGGTGTTTATGATTGCTTTGAAGTGAGCATTTTTTATTACAAAAGCCTATTTAAACTATAAATAAATAATATAAATATAAACGTAAGGAACGCGGACTAATTGTTTGCGGTCATTCCATTGGCGTGTTTCGATCATATAATGTCGATATGACAAGTAGGTAGAATTTACCGAGGTAAGATACAGATAGTACAGAAGTTAAGTATACCGTCTCTATATATACAGATGAAGATAGCGTTCATAATCGAGGCACAGGAGGTAATTAAGAAGTATAATATACTGACCTTTATAGTACAAAATGGCGCAACTAATATAATTAAAACTATGAGAGGATGTGTGCGTGTATCTAAAGTTATTTTTTCTTTCATAATAGGCTAGACTAGATCTCACCCAAATAAATAAAGTTTTCAGTTTTTTATCAACATCAACAGATAAAAGAATTGAAGGAATATAGATGTTCAAATGTGGGCAGAATGGTAAATGTTACATATTGTGTAAAGTACCCACTTAAACGGACGTATTACTAGTAAGGACATCTTGCTGAGACCTCTCCTTATTTTTCGACCAGAAGTGTGTAAGTGCTTCTTAAGGTACAGTTGTCTCATATCCAGCACCTTCATGTATTGGAACAATTTGTTCTGACGGGTATGTTGGAAGGCGCCGGAATATTATTCTGAATAACGATTTCTGTGAAATTATGAGAGGCTTTAAAAATGGATGCCGCACAACTCCCCCAGCCAGCTATTCCATAAGTTTCAGTGGATTGCCGGCTACTTTTCCCCTCGAAATTACTAAAGTGTCTATACGTACGCTAAGATACGGCACAAATCGATCCGGAAAAAGCAATTGTATAACCTTTCACCGGTAACTAATGTTGTTATCTTAATCAACACTTGTTTAAATATAGCTGTTTTTGTACTTATTTTGATATTTTTTATATTTTATTTAGTCTTAAAATAGTACAAACATAAAACATGAATGTCTTAATATTATTATTCGTTACTTATCTTCTGTCTCTGTCCTGCTTAGTTAGTGGAGCAATAGTGAAACGCAAACAAAGGTGACGCGTGTGCAAATGAGAGCGACATACTGAATAGAACTTTCAGTGGACCAATGTAAACAGTCGGTGCTTTTTACTGTACTACGTGTTTTGCTTGCTAAAGTCGACGTGATATGACCTGACGACACTTGCTCCCTCCGCAGGTCATTCCCTTTCTTTTGGGTACGACTTTTTAGCTCGAATTCATCCCTTTATATTTTATTCTCAATGATTTTAATAACCATTAAAACCCGAAGCGTAGGCATAAATAACAAAATAAACTAAATTAAAAAGTTTTAGAGTGACAGACGCAATGTATCATGTTGTGTCTCATTATATTGAGTTACACATAGTTAACTCTTTAAAAAAGTGTGGTAAATAATTTCTTTGCGCACAGTGATGTAACATTTTGTTACCGCAAGCTAAAGACGGAATATTCTAAAGTTCACACATTTGATGAAAATAAAAACATGGTGACATACAGTTTAATAATTTATTTTCCATAATTTATAACAATAAACATACGATTTAGCCTTGTTATAACAAAAAAAAAAAAATTCACCGTGTTCTTACATACGCGCGTCCTCTATCACTGTCAATAACCGACTAAATCCGTTTATTCAAACACCGGCCACAAAACAGCGTCTTTCTCTTCCTTGTAGTGAATTCTATCTTCGTGATCTCTCTTATAAAAATTTATTGCTGTGTTAGTGTTTCCTTCGGTAGCAAGGATATATTGTTTTGTATAATAATCTAGCATGCTTATATAAAATTAAGTTTTCAAATTCAGTGTGAAAATGTCCATTTGAAGATTACGAAAAATACAACTTAATTATTTTTAAAAATAAGAGAGATATATCAAGTTGATGACATCACAGCCACACAAGAGTTAATAAATCCATTTTAATTTTCATAAGGTGAAATCAAAAGTTGATCGGTTATGCTTTATTTGCAAAAAACTGCTGGAAGATTACACTGTCAACGGAAATAATTGTTATGATTGTTGACGAGCAAAGCTTCTCAGTTCGAAAAAAAAACTAAAATTATGGTTATAAAAAAAATATAATGAATCTGTCGTGCTTCAAGGTTTGGTCTGATGGAGTTGAACAGGACAATTAACACTGGACTTTGGTCCCATAGAATAAGGATTTGTGTCTCAACAAATGTTAAATAAATATATTGTTATTAAAATAACATTAAGCTTTTCTAATGTGAAACCGGTTTCGAAACTGGTAAACACAAAAAAGTGATCAAATACTTATATTTTCTATTATTAATTGGTATTCTGATAGATGATTGTAATTTTTCATATGCCTAACGTACTTCTATTATTTATTTGTTTATTTTACAGAAACAAACAGTCGACAATGATATAATAACATAAAAAAGATACGGTTTTAAGACACTCCAGCAAAGTTTCTAAATAAAAATCATACATATTAAATTGTGGTATATCAAAGGGTGTGTTTGTGTGTATTTGTATGAGAGTAAGTGTAGAGGTGTGTTTTTTTGTATTTGATGAGTATATTAATACTTTTATTTAAGTATCAAATTTCTGATTAAAAAAACTGGAAAATTACATTAAAGTTACTACGAATCTCAGCATCATCCATTTTTAAACACCTGAAAATACAAAACACGTGAATTATTTCTGTTCTGAGTACGTGAATTAAATTTGGCAACGTTCTCATTATACCGGCTGCGCCCCCTTTAATTCTGAAAAATGTCAGAGATAGAATTACATTTTTGTCACGTTCTTTTGACAAATAAAGGACTAATGACTTGTTGGGCCTCTACATAAAGAATTACCACTCTTTTCTGATTTTTTTATCTTTATTGTAGCATGGCATCAAAGTAATTATGTTACGCACATCATAATCAAAAAGAGGTTTTGAAATTACCCTTCGGTAATTAATAAGGTTGGTAGCCACACACTTTTTAAATTAAAATGGAATAATTCTGGCGGGGACTGTGACTTCTTTTGGAATCATTACAAAGGAGTAATGTTTTAATAAACTAATGTTAGTAAATACAAGGATTTTTGGGTGAATATCATACATCTGGTTTGTTATATCATACTGTTGATACTCAATCAAATTCTTAGGAGAGCAGTAAATATATGATGACAAGTTTCGAAATGTTGCGAGAACATCATCCTTATTTAGTTTCTAATCGTTTGTATTTGACACTATTTTGCGCGTCATTTACAATTTCAACAATATTACCAACCTTGATAATCTCATTTTTTTATCCCAAATATCTCTACTCGATCGATTGTATCAATGACGCGGTATTAGGTGTCCACCTGCAATTTGTATTATGCAATCGAGTCGGGCAAGTTCTGTTTGGAAAAAATATTAACATAACTCGATTTTAAACTCACCTGATTTTACAAAAATATATTGTTCTATTTTTACATCTTAAATTCTGTAAAAACCTCGTTTATTTCATTCCAAAAGATTGTTATATTTATATTTTTAAAACTGCTTATACTACCTGTAATACAAAATATAAATACTTTCCAAATCGATTTTTTTTGTATTTGTGCCTTGAGATGCAATTTAATTAATAAAACTTGACAACCTTTTTTTAAAAGTATTAAGTTCTATACCACAAAAGTTTTTTGTCAAGCTTTCTACCTTCGATCTTCAAGAGTTCCACTTCTCTCCAAGCTCCGAGAATCGTAATCTTCACCGTACAGCACCGCTCTTATTACATTTGCAACTTGGCCGAAGGTTCCTCCTACTTGCAGTCCACTGTGATAGCCAGGATCTAAACGTGGTTATTTTTTGGGCTAAGCAAAGAGGTTCTGCGCCGCAAGCCTTTGAACTGAATCAGGTTACAGGGCTATCGGTTCTCAAAGGGAACGGCAACGCGGCAACACCGGGTTGTGACCTTTCGCTGACAGCTGGAGACCCCCTCTGCGGAGCTAAACCAACGGAGGTAAGGGTCGCAGCCAGGCACACAGTCTTTGTGTTTGTCTCACTACAAACCCGTTGTCGTAAGCCACGTGCCGTTTTGGTCTTGGATTCACGACCCTGGGCCAGAAACTGTACCAGTAATCAGACCGGCAATTTTTTGATTGCCAAATGGCTGCTTGGCACCCTTCTGGTATGGTCCTGGGCGCGCGTCAGCTCCCTCGTTACTGGATGAGACGACATAGGGTAACACAGTCTAAGATTTTTTTTTACCCGAAAAAAAAAAAGAAATCTGCTTTCGTATTTTCAACGAGTTGTAAATAACTCATAGTTAGAAAATGGGAATCAGTGAAAGTGGTGTGGAGTTCGAATTTTGGACCTCTGATCCGTGAGGCCGCAACACTGGCCACAAGACCACAGCCCAATTTATACTGTCATTTTACTGGAGAATCAATTGAATTTCATTGTTTTTTTAATGTTCCGCTTTGCAACACGGGTAGATCTGACAAACCAGACACTTAAACTGTAAAATGTAATGCACTAAATATTTTTTGGGGGTGCCTAGAAACAAAAATCGAACATTTTCTCTACTTCTTGGTACTTAGGGTAAATAGGTTTTGAGTCAAGCCGTCATGTCACAAGAAATTAGATGTAGCTATTATTTCTAAGGTTGATAAAACTCCATAAAGATCTTTCTTATAGACTTTTACCGATACCAAAAGCAACATTAATATTTATTTATTTATTAACATACTAGGCACGCAGTGCCTTTCACCTTAAAAAGATACATATTAAAAATAATATAAACTTTTCAATATAACGTAAAAAACTTTAAAATTAAATATAAAAGTATTATTTTACATAAATACTAAATATGTAACACAGCAGTTTTGTATGAAAAAAACATATTTATGTTTAATAATAATTAACAATGCGTGCAAATAAAAATTTAAATGGAAAAGAATTTACAAATATTTTTCTTTAAAAGGTACAAAATATAAGTATATTAAATACAGTAAAATTATTTTATTTCAATAAAAAAAAAAAAAAAATAGTGACAATTAAAGTAATTTAAAAAATAAGTAAACACGTAAATATGGTACACAATAGTACCCATACAAAAGTAAAAATGGAAAGCACTATAATCTAAAAAATGTAAATTGCCGTTCATCATCTTTGAAATGATGAAATAGCGTTAATTTATCTAAGATATACTTTAAGTGAAAAATATCAGCATCGTCGGAATAGTTATTGCCGAGAACATGGAGTCGATTCAGAATAGCACTATACGAGTAAACGGTACGTGAATTGTTGCAACTAAACGAGTCATTCGTCCAGGTACTTTGAAGTTAATGAGCGCTTATAGATTTGGGCAGTCCCATGTAAAGTTGACAATCTTAAATAAATTCAATAAATCCATAATTATTCTTCTCTCAGTAAGTTTTAACAAGTTCAAAGTATTTAATAGGAAATCATAGGTACTAAATTCACATCTGATTCCAAGTATAAAATTAACGTACCATAAAAAAATATTTTGAACTCTTTCAAGAGATATTGGTGTGAACTGTAATACGGAGTCCATATAGTTGAGTTGTATTCCAATTGGCTCCCAACTAAAGCTGTATACATCAATTTCAAAGAATTAATATTTTTTAAGTCCTTTGTCACTCGCAAAATAAATCCTAACATTTTTAAAGGATTTATTAGCTATGCAGTTTATGTGTTGTTGAATGACAACTTTTGATCAAAAATGACACCTAATAATAATCGAAACATCGTTCAAAAATACTAGAAAATCAATAGGTTTGCAAGTTTTAACGAGCAGTCTATGTTTATGAAAGTAGACGGGCAGTTGTAGAAAGATAATATAAAAGTATTTAAAAAGTTTAAACAAAAAAATGCATTTTGTGAATGCTGATTTTTCTGGTGACTCAAGATGATGGTGTGTAATGGTTCCGTGGTTTATTCAAGGTTTGGGCCTTGCTCTACAATGACTTGTTTCCTATTTAACACTGTTATTTACTAAAGAAAAGTGGGATCGAAATTGAAACATTTGGTTAAATTATCGGAAAGAAGATATTAACTTTTTATTTAAACAAAAACTTTTCGGAAAATTTGAAACATCTAATTATTTGATCAATTATGTACAAGATAATGCCACACATGATATGCTGATAAACCATCTAAAACAAAATTATTTACCTGTAAAATTATTTTAAGAAAATTAGAATGTAATTTTAAAGGGATGTGAGTCATTTTAAGAACATTGAAAATGTTTTTCTTGATAATAATTGTAATTTTTGTACAATAATTCTACTTCTCATTCTTCAACAAAATTAATGTCGCCATATTTGGTAAAATAAAATAAATGCGACATGTTATTTTGCGGATGTTATTTAAAATAATTGTCAAAATTTTTCTCCCTTTAAAAAAACATGTCTTAAGCGAAATGCCCCTAATTTTTTTTTATTTCCTTACAGATATGGTCTCGACTCATTCTATGCTGGAGGGTAAGTACGAATGTATGTAATTCAGTTTTTTTATTATTTTTGCATGTTTTTTATCCGTTTCATTTCTTTTATTTTTTTATTTTCTGTTTTACTGAAGAGATAAAACAGTATCATAAAATGGTGCAAACAACCTTTTTCTTATTACTGTTTAAACAGTGACCTAACTACGCTTGAAACTCGATTACAAAACTCTGCATACCTATGTAGTAGATAAAGAAGTAGTAATTTTTGTTAATAAATCATTTTTATTATTATTATTATAATAAATATATTTACGTCATTTCAAAATAATGAATGAAATAAAAACAATAAATCAGAAAAAGTAAACTATTACTTAAAAAGAATAATGTAGCTTCATACTTCATTATTCAATTGCGTCAATTCACCATTCGCAGCGTAACATGATTTTTTTGTTACATGAAGGTAAGATGATCAGTATTACGCTTCAGGTGTCAGTCCAGGGACTTTTAAATATTCTAGGGTAAAAACACTTTTTTTTTTTTTAATATTTCGGTGTCGGAAAGCGAACACGGGACTTCTTGCATGGTAAATGATTAGATGTAGGTAATTTTCGGCCTTATGGTGTAGTGATCAGCACAATTTTACTGGCCACTTTAAACACTCACTTTGCTTATGTTGGATTGTTTTCTTATTTACTGTATTGTGATTTCTTCAAGTTTCATTAATATTTTTTCCGTAGTTTCACTGTTTATTTTATTTTAATTCGGTTTTTTTCTTCATATTTTCGTTTATTTTATCGATTAATTTTGTTACCACATATGTGTTTTATTCCAGTACCAACGAGTGACATGATAGCAGTGGTGGGGGAACCTGTCTATCTTCCCTGCGACATCGCCACATCTGATGGAGATTCTGTTCTCCTGGTACTGTGGTATCGTGAAGATCTGGGAACCCCAATTTACAGGTATTCAAATGTTAAAATTAATGTTATGAACGCTATTATACACAAAACTGTATTCTTCATCCTCCCGGACACATTTTTTTAAAAATGATTATATTGTTGATTTTTTACTTCCGAACTGTTTTGAATAGTGTTTTTCTTCCGTGTCCGGGCGAATAAAGAATACTGTTCTCTTTGTTAAATGGAACATGGGCGGGTAACGCAGTACTCAACCAGCCTTATCATAAGTACTAGGGCTGAATTTTATGTTTTTACGGAAGCAAAAAAGAACCGGATTGTAGTCCCGTGACTAGTGTCTCGTATTCACGGCTCAAAGGTCCGTGGTTCAAATTCCACTCTTCACTAACTTGGTTCCCATTTCCTAAAAGTAAGTTATTTACAACTCGTCGAAAATGGCCCTCAAAATGAAATATTTGGGTAAATGGCAAAAACGCAAATATTTCTTTCCACCAATAATTTTTTTTTTGAAAAAAAACATTACAAAAAAAGTACGCATTCATTTTTATTTCTACTTTCATATAAAACTTTCACCAGTGACAAAATTTCGTTGTGACCAACATCATCAAATTGGTGGCAGGGAAAACATATTATTTTGTTATATTACACAAGTGAAAGCTGGTGTGAATAATGATTGCATTTAATTATTGGAATAAAAGAGTTTAAATTAAACACATTTAATTATGAAATAAAAATGCAGTACTCTGTCAGTTTCCGCGCAGATAAAGAATACAGTTCTGTGTTACTCTTAAATATCTGGACCCTGGTCGTGCGTTTTCGACCCGATTGCCACCCAGAGGTGAATCTTTAAAACGGAAATCGAGTGGAGATAAGTCTACCTTGTACGTAGTGTTTGGTGCATTCGCCAATCATGCTTGAAGTCCAGGTTCCTTTCTGGCAGGATTAACTTGAAATATCTGTTTTCAATTTGATTTTCTGGCAGCTTTTTATACAGTAATTGATGACTGGAAAGAAAAAATCGACAAAAATAAATATGTATTAGCAGTTTTTCTAGACTTTAAAAGAGCATTTGAGACTATTGATAGAAAAAGAATATTAGAAAAATTACAATTAATTGGAATAAGAGGAAATGCCTTAAATTAGTTTCTGAGCTACTTAAATAACAGATATCAAATAACGAAAGTTAAAAATATTTTTCAAATCCGATGGAAAATAATTTAGGAGTACCCCAAGGCTCAGTGCTGGGGCCCATATTGTTTATCATATACATAAATGACATCGGTAAATCTCTAAAATATTGCAAAATCTAACTTTTTGCAGATGATGCACTAGTTTACATATCAGGAGATAATTAATATACAGTGATAAATAAAATTAATTACGATTAAGGAAATATATCAAAATGGTTAACATTAAATAAATTTAAATTAAATATATCAAAAACAAAATATATGAATATTGAAAAAAAAAATACCCCAGGGTTACAAAATCAATAATTGTAATTTGAATAAAAAATATTTTGACGAAATAAAGTATCTCGGGGTCTAGATGGATAGATATTTAAATTTTAAAAAACATACTCGATATGTAACAAAAAAAAAATATGGGAAGATTACGAGATGTAATAGATTTAAAAAGCAGTATTCTTATATACAAAACAATAATATGTCCACACATAAATTACTGTTCTTCCATTCTTTTTTTATGTAATGAAGGAAAAATTAAAAATTTACAAATTCTTCAAAATAAGCCAATGAGGGTTATACTCAAAAGAAATATATATTCTAATGTAGAAATAATGCACAAAGAAATTGGCTTGCTTACAGTAAAGCAATAAATTAAATATAATGTGGCAATTTTTATACATAAAATAATTAAGGGGATGAATAAAATAAAAACAATAATTAAATTTAATTAACAATGTCATACATATAAAACAAGTGGTAAAACAAAAATAAGATTACCAATGAGGAAAAAATCAGAATCTCAAAACTCATTTTACAAGGGATTAAATCTGTACAATGAGTTACCTGAAGAAATAAAGGAAATAGAAAAAATTGAAATATGTAAAATTAATTTGAAAAAATATGTTATAGAGAAATTTTGATAAAAAATTATAATATTATTAAAAGTTTATTAATATAGAACTAATGTTCTTAAGATGTTATGAACTAACTTAATAAAGCATACATAAAATATTTCGCTGTCTCTGAACTGGCTTCTGAAGCAGAAGGCTTTCACAGGTGATGAAATTACTCTGCATTGTTGTTATATTAAATGCAGTGCCCTATGCTTCACTAGGTACAAAAAAATATACGATGATGAAGAAATGCCAAATCTTTATGCATATAAATCGTCCTTTTTAGTAATCCCGTGTACGTTACATTAGTTACGAAACATTATTTACAGACAATCATACTCACTATCTAGATTGGTTCAATATACTCATTTACAAAGTTGTACATAGGAAATATGTAATACAAATTGACATCACAACGATAACCAATAAACTGAAAATTTATCTGTTTAGAAATTTGTAAAATTCAATTTATTTTTATTAACGAATACAAAATACATAACGTGCCTGTGTACACCATAATATGAATATGAGATTCATAATTACAATAATTAAAATAAGTACATGGTTTTATTCAACTTTTATTTTAAAAAAGATACCAGTGACTGGGTTTCGTCGTGACCGACATCGTCAGACTAGTATGGTAAAAAAATATAAATAAAAGTGGAATAAAACTTTATACGTATTTTTATTATTATAATTAAAATGCAGTTCCACTCAATCTATTACAACAATAATATGGGTTTGTCAAAATTTTTGTAGACAAGAATTGTATTCAAGTCTTTGGAGAGCTGTTAATATTTACATATTACAACAGAGATGAAGAAGAGATAGAGAAGGTCTAAATAAAGGTTCCAGCTCTTTAACTTCACAAACATCACAGATGAAAGAATTGAAGGGATAAAGATGTTCAAATACGGGCAGAATAGTGAATGTAACAGTGTGTAAAGTGTCCACTTAAACCAGTCAATGACAGGTCATAAGCCCTATAGATGCCTAGACTTCTCTATTACCTTCTCTAAAATGTTTTTCATCTCTGTTGTCATATGTTAAATTAATATGTATTTTATATTTTATTACTTTTTAACTGTTTTACAATTTGTACAAATTGACCATAGCACATATTCAGAATAACAAAGTAACATGGCGAATTTATCATATTTATAACTAAATATATTATAATAGTACATAAGTCAAAAACTTTTCTTCCACAAACAAAATAAGTATGTAAAAATGCTTTTAAGAATGGAAGTTGTGGTAAATCTAGAACTAAGAGAGATAAGGTCTTTAACATCACATGCTACGTAGACGATGCAACCATGGTAGCAGTAAAAATTATTGATGATTAGAACATAATACGTATCTCAGTTAGTAAAACAAATAAATTAAATATTTTTTTAAAATACGTTTTAAAATCTCGATCCACTGCGTACTAAACTTTGACCTAAAGGAACAAATGAGTAAAGCCCTGGTAAAATGTAGTTGTCTAAGAAATGTCACAAAGCACGACAAATACATGTAGATTGGAAGCAAGATGCACGTAAAAAAATAACGTATTTTTGCGAAACAGATAAAAGAAAAACATTTTGAAATGTTGGTTTAATAAAATACCAAACTATTATTTATTAAATTGTTTGTTTGTGGAAGAAAAAAATTACAAAACTTGCAGAGACAAAGTGAAATTCTGTTTTCTCTCGGCTTTATTTACGACTAGCACTTTGCAGATTTTTCACTATACTATACTTGTGATATTTCTGGGTCAGTAGCCAGAAGAGATATTTATCGGAATCAATTCTACGCTGGATCCTTAAGGGATGAAGAACTTATTTCTTCTCTTTCTATTCCACTCCGCAACCTTTCTTTACTCTTCTTCCATAATTTCCTGCCCCCTCTCTGGAAAAGAAGGTCTTTGAGGCGCTTTTTGCCAAAGTTGAATATCAAATAGTGACGTGTGCGAATTAATTAGCTTTTATTCATCTCAACCTGGGTGGGAAAACGGTTTAAAATATATTTCATTTTACAATATAGTAGTCCAGGCATTTTAAGGGCTAAAGAAATGTCGTTTGAGTGGCCACTTTACAATATGTGTAACATTCACCATTCTGTCAGTTTGAATATCCATATTTCTTCAATTTTTCCATGTGTTGATTTTTGTAAAATCAAAGAGGAGAAACATTGAATGATGCGTGTGAGATTCATCTGACTGAATTATTTTACCTATTTACTAGGCAACGCCTAAAAACATTTTTCTGTAGGCCCTAAAAATCATCAAAAAAAGTATATTAAAAATCCTAGGACCCTTCAAATTTAGTTCTGAAAAAACCTAGATGTACCTTCAATTAGACGGAATAGATAGACACCTTAAAAAAAAAATTATAATTAAATACTGTAAATAAATCCTGCCTTTTTTTCTAGAGGCATATGTTAATCTTGTTTGTTTTTTTTTTCTTTCTTCGTGGTTATGTCATACCATATTTATATGCTATAAACTTTAAATCATTAAAAAAAAAATGGCCCAAGCTCAGACGCTAAAGTTTTTGTGGGCATTTTTTCCAAATTATGCTATAGCTTAATTTTGAGATGTATTTTTTAAAGTGTATTTTTGTGATTGAAATTCTTTGTTAATGGAAAAAAAATCAAAAAAATATATATATAAAGTTATGACATTAAAGAAAAATTATATATTTTAAAACTTTCCATAAAAAAAACACATGAATTTACAAAATTCTCGAAACCCTAGATTTCCAAAGAATTTAATTTTGCATATACGCAATACACCTGCAGCTTTAAATTGTTAAACTTATGTTGGGAAATACAACTCTAGTTATTTTCCAGAAATCTTGAAATAAATGCTAAATAATAACGCATTTTAATCGAAATAAATAATTAAAAAAACACATGACACTTGCCCAATTTTGAACTCCATACAGTAGAAAGTTATATTTTCTTTTAAAAAATCTAATAGTAAGGAACTTGTTCAGAAAGTCCTGGAATGGTGACCTAGAACGGGCAGAAGAAGTGTCGGCAGGCCTCAGACAAGGTGGTCTGATGGCATAAGACGAGTTGCATGAGTTGAGGACGAGTGGTTGGATGCAGTCGGCTCGGGATAGGGAGATATGGAGACTAAAGGGGGAGGCTTATGTTCACCATTGGACAAGAGACGGCTGATGATGATGATGAAGGAACTTGTTTAGAAAATAAAAACTAATGTAAAACGAACTTCTTCTCTAAATACGAGTACTATTTTATAAGAGAGGTAGAAACAATAATATAATTTGTGTATACAATCCCATAAATTGTATTTTTTTTCTATGATAACAATTCAGATCAATAAATCTTTCGCCTCCTTTGTATGTACCATTTACTTGGTATCAGCCTTCCTAGTCTTCAGTTTACACATCGAACTAGAAGATTAGTTGTATGGTTTGTTTTTAATGGCTGATTGCCACCTAACGCCGAAACAGTTACCCCTCTTGCTAACTGGGGTTCAGGATGCCACTGTTGACCATTGTTCCTTCGCTGCCATCTTCGACATAACGTCCTGCCCGAGGCCGCTGTCTCCCAACAGCATATACCTCTATGTATGTCCGGGTGGCCTGAGAGAAGATTTGTGCCCCTTTTGCCTGTTTCGCCATACTGATGCACTTCTCCGCCATCACAGCCATTAAGGACTTTACCGTAGCCCTGCGCAAGAGGTCGCGTTATACCCCGCAATACTGGGTCCTCATCCAAACCTAGTCACATAAACACTTTGGTCTACAGAAGTGAAAGGAGCATACTCCCGTGACGTAAACGCGCTGAATGAGAATTACTCCAGTGAAAACTAAAAAGGTGACTCTGTCCCCCAGGAGTCGGGTTAATGGTCTCGTTTATTTATGTTAGGCAAATAAATATATGCCAACTTACTATCCCCCTAGAACAAGGACCATTTTAATCAATACATAAAAAAAAAACTTCGACCAGTTTGATAAATCAACAATATTATGAGAAGAAAATATGAAAGTGAAGTCATTTACAGGGCTGCAACTAATTTTTTACCTACAAAGAATATCTGTAGGTAAGCCATTTTCATGTTATATTAGGTATTCAAGTCAAAAATGACATTTTAGAACAATCATAGGGCTATCAGTTGATTATTATATTGGGTGTTAACATAAATTCTGTATGTTTTTTTTTTCCAAATAAAGAGATCAATACGACCGAACAAAAAAAATACAGCAAATTAGTCTATCATGTATTCTCCTTCATTATTTTACAACAAATTAATCAACAATTAATAGATCTTCAAATATCGCGAGTAACTTTGGCAGCTTTATTTTCTTGACTAAACGCCAATAGAAGGAGGTATTGAAATTGCTTACTGTCGTCTACTGAACATTCCATTTTGAAGGCTCGTAATCAAACAAAATAATATGTGTATGTTACCTTTAAAGGAAACACAATATCTTTGAGAACAGAAAATTTTCTTTCGAATGACTTAAACTTTTACTATTTTGTGTTACTTTTGCTGCTCATTTTTAAATTTGGCAAAAAACTGACAAAAACAAAACATCAATATCATCACCATTCCCTTTCCGTACCTAATGGTGTATAGGACAATGTTCTAGCGTAACTTGATCACTTTCGTTTCACGAAGGTAAAGTGGTCAGTTTTACGCCTCAGGTACCAGTCTAGGTACTATTATATATTCAAGTGTAAAAACGCCTTTTCAAATGATATTTCGAATCAACCATGTCGGGAATCGAACTTGAAACCTCTTGTATGGTAGACAAATGCGTTGCCCACTACGCCACAAGGATGACAAAACAAAACAATCCAAAAAAACCTAAACATCACATGGTAAGATTTTTGTCATTGAATTATACCATACTGGACCAAAACCTCTAAAAATATTTTATATTGAAGCACTTACCCTTATTTCCATATCCACCAGTTTCAAAATGTATCCGTCTCTTCGTCAGGACACTTATTACACTTACATGCAAATCAAATAATAACTCTCGCCTACCACACAGTAGTCAGGCTCTTTATAGACCTAGACTTGGAGGGCAAGAACTATTCACGGAGACCCGTCACAATAGATCTTCACAGATCGTAGTGACGTCAGGAGCTGACATAAGAGTGACCCCCTACCTCTGAGAAAAAGAACATACAGATTTCACTTTGCATCTTCACTATATGTATATTTCACGCCGACGCTGGTCAACCAGAAACCAAAATCAGAACCTGAAGTATGGGAAGCAAACACGCTCATATGATTTATAGAAGATAAAAAATAATCATGATAAAAACGAAAGCCTATTTCAGGCGTGATATTTTATTGTACAAATACGTTTTTACTAACCCCTAAAAAAGTATGTATTAGTAATGAAACATTATATTTGAAACATGATTTTCATCACAAAGGTAAGTAATTAAATGTTACATAGCATACGGGCATGAAATTGAAAACACTGCGTTACATCGTCAGAAATTCATTACGTTTTCAGAGACATAAAAAACATGAATTTGTTCAAAATTTGCGGTCAGAAATAAACTTTGTAGATAAAATTAACTCAATTACGGAATATGAATTCATAAATGTGACTTTATGTCTTTCGAATATGTAGTTTGCTTTCTGCGAGATTTTTGTGACATCGTAAAATGTATTATTATGTCACGACTGACTATCGTAGCCTAGCCTAGCCTTACTTCAAAAGTGACGTTACTCAAAATAAACTCATCTGTTTTTTATTTTTTTAAGTATTATTTATTTATTTATTTAGGAAATCATACTGTCTTTATATAAAACAAGGTACAAAAGTACAATTTAAAAAAGAAAGACCAATTACAGATTTCACACTAATTTATTATGAATGCGGGAGGAGAGGGAAAAAATAATTGAATTCTAAAAAAGTAAAAATATGAATATTAAATAAAAAGTACATAAAAAGGAGAAGACATTGTATAGCTCCAACTCGACTTTTCTCCCTCTCTCTCTGCTTCCATGAAAATGTATATTTCTTTGTAAAAAATCACAACCAACAATAATTCATTAGATGCAGGTAGTAGAATGTGAAATAGAACCAGTACGCTACCCTGGACGGGTGATTTCGACTTGATGGATACTCTCAACTCGGGTGGAGATAAGTTTGCCTCGTTGTTAAGTAGGTCGTGTTTGCCTACTGTGCTTGAGGTCCTAGGCTCAGTTTCTGGCAGGGCGGATATGAAATATTGATTTCAAATATGGTCCTACGCTGCAATAATTCTTTGTTCCTATTCTGGAACTTGAAGCGTGCAATGCTAAGCTTGCTCACCATATAACAAATATTTTTCAGATACTTTAGAATCGGGATACTAATGCAATGTCCTATCAATCACTGGTTATGGATAAACAAACAAAACATCACGCCGTTTCCCCGTAGGTGTAGGCAGTGATGAATGAACGCCACATCACTCTGTCTTTGCCTATTGACTTCGTTTTCTCTACATTCATACATGTTTATTATAAATTACTTGATAAATTTGATTGTGCATGTGCTTCAGGGTTTTTTTTTGTTTTTTGCGTTCATTAACATTCGCTTCGTAGATTCTTTAAGCCGTTTTTTCGCTATTCATTCGTTCTTCGTGTCTAAACCAACGCAGCTTGATTCTGTCGATAATGCTTGTATCAGCCTTACATAGTTTACGGATTTGACATTTGTGCACCTACCATACAACCTTTTACCGAACGAACGAACGAAATGCCGAACATTCTTTTATTGGAACGGAAGGCCTGTTGACAACTGCCAACAGGCTGGTTTCTCCTGAAGAGTTATAAGTAGTTTCCTCTCCACATGAGCAAATGCTGAGAAGTTCCTGATTTTCCCATATTAGAATATCGTTCCTGATCCCAACAGTTTAGCTTAAATAAAGTAATATAATAGCAGAAAAATCCCCTTTTTGAAATATAAACCTTGTATATTGTAAGCAAGGTAAAAAATAATGCAACTCCCATATAAAAAATATTTAAAAATCCTTTTACCACACATTAGTATGAGAGATCGCATTTTGACAGCAATCAATCTACGTTTACAATTGTTTTTCCAATTCAATACTTCGATCTCATACATAAAGGTTAGCACTTGAATTCCATTATGAACAACTAGTTTGCCTTCTGCGACAAACATTTGTTTGCCAAGGTAGATTTTAGTGCACCGTTCACCCTGTTCCCGGCACTCACCCTCTTTTCAATACATTTCTCAGTATTTCCATCCCTAGTATACATGTTTACGGATAGGTTAACAATAATTAAATGTGAGTAAAATTTACAATTTAAGAGCCAGCCATAATAGTTTTTTCACTTACATATATACTGAATTGAAAAAAAATATTTTTAAGATTTAAAAAAAAAGCTTATTTCAGTTTTTATGAATAACTCGTATTTAAACATTTCAGGGACATTTTCAAAGAGTCATAAATACCTCACTATCAGAAAATGGGAATTAAATTATGTAGAGTAGGTTTAATTTTTTTGGTGTTATTCTTTCAAGATTTAAATATTCAAATAAAATAGTCGTTATTTTTTGTTCTTAGCTTGAATATAGTTTTTAGTTATGTTTTTTTTATAATTGAACATAAATATAAAATATTTATTGTATTTTTTCCGAAACTATTTTTCTAAAAAGCCAAACTAATACTTGAGTGATTGCAAAATAAAACGTTGAGAAAAATCACAACATAAAAGCTCGTCAGAAAATTAAAAAAAATATTTTTTTAAAAAAGATTTTTACTACCCATATATTTATTTTAATATGACTCACGTCTAAACTATTACTTCACGATCATTTTATTTTTCAACATTTGGGTCGCTTTTGAAGTAGAGATGCGGCGTGTGGAAACTTCGAATAAAAAAGTCATATTTTTTTAGTCTTAGCGTTAATATTGTTTTGTTGTGCCAAATTAAAACTTGCGTGATTGCAAAAAGAAACATCTACAAAAATCACAACATAAAAACTCGCCTGAATGTTTAAAAGAACTTTAGAAAAAAAATCCTTTATTACCCTAATAAACGTTTAAATATTATTTACGTCTAAAATATTATTTAATGTTTTTTTTTTTACATTTGGGTCGCTTTTGAAGTGGAAACGCGGTGTGTGGAATATTTGTCATTTCTAACTGGCTCTAAAAAGCCCAGTTAGAAAAAAATATACATGAATATCATAGTGAAGCTAACGATTTTTCGTTGCGTAAGATGTTTTTCAAATAACCGTGAAGCTTAGATATGTTATCCACTTAATAGTTTGTGAGTATCTGACAAGTTAAGCAACCCCGTCCTTCTCGGAACGAGAGGGAGGCATCACCCCCTCCCGTTTTGGGTAGACATATGAAGGATCCGAATTATTTTTCCTTCGCATTTTAGGAAAATTTGATTATGTTTTTCTTTGTTTTTCAATCAAGTGAATAACAAGTTTTAATGGAGAAAATATGACAGGAAACGCTTTACTTTTTGTTACGAAAAGTAAAGGCAAAAGGTTTAATTTTAAAAACATAAAACTATGTGCTTATGATAAGTGTTTTGCTGTGCTTGTAAACAAAACAAATTTACGCATTGTTTTTTTTTTAATATTTATAAATATCCTTACGATACGTGCAAAAGTAATGAACTAAAAGTATCTTAAGTTGTTGCAATAGAGAGGGTTTTTCTTTTGAAAAGGCAATAAGGCAGTCTAGGCATTTTCAGGGTTTATGACTTGTCAAATAGTAGTTGGTTCAGCCGGATGAAGCTCACCGACATGATTGGTGTAGTAAATTGGTAACCCTAATAACTCCCTAGAGAGTGAAATCTATTATTTTGTGAATAAACGTTTGAACAAACTCAAAATAGTGTAGATTTTTTTATTTTTTTTATTTAAATTTGTATGTTTTTTTACAATACACATAAGTGATAAAACAGAGTATTAAAAAACAAAGCATAATTTCAAAGCAATGAAATACAAATTAATACTAAAAATAGCCCTAAAAACGGACAATAAAAGTTTTTAATTGCAAATTTATTAAAAATAACAGATATTATCTTTGTACTTTATTTTTTTCGGGTATTTTTCAAAATGAAGCCGTATTTTTAAGGCATATAAAAAAAACCTTAAACAAAAAAATGTCGTAATCTGTTTTCGATTTACAAAACATAATGAAATGATTTATTTATATTTATAAGTAATAACAATAATAAATAGAGGTGGCCGAATGTTCGGCAAAAGATGTGTGCATTTCGCGCATGACCGGTTACGACCTGTCTCATTGCGGTGCGCGCGGGAGTGACAGGGCGGGCGTATTTGTTTCATTTGCCAGTAGATCATGTCGCGAAACACGTTATTTGTTCATTTTTACATCACATTGTGTCACTTGTAGTCCTTTTTATTAATTAGTAATTATATGTTCATTGTACGTCGTGGCACCATTTAGTAAAAAATCGTCTATTTGGGAAAATGATGAGATTTGAAGTGAAGATAATAAACTGGCTGTGTGTTTGCTGTGTAACAAGAAGATCTTACGGGGTATTATTTATGAAAAAAGGCGTAATTGTTTACTACGAACAAATGCTGAAAAAATTACTGTCAATCACCACAACTTACCGATGCATGAATAAATAAATATAAGTACCTTTGAAAAAGTTCAAAAAGTTTGTTTTATAGGAACAATACCCTACACTAAATATATCAGATACGTGGGAATAACTATTACCGAATTCATGAAGTCTGTATTATGTACATATTTATGGAATCTCTAATAAAAATCACGGTTTATTAACACAAATTGCAATTTTTTTTATTTGCTACATGGTTTAGGAGATAGATAAAAATATTTAATCCTTTTTAGCTATCAAGTTTGAAACACTTTTTAATATAAAATTATGGTTCTATATCATACACAAATCCGACATATATTCCTTCTAAAAAACTAGTAAAAATATAATGTGAAATTTGTTTTTCTGTTTTTTCAGTGTCGATGCAAGAAATCGTGACTTTGCCATCGCAGAACGATGGTCTGACGAAAGCGTATTCGCCAACAGGGCCTACTTTATGCCCGAGAGAATTCCCGCTCAGCTAGGAGTAGACAGAGCAAGAGAAACGGACCAGGGAATATACAGGTGCCGGGTGGATTTCAAGATAGCGCAGACCAGAAACAATAAAGTCAACTTAATTATAGTCGGTAAGTTCTTTAATTTTTTATATTTTTTTGACATGCATCGCAAACGGAAAACTATTTTAATGTTATTTTGAATCAACTCCGTGTGCTAGGTAATCAATGTAATATGTATTTTAGTCAAATGTAGTGCCGGTCCGTTTCCTGTATCTGTCACGCACGCGAATAATGCAAAATGTCTATTCTTTGTATCATTTCTTTCAATATTCAGGGCGCATTGCTATCTTCATAATTTCACACTGTTACGCTTCAGTCCAGTTGTTTGCTAATATCATGCAGGTTGCCATCAACTCTCATTTTGATGTTGCGAGTGAGTATATTTTATTCGCTAATCGAGCCGCAAACTCGAATAAAGTGATATTGGAATGTAAAAGCGTACAAAAAAAACTCATATATAATAGCGATGTAGGGTTTAAAGTCCATGATCGATGATACACAAGCGTACTTAATAATTTCACCTGAAATATAATCATGAATCCAAGAAGCAAGTCAGTGTTTTATATTTAATTCAATTCATTAAATTCTGCGAAACACGAGATAAACGTCTTGAAGTACATTAACATCGTCCCTACCATGAAGATGTGAAGAACAAAAGAACAACGCGGCCTATAAAGTGACCACAGGGCGCAGTCAACGCCCAGTCCAGTAAGGTTTAGTCACTCAGTCACTCAGTTTCAGCGTGCAGTTCAAGTGCAGTAACTTCAACTCATCATCGCCGCTACGCTTGCGCTACACAACCAAGTACTCTATCTTGTTTGCCATATAATAAATAGGCATTAAACAGCAACTTCGTGTCTTCTGTCAATCTCTAATGGGGTAGGAACTACACCAACCCTCAACAACCAATATCCTCCAGAGATAATTTTGACAACTCAACAAATGACACCGAGAATTTGTACTATATTTTTTTTTAAATCATCTTTGTGGTGGCAATATCTGTTAACTGATTTTTCTTTATTATAAGTTTTTTTTTTCTTTTCATGACTACACAATTTTGTCTCAACAAAATAAAATTAGTACATTTTAAACAAATTATTCGTGCATGGCTGAAAATTTTAATGCACGGCTAAAAGTCTATATAAACCCTTTTCTTCCTCGCTGAAGACCTTTGTGATCTGTTCTCCAGAGGGTTGCTTCTCCCGTGAAGTGTATTCCCAGCTGTCTTTCCATTTTTTGGGAGGTCTTCTACAAGGACGAATCCTGTGAGGTTAATTATATAGTGCAATATAAGGGAGTCTGGTGGTGTTCATTCTTTGGACATGGCCGTATTAATCCCTCCTTTGCTGTCTACTACATCTAACAGCATCCTCAGCTCCACATTTATATCTTTTTCTGGTTTTCCTAGTGCGATCTTTTAGAGTTTTGCCTGCTATCATCATCAGTGTTTTCATTTCCAAAGTCCTCAATACTTGTTTGGTTCAATAAGTATTGTATCTGTCAACCATATTTTTTTTTATGTCAAAGACTTGGTTATTATGTTACTCGCCGTATTTTTTAGTATTTACATAACAAATGAAATAATAAAGAAAACCTTTTTGATTTTATCACTCAACAAATTGACTAGTCACGGCGGAGTATTTTATTGGTGTTATAAAAAAAGGTGTAATATTTATTAAATTACAAAAACGATACGTAGAAACACTCAGCAACTATGATACATAACGTTTTATGGCAAAGGTAAAATTTTACGGCGTAAAAATGTCTTAACCAGGGGAACATTTACTAAAAATTGCTTCAGAATTAAATTTTGTTTTATGGGTTTATGCGTTTGAGAAAATACACAAAAAATAAAGTACTCTAGAACAGAGCTCTAAGAAACATTTTTGGACTGAAATAGGATTCCCATGTCAAGGATATCTACCGACAGACAAAAATACTTCATTTCAAGGTGATGCTACCGTATGACATAACCAATACTATTTTGAATATCATAAACTTTTGTGCTCACACAAATTTAAAATACACATTTGGTCATGATACTCACAACAACAATACGCGTAACTCAAGGAATCTTCATATATCTAAGTTTTGCTCAACGGAGTTCAGCAAAAGGTCTCTGGAAAATATACGTCATTCTGAATTTAAGAAACTGCCCGATGAGCTAAAAGACGAAAACTCTAATTGCAAATCCAAAAGAGTCGCAATTAAAAAACATAACTTAAACCTTTTTGATAGTGATAGCTATTAATGTAATTTATATAGATAGTGTAAAGTACCGTGTTTGATGTTTCTTTTATTATGTTTTCTTACTATTCCGGATGTATAAACGATGTCTGATATTAGGTTTTGTCACAAAAATGTTTTTTTTTTATGTACGGACCCAAATGAGTTTTTTTTCAAATAATACCTGGGAGTATCATATCTACAATATGTATTAAATAATTTAAAAAAAAAAAAAAAAATATTTGTATTACGTGAGTCTAAAAATAAATGAGATTTCTACTGTTGTCAAATCAACAATATGTTGCCAAATTTAAAAAAAATGGTTACTACTACTGTAAACTAATGTTTGGACGCACGATCCCACGCCTCAAAGTTAATTTGTTATTGATTATATAATTCTTGTTTATTTTATTTTTTTCTTAGAAAGAAACAATATATTAGCGTTCATTTACCGAAGTGTTTTAATTTTGACAGCGCTTTTTCAACGGGTTGACAATAATAAAATGAGAATCAAGTTGGGGCAGAGTGAGATTCGAGCCACGGACATCCGACACGTGTATCCATTATCCGCTTTTCGGGGCCATGAGCTGGTCTGATCCTCAATCGGACGTAGTTATGCAGAAAGCTTCCAACCGTCAAAATGCTAAAAATGAGTGAAATGCCGGTTTCGATAGCATACTAGGATATGTTAATTTGCTAAAAATGTCCAAGCTTTAAGTGCTATACTTTTTTTGCCCATTAAATACATTTTTAACCCACATTTTTATATGTAAGGAATTTAAAAATTTGAAGCCAGTCGAACCACGTGGATATTTTTAAAGTTAACATGACAGTGATAAAATTGGCATAAAAGTACAGCACTTGGAGCTTGGTCGTTTCAGCACATAAAAATATCGTAGTTTGTTATCGAAAGCGGCATTTAACTCATTTTAGCATTTTGAGGGTTGGACGCTTTCTGCATAACTACGTCCAATTTATCATTGGTTTTATTTATGCCATTGCGTTTTTTCGTCGTCACAAGAAGGCTCGTTTTACATTGCAAAACTGCCGGTTCTCTGTCATGGCGCCGAAAACCACACGCTCACACGCGGTTTTCAATCCCAGCAACTTCCCAAGAATTAAAAAACAGAATTATTGTACAAAAAGCTGCATAAGATCTTGTACCATTTTCTGACACGTGTAACACGCGTTTTATTCTTGATTATTTTTGTTTAGAAGTTCTATCGTTTCCAGTTTTAATGCAAAAAAAATCTTTTTCTCAAGTGCAGTGATTTCAAACTGGAATATTTTTCTAAACACTTTTCAAAAATAATGTGTCATTTTCAAGTAGGACGGAATCCGTTGATTTTCATAAGGTTCAAAATCTCGCAACTCGGCATACCATGTTGGACATGAGTTTTCTCTATAAAATTGTGAATAACATAATTGATAGCCCAGAAATTGGTAGAAGCATTTCATATCGAGTCCCTGTCCGTAGAACTCGTCAATCTGTACTCTTCGACATTCCGAACTCAATGACTAATTATATGAAAAATAGCACTCTTCGGAGGTTACAGATTACCTAAAATGACAGTGTTAGTGAAATCGACATATTACATTGTCAATAATATATTTTTATCAGATCTGTTAAAGACATTCTAAATTTATTTCCTGCCTAACTTTTGACTTTTAATTTTATCTTTTAGTTTAACTTTTAATTTTCATTTTTAAATTTTATTTTAAATTTATACATTCAATTTTAATTTTTACTCTTAATTTTTGACTATTTATTTTTACTTATTTATATGTACATCTACTACCTCCATCTAATTAATTATTGTTGCTTGTGAATTTTTACTTCGAAATTTAAATGTTTATGGAAGCAGAGAGAAAGGGGAGGAAAGCTTAGTTGGAGCCATGCAATGTCTTCTCCCTTTTATGTTCTTTTTATTCAATATTTGTAAATTAATATACGTATATTTTTTTTAATTTAATTACTTTCTCTCCTCTCCCCCTGCATTCATAATAAATTAATTTAAAATCTGTAATTGGTCTTACTTTTTTTAATTGTTCTTTTGTACCTTTTATTTATATAAAGACTGTATGATTTCTTCAAAAAAAATATAAAAAACATAGTAAAAATCTACCTTCACTAGCAAAACACCAGAAATCAAGAAATTATGTTTCAAATGAAATAAAAAAAAATAATGATATAACTAGGCAATGCGCGAGATTTTCAATATGTACAACCCTTTGACGTTGCAATAATTACAACTTCAATGGCGAAGAAATCTTGTCCTGTAAAAAGCTCTTCATACAACTCCAAGTAATAAGCAATCAACAAACAAAACAACGCCTTTGTTGTTTGCTCGATATTATTATTCACAGCTTTCAAAGCTCACAAGTCTGGTTATATTGTATACCAATGAGCAGCGCTTAATCGGAACAAAGCGCAATTTTCTCCGTAAAGAGAAAACTAAACTAAATTGTTTCGCGTCCCAATTGATACTTTGATAAATATTTTATTCATAGAAAACTACATAATATTGTAATAAAACTCCCGACGTCTTCATTCCATAGTATTTCAAAAACTTTTAATGTATTTTAACAAAAACAAATTAATAAAAACGCAACAAAAAATACAAGCATATTACAACAGAGATGAAGAACATTTAAGAGAAGAGAATATAAAAGTCTTTGTATCATTTTTTAAAAAAAAAATTTATTTATAAATTTCATAAATGGTACATGCTTTTTTTTTATTCGATACAAATGTACTTTTATACATCTAGTAAATGTTATAACTGTAACTCTCCAAAAAAAGAGACTATTGGCATTGGCTGGTTTAAGTGACTACTTTACAACTGTGTAATATTTATCATTTTGCCTGTAGTTAAACATTTATATTCCTTCGATTCTTCTATCTGCTGACGTTTGTGAAGTTAAAGAGCTGAAACCTTTATTGTGGATGCCTAGACTTATATATTGTCTTCTCTAAACTTTTTGCCATATCTATTATAATATATTAATATTGACAGCTTGCTAGGGGGTTGAATCCTTGTCTGAAAAAATTTAGACAACCTCAAAACATTGTTGATAAATCCACCTGGTCCAAGAAGAAGTAAATAAATTTAAAATGTTTTAAAGATGGTTCATACTACAATATTTCATTGTTTTTGGACGAGCACCAGAAAGGTACGACTAATCACTTACTTTCTACGTCACAAAAATGATCAGAATACGCTGAAAAGTAAATTTCAATGCAGTGACCGATGCATTTCTAGTTGTGGAGATGGAAATGATGATGATGATAATTTTTTACACTCATTTTCGCACTGCATTTGTAAAAAACTGATCATTTTATTCATTCGTGTTAAAGAACACACGATGTGTCTTTACTTTTACAATAAAGATTTCTCCAAATTGGCAAATCACCTAATTAATTTTAATCATAACTTCAATAAATATTTGGGGATTTTTTTTTATTTTTATTTATTTATTAATAACAAATTAAAATACAATATTACTAATAAATACAATTTTTTACATCAATCAAATACAAATATTTACATTAACGTTACCTATTACGTAAAAAAAAATAACAATTCTTGTGTACATAATGGGGAGTGACGTCTGACAATAGATTGTTTTATTTTAATCAAATATATTTTTTAAATAACATATATAAATTAGAAAAAAGATATTAACGATGTTTTCAATCAGTATTATATAAAGAAGAATTAAAGATGTAATTTTTTACTTCTTTCTTAAATATATTGTATTCCTGACTGTACTTTTAATTATCTTTGTTCATTTCATTAAAAAAAAAAAAACATCATATTCACAAACAATTAAGGGTTAAAAGTAAATAATACGAAAATGTTTTACAATATGAAAATATGAAAAAAATTATGTTCCTTTAGTATTGATTAAAATAAATAACCTTTCAATATAGCCTGATGATTACAATATATCTATTTAACTCACGCCCTTCCTTTATCCCCAATATTTTTTTTACTTTTTTCTCCCCAATCATAATTATTTTCATAACTACATCAGTGCATGTAAAGGTTGAAAATAAAAATGCATGCCATGCACTACGGTGAAGGTGTATAGTGGGTTTGGCATGCTGGTTTAAATTTTGTCCCGACTAAGAGATTGGTACGTCTCAAAACCGGTAAACAAAGAAAAGTCGGTAAATAGTTAGATGCAAATACAAATATTTAATAACATTTAGCTGATAATTTTGTTTAAATTTTATTTAAAATGTACCTAATGAAAAAAAAAACACAAGAAATTAATATCAATATGTAAATGAACTTTTTCAACTAAAATCTTTAAAATTTATTCAGTAATATAACAATAAACTACCAGACAAACTAAACAAAACCCTCAGACAAACTTTTCAAAAGGCGTATAAAATATTATTATGAACAACAGAGTATAAATAAAAAATGATGTATTATTTTTGTAAAATGAATGTTAAATTAATAAAATTAAAAAAAAAAAAAAATGTTGAACGCCTCAGATGCTGATGTATGTACATATTGCTACACAGCTATACAACCATTAGAAAAGGGAATAGTAAACGCTTTTCATGTGTAGTCAATAGCCCGTTTGGAAGAAGCCTTCATATTATTTATTACATCCTTATCTGCCGGGAACTTGCGGGTAAATCTTGATGAATGGGTGTGATCAATTCAATTGCGGTCCTCAATAAAAATGTAAATTGACAATTTGTCCCAGTTCTGATAGAAAAGTGCGCTGTTTATTTTTGCCAGACTTTTCCATCCCTCTCCGAGATGAAAACGATCAGCAAATATTTACCAAAAAAATGAAAATATTAATTAAATTTTATCTTTATTCTCGGGGTTTCGAATACGTAAACAAAATTTTCGCGAACCTTTATATGTATCTCGTGGTCAAATGGTCAGCGATTTTTCTTACCGCGCAAGAGGTCTCCATTTTAATTCCAACATGAAAAGTGCAAAAATAATAACAGAGTTCATTCATTAGACGTGCCTATTTATACTATTTATAATAACTATTGCCGAGAAATTTACATCTTCAAAAGTAGCTTGTATGCATAAAAAAAAATTATACATTTCTTTAAAAAAATATATCGACAATTTGTCTTTTAGATCACAACTTGCAGGTACTTTTTTTTCGTATAAGAAAGAATTATTTATTTATTAAAAATTACACTCCTTTAAATATTAATGAGCCTATTAAGGCTTTTAAGGCTCTGCCCGTGTTAAGCCATAAAAATAGCAATAAAAAATACATTGCAAAATTCATCATCATCAATCCCTTACCACACCTAATGGTGCATTGGACACTAGATTGGTACACCAATCGCAGCAAAATTAATTAAATTAAATTATTATAGCACGATGAAATAAAATAACAATCTAGTTAAACAAGGTATGAAAAATAAATAATAAAATCTTAAAAAAGCCAGTGTAGATAAATTTATTTTGAATAAAACTGTCTGCCTTAAAACAGGTTGCACCTAGGTAGACAGACTAGACATAATCCAAAGAAATCTATTACCTAACACGTGTTGTAAATAAATAAATTTTTTTTTATCAATAAATTATGGTTATAATTATAATCATTATAATTAATTTTATACATAATCAAATATAAACAAAAGTATCTTTGAAATCAATAGAAAAAAATACAAAAGCATAATTAAAATGATAATTGAGATATGGTTTCTATAAACTCACTCCTAGTATAGTAAAAAATGAAAGTACATGTATATGTCTTTAGGCATGTATGTAATTTATGATAACTTAATAAGTCAATTCATTTTTACTGTGTGTTATTATTTCTTATTTTTGTTCGAGTATCTAAAAAATAAATATTTCTGCAAATAACATTTTTTTGGATAAGTTTTTTATACTCATATCGGCCATTCGACGACATTCAAATTTTGGTAAAAACATACTGGTTTAAAATATTTAAAACCAAAACACTGTTCTTAAAAAATACATATATTAGGGCTCGCTTTACCACAACTAGGTGAGTCATTTACAACTCGTTGAAGTTAATCATAAAATCTCTTATTTTTGGTTATTTAAAAAAAAATAATATTTAAAGCATAGTTCAACCTTCTGTTCAATGAAATCATTACAAAATTTGTGTCATTTGAAATTATTGTATTTCTTTTTAAGAACTGAAATTTACGTTTTATACTTAAAACTTGCTTTTTTTGTTCATGATCTTTAAACCATTAGAATAAATTATCTTTTAAGACTTTGTCCTTTCATGAGGACTAATGTATTTAAATTTCAAGGGGCCCAATCTGCCGGTAGCAAAGTAATTTAAAACTTTTAAGTTATATGAAACGTTTAAGTATGTTTTTTATTAGACATACCTTAAAAAAATATTGTTTTTATCTGATGAGTATTTACTTAAATCTTTGAACGGGGCTATTTTAAAATAACGGATTTTTAAAATAGCAAAATCATATAATTTCTTAACTTTTAATCAGATAGCCTTAAAAGTTTTTATAAGATTTATTTGATGAACATTATTTTTAAGGGCAATATATTTTGTACTTTACAAAAAGTAGTATTTGTGTGATATGACGGACAGGTACATTTTTGGTCTTAGGAAATATGACCACATTTCTGATTATCGTAGGCAACTGAAATGGCTCAAAATTAGACAGCGGAGAAACTATCTTTTTACATTTTACATTTTTTTTTGCACCACAACAGGCCAGGAGGCCTAATTACAGTGTTGAATTACATCACAGAGCACCCAGGCTTGAGAAAAATCCCATTTTAATTTTTGTGTTCTCACAGAGAATCGAACCCGGAACCTTCCGTGCGTGAGTCAAGCGTCTTGACCTCTACACCACGGAGGCCGCCTCCCTCATCATCTATCACTCCCTCTCACTTCTGTTCAATTTACTTGTAAAATTTTCAACGCTTATCAGTTCATGGTTTACCTCTTCGTTCTAATTCTCAAGGCACTCCCTTAATACCCATCCACAATTCCTCTTTCTTCTCTAACTCATATAGTGTCAATGCGGCTCGACTGTGTAATCATCTCCTATCCACCATCAATGATGTTACTACATTATCTCTGTTTAAATCACGTCTCAAGAAACATCTCCTTTCTCTTCCTTAATCTCTCCTCTTTTCCTTTTTCCTCTTTTCTCTTTTCTTTTTTTTCCTTTTTCCCATTGAGTAATAGTTTCGATTTAAGGTAATTCATAAACAAATACGTTTATTTCTATTTTTATAAATCTTTAGCTTTTTAATATTTTTTTTCTATTGAATATGTTCTGTAACTTGAATTATAAAAACCACAACTTTTATTTGATTGGTTGGTTGGAAGAAATTGCCATTTGGCAATAAACCCGCCAATGTACAAATAACATTATGCGCGAAAAATAAATAAATAAATAAAATATGGCTTCAAAAAACATTTTAGTGACAAAGATTTCAAAAAAAATAATCGTTTTAACGAAAATGCTTTTGTGAAAAGATACATCATCTTTTTTCAGAATATTGAATGCTATGTTATACGAGTTCGTGGCTTTTCAGAACGACTAGAATCCATAACCCAAACTACTCGTATCATGTTAGTAGATTTACGGGTATTGTGTCATAGTTGCCGATAGTGGGTATTAACGATGATGAATGGACATATTGTAATGCCAATACTTCCTTTCCATGGCCTTTATGCGACATATTAATAGAATGATTATTTTTCTTGTCACTAAACAGGGACGTAAATATTTTATCTAATAAACGTATTCATTTATAATAAATACGAAATTTCATATAACATAGTAAATGAGCTTTTGGTAATAGGTAATACTCTTTTAGAATAAGGCTAATTGAAAATATCATTTTTAAAAAGAGTATTTTCTCCATGGGGTTTTTGTATTTTTCAACTTATTATATTTTAAAATTTGTTATGTACATATCGCACCCCCCCCCCTCTCCTCCTCGTTTAGAGAGCAACAAGTCTAAATAAGTCAAAATTAAAAAAAAAATACATTCATAATTGTAGACCACAGATCAATATAAAACAATTAACTATCTCTATTTATTTATTTATTATATATACACTATATACAGCCAAATTCAATTAAAACAGTTATATGAAGAAACATTATAATATGTACGAAAACTTAAAAAAAGAACACAAATCTATGTAGAAATGACAAACAACGGCAATAAAATATATATAACAATACATACACTGTCAAGTATTTTATTCATTTTTAAATACATTTAATTGCTCTGCAATGTTTTGAGTTTGTTCAAATACTTGCAGACTGGCTGGGTTTTCTCCCTAGGGAGTTGTTCATACTTGAATTTGTTGCAACAGAGAGGGAACACATTTTTGAGAAGGGAATATGAGAGTCTAGGCACTTACAGGGCTTATGACCTGTCATTGGCTGGTTTAAGTGGCCACTTTACACACTCTGTAACATTCTCTATTCTTCCTATGTTTGAACATCTTCATTTTCTCAACTCTTCCATCTTTTGACTTTTGTGAAGTAAAAGTGCTGAAACCTGTAAATGCGTAGACTTCCATATTCCCTTCTCAAAAATGTTCTGTTGAAATAAATTTAAATTGTAAATCTTGGCCTGTATGCTTTCTAATCAAGTAAGTAAGTAAAAGAGCTGAAACCTTTATCATGAGGGTGAGATTCATAAATTCATTTAAAAATGAACAACTCCCTAGGGAGAAAATCCAGCCAGTCTGCAAGCATTTGGACATACTCAAAACATTGTTGATATTAACTACGTGGGAAAAAAAAAGTTTAAAAAATTTGGAAATTGTTTTCAGGCATTGCCCAGCAGGTGAATTGGTTTAGCCGGATGAATCTCATCCACGTGATAAAGGTTTCAGCTCTTTTACTTCATAAAAGTCAACAGATGGAAGAGTTGAAAAAATTTCTACGTTCAAACATAGGCAAAATGGTAAATGTTTTCGTATTGTGTTCATCTTCACTATATTTAAAATATATATATTCTTTTGTTAATGATAATATTTTTAACATTTTTTCAAATGGTTGTCCGAGTCTTTTGTTTAGTTTTGTCTGGTGGTTTATTGTATATTTTCAGTCCCCAATTCATTTGTCTCGAGTGTCTTTGTCTCGTTTTAGAATGTTGTTGATGCTATTTTGATATTTTCGTATTTAATTTTTAATTGAATTTCAAATAGTTTAATAAAAACTTACTATCTCTGAACTCAGAAAAGACTAAGTTTATATGTTTAAGCATTGGAAGGAAAACTTTAATTAAGTTTTGAATTGGGACTCCGTCAATGCCAAAATGTAATAAAATGTAACTTAATTTTTTTTTTTACCACATATTACTAGCACAACAAATATTTTTAATTTTGGATTCCTATGAAAACGGTCCATTGCATCGGCAACACCCTTAAAACGTCACGAATCGTGTAAATTTTGAATATTGTTTATCACGTTACGAATCTTGACGTCACAATTATCAAGTCCAAACACGTCGCGTTTTTGAAATGACACACATTTTAATAATTTCTCCTTTAAAGAAAACGTTTTTTTATAATATCAATATTGCTTTGAATAAACAATTATTTTTTTCTAAATCCATTTCATATATTTTATCGTTATTCGTAGAATGTGACTTTTCCGTATTACAGTTTTAAACGAAGACGTCAGTGATTTTTTTATAATGAAATCATTAGTAATGTAAAAAAATAATTTAAAATATTTACTCGTAGGTATTTTGGATATTTAGTAATGACAACCAAAGTGTTACCTTTCCTGATTGTCCTTAGTTCAGAAAATCGACTGACCCTCGACCGATTCAACTCCCTCATTAGTCTGGTAAAATACACGGTAAGCGGAGTTGAGACGGAGCACGGAACCAAATTAGAGTAGCTCTATCCAATTCGAAATAAATCTAAGGCGTTTGAAGCAAATTTCGCCGCAACGACAGGTCCTCTAGTACCCAACCAATTCTCGCAAGTGGCAGATATATTCTGTATCATCTCCGTCTTAAAACGAGCTGAGCCATAATGATGGCCAACTCGACCAAAAGATACTGTTAAAATGCTTTATTATCTTTAAATAAATAGAGGTATTTTTGTTTATGCAATGAATTACAAAAATATAATAAATGAAAATAAAAAAAAGAAACGGTGTTAACGCTTTGCGGCGGTAGTACTTGGTTCCGGTGAAAATAACTACTATTTATCTTACACAATAATGCATTTAATGTTCTTACCACTGTTGGTTCATTTTTAGACATTTTTGAGTAGTTTTGCCTTCTTCAAACTAATTAGTTCCAAAAAAATTATAACTTGGGATCAGTTTTGGATAGAGCTGTATCCTTCTTTACAAACTTCTATTTTTCTCACTCTTCTTTACAAACTTCAATATTGAAATTGTAATGGCAGGACATTTTGTTTCGCAATATTAACATTGTTTGATGATGTTATTTTTTCTTTTGTTTCTGTAAATATATCGCCTCAAAAAAAAATGCTTTTTTTTATTACAACTATTGAAAGTACAAATTTGAACCAGTATTTTTTGTTTATTTATGGAGTTTTCAAGAAAAATACGCAATCGTTTTCTAGCTTTAAACAGCATAATTCTTACAAAAACATAATACTTGTGATATAAATATTTTTCATACAATAATTATTAATTAAAAAAAGATTTTAAATGCATTGTTTAAAGTTTCTTATAAGGTCGATATAAAACTTTTTTTTCCATGCAATTTTTTATCTGTTTTTGATTTGTATTATTATCTTATACTCACTCTTTCCAATTTTTAAAAATATATATTAATGCTTTATACATTTATTGGAATTTAATTTTTACTATTTATTTTTACATTTATTTGTAAATTCCACTTTTTTTTATTTTAAAAAATATTCTAAATTTTCTTCCTAATTTTTATTATTTACTTTATATACCTGTGTTTTTTTATTATTTTTTTATGCATATTTTTTACCGTACTATTACTATTATTCTATTTTTTGCTTTTTAGAAAGCGTAAAGTTTTACTTTTGATTTTGCATTGCAGCTTTTTTATTTTTACATGATTTAAAAAAAAAATATTTTTAATTTATTTTTATGTTTGTACTTACCTGTATTCATTTTATAATTGTCCACTGTTGAATTAATTTTTTAAAAATCATTAAGAAAGAAAATTCAGAAAATTTACTAAATGGGTATTATGAGCAAGAATTTTTATCTTTTTGTTAACCTTTTGATTAAACCTGTCTAAAATCGAAAGTATATTTTACAGTATATTAGACGAATTTGCTTTAAAATCACTTAATTACTTCAGGGTAAATAATAAAAATTATACTCTAACATCTAAAACTGTTAAATTTCGATATAATGAACTCATTTTCATAGCGCTCTCTTAAGATTTATGAGAAATATAAGTCTATTAATTAATCTAGGGTGAACATTTTCAGCCCATACGGACGTAAACCAGCTCCCCTCGTAATATTGTATACCTAATACCTACATACACACATGCCACATATGTGGACGAACGCCATTCCCTTCATCAATCAATGTGGAACTTTATAATTAATCAAGTCTGAATTTAAAACTCTACAGCGTGATATTCGTTCTCCGTATGTCCCTTAATTAATATTCGCAAAGTCGCTTGTAATATTTCCAGGACACTATGAAAAATTTGGGTTCTGTGATCGAGTAGTCTACTTTTTCTCATTATTTTTCGTTCAACCCCTCGCACGAACCCCCCGTATAATTTTTTTTAATCTCGTAAATTTAATCGCTTTCCAGAAACCTATTTGTTCACCTTTATCAAATATTTTACTAGCAACCGTTCGCGTATACACAAACAACATTTTCAGTTGTGTAACAAATATTTTTATACGTTTTTCTTGCCTCGGAACGGGGTTTGTTCTTTTAGACTAGTAATGCAGGAAATTAACATTAAAAAACAAACAACACATTTTTAACACATACTTTTAACTTCTTTGTTATTTAGAATTTTATTTCGAAAAGCATTTGTTTTAAGCAAAACCCTTCCAACATTTTGGTAAAATATTTTATGTATCATGTTGATGTAGATAGACAAAAATGTGATAAAAAATGTTCTTGTAAGATTAATAAAAAAATAAGTAACAAATAAATATCATGCAGCACAGTGAAAAAAACTTAATTGTTTTAATAAATAGTACGTTAATCCAATAAACAGGAAATCCATAGTAGGGACATAGTATACAAAAACATAATTTTAAAATGCAAGTAATGAGATAACCGCAAAAAATGTTTAAAATATATTTTTTTTTATGAATTAAAGAAAAATGAATGAAAATACATTAATAATTCAAATAGATCAAGTAAAAGAAGGAATCGTGTGTTAGAAATACCACATTGTAAAACGAGGCTCGCACAGAGACATGCATATTTTATAGGCCCAAAAATTTTTAATTCTTTTTTTACTGATAATATTTCGTTGATTCCAAACTTTCAAAATGTTCCTTCTTTTAAAAAAACATGCACTATCCTGGATTCAAACTGAAGATATGTACTATTATTTTCTATAATTTATTTTGTTGCCCTTTAATAATAAGGAATATTTTTGTGTTTTTTAAAAATATTTTATATTTCCTTGTTTAATTACAAAAAAAAAACACATTATCTTTTACAGAATATAAATATATTTTTTCTTATGTTATACAAAAATATTATAACTGTCTATTGTTTATTATAGAAGCAAAAATACATTAACATTTTCTTGTATACCCACGAACAGGCCATGCCTTTGTGGGATTTTTTTGTTTACTATTAATATGTATTTCGTTGATATAAAATTATGATTTTTTTTTATTCTCTGTTTTATTATTATGTTTATTGTAAAAAAACCAAAAAAATAAAAATAAAAAAAATAAATAAAAAAAATAGAAAACGCAAGATTGAAAATTTAAATCATGTCACATATCCACTCATTTTACTTACAAATATACTTTTTGTAAGGTTTCAAACTTCTTGGACATTTAAATAAACCTATAAATTTTAAAGAACCTACTCAGTTGAAACAGCATATACGGTTTTATATTATCTAAAATGGTTTTCAGTAATATTAAATTATCGTGGTATTTCCAGTGTCCTCTACCTGACCTTACCTTTATCATTATGTTCAGGTATCTTCGCCTTGTTCAGGAACTGCCGTCAGATGCCATTTTTAGATTAAAACGCATAAAAACTCCGGTCCATTTTTTATATCCTGTACCTTTCAAATATGGTTATTAAAATAATGAAATTGCACATAAATCTGATTTGTTCGCTTGTTCCCTCAAGTGAAAATATACACAACTCTTTTCATTTCTTGTTGGGCACTTGATACCCTCTTAAGTCGCAATACAAAATAGTTCTTGCTAATGATGTATAGAAACCTAAAAATGCTAAATCGGCTTCCTTCCAAATGAGAGGACGAACAAAACAATGTAACTCCTTTATCCCCGGCAATTTCCACTCCTCTATTCGTCTTCCAGGACCCTACTCCTCTGTAGATAAATAGACGACAGATGTTATTTAGCTCCAGAACTACCCAAAACCTTCCGAAAGTAACAAATTATAGATAGACTCAATAAAATACAGGCTGAAGTCCGCTAGATACGTTTGCAATCCCAAGGAAATTAACTTACATATGTAAGCGAAACGTGTCCACAACATAAAATTATTAAAACACAAATCAATTCTTTTAACTGTCATTTGTTGGTTAAAGTGGCCATTTTATACACTGTGCATTAATAATTTTGCTTGTGTTTAACAATCAATATTTCTTACTTTTTTCAAATGTAATTTTTTGTAAAATAAATGAACTGAAGGCTTTTTGATGTTGGTGAGATTCGTCTGACTGAATTATTTTATATACATACTAGATTTGAAAACAAAATATTTACATCTTCTTGAACCAATAAAAACGCCTTCCCTTTCTCGAATCTGTACATAAATACTAGTATCTTTCTTCAGTTTTGGAAAATTCACTATCAATTAAGAAAGAAACTTATTTATATTAATTGTAATATTTCTTAACAAACCACTACATAAATAACAAAACATAGAATTTGAAAAGCTTCTATTTTAACCATCCTTAAAGTATTGTCAAGTAGAAAGTTCAGTGTTGTTGTATTATTTTATTATTTGTTATTGTCTATCAAACTAAGCCAAAAATTTAAAAAATGTATGTTTATGTATCGTATTATGAGCGCTATGATTTTTTGATTTAGAAATTACTCTGCCTGTGACGTCTTAAGTTCTCCACGGTGAGTTGTCTAGATCTGTAGGTGAGATTTCCGGTAGTCGGAAATATATTACAACATATTGTTATTAGTTGATTTTGGAGACAGCACTAAACTTCCTCATTTGAGATCACCAAAAACACATGGTCATTGCCTTTATCTGATTATATGTAGTTTTCTTGCATGACGGTTCTAAATTGAGAACGCGGCTTACTTCCCAGATTTTGATTCGAAAGGAGGAATAACGTATTAATGGATTAAATAAGCAGCTTCACAAAAATCGTATACGTCTAAAAAAGCATTTACACAATCCACCCAATACAACACGTACTCAAACAACAAAAGAAAAACAATTCGCATTCCAAAGCGCACAAGTACATCAAATTATCAATTACTCTTGTACCAGTTGTTTAAACCAATAGTTTTCAAATTGTTTCATGAAAGGAAAATTGATCAGTCTTACTCCATGAAAAATTTCAGTGTTGAACCACCTTAAAATAAATATTTCACGTCCACCCTGTCAGGAATCGAACTTGGGACCTAAAGTCTGGTAGGTAAATGCACCAAATACTACACAACGAGGTGGGTTTTTCTCCACATGATTTCCTTTTTTAGGGGTTTTACCTGAGTGAAGCCATTGTCAATAGGGAAATATCACGTACTACGAAAACCGATAAAAATATACAAAACGGATTTAGAATAATTAATTGTATTTTCAAAATCAATATGGATATTGTGGAGAAATGTTTCATATACAACTTTAAAAAAGAAAATATAAAAAAATATGTCACTAGAAAAACGCGACATGTTTGGCAATGATAATTGTGACGTCAAGATTTGTGACAATGGTGTCTATGGTTTGTAAAAAGTTGATAATTAACATGAATCGTGACATATTAGAGGCGTGGCAAATGCAATGACCGTTTTTGCGAGAATTCAAAATTACAAATTAAAAAGTATTTTTTTATGCTACAGTAGCAAAATTTATTACAGTATTTTATAGACTTATCTTTCAAAATATAAAAAAAGTGATATATTATTCTGGACACAGACAACATATCTGTTCTTTGAAAATGAAATCAAATCCTTCTTTTGATGATATCAAATAAATAACACGGTATTTTGACAATTTATAAGTTAAGACATTAAAATACAAAAATATTTCATAAGCATATATTTCATTTCCAATAAATTTTTAGCATAAAAACGTTTCTTAAGATAGTCAAAATACAACACTAAAAAATATAAAAAAACCATCAATTATTTTAGAAATTTTATCAATTAAATAACAATTTTATATGCCATAATTTCAGAATTATTAACGTATATTGAAATTAAAATACTTTTCGCATATTATTTTAAGGGGGAGGAATAAGTCTACAGATCGAATGAAGGATATTTTAGGGGTAGTTGATTCATAAGATACTTTTGAAAATATCTATACAATGTTATAAGGTATCTTTCACTTTACCAAACGACAGAATAGGGGGTCTTAAAACGCTTATATTTTAAAATAGAAGTTTAACTTCCTTCTGAACCCACATATAAGCCTTCGGGTGGGGATACTTTGGTGGTAAATTGGAGGTAAAATGAATGATCAGGGTCGAGGTGAGACCATTTCAAATATTTTACTCTGGAAAGGTCAAATGGACCTATATGTCAACCCCTCCATATATTTTATTCTTGTTTCGGAGGCCGCACCTAAAGAAATACTTGAAAACTAACTTTGGATGAAGGGGTAGTAAAAAAATTATATTTTCATAAGGGTACAATGGTATATAATATTAAAAGCAAATAATATTTCACAAAGTTTTCACTTAATTCATTTTTAATTTGTTTGAATCACGGAATAATGTTCTTTGGCCAACTTAGTAAAAGTATATTTATTAAACCTGAATTTTATCAAATCACAAGTTTTTTAAAATTCATCAACATTTCCTTTCGCACCTAATGGTGCATAAGGTATTTGTTCACCAACCATAGCATATCTCGATATTTATTTGGGTACACGAAGTTAAAATAATCAGTCATGCGCTTCAAATGCCAGTCCAGAGATTATAAAATATTTGTTTATTCAAAATTTCAAGTACAAAAATACATGTACTTAGCGGGCTCATTGCCAACAACAATATATTCCAGCCAATCAAAAAGAAGACTAGTCAACAGAAAAATTGTTAAATATTTGTCATTTATATATTTAATTATTCGTACATGAATAAATACATGAATAAATATGTACATGAATAAATACTTTAATTAATAAATTATTTTATTGTATTTACTTTCCTATCCTTATGCGCTTGAAATATTTTGATATTTCTTTTTTTTTAATCCTTTTTACTGTTATTTGGTTGCATTGTTGATTACTTTAATTTATGTTTTGTGTAAAATATTAAAACAATTATATTTTTGTATTATGATCTATTAATTTTAATGATATAATTATTTTGTTAACTGTTTATATTTGTTACTTCATAGGTGAAATGGTGTAGATTTATCAGTTTTACAAGTTTTTAAGGTGATTTCATTTATTCGACTTTTTATTTTCAATAATTTTCATATTGAATTATTACTATCAAAGTATTTAATGTTATTTAATGTATTTGGGTTTTTTTTTTTATCAATGTATAAACTGCTTTAATTTACCTAATTTTTTGTTGTTGTTAATTATAATGACTTAACACGGGCACAGCCTAAAAAAACATAATATCTTGCTTGTAATTAGTTATTTGAAATAAATGAATGCTCATTTTCAAAATGAAGCTATTTTTTTATGGACAGATGTAGCCAACATATACAAAATAATTTATAGGTAAGTAGGTACTTAGTTGAAATATTTAAACGTTTAAGCGTCACAACATAATTTTTTTTAGTTTTTCGTTTTATTTATTAGTTTTCATTATTTTATTATAAACAATATTATTTATGTACGCGTATGTATGAACGTAAGTTCTTTTGTGTATATACTTGTGTATATATTCATGTTTGTATTTGTATGTTTAAATATATATATTTATTTTATTTTATTTATAAATCATAAAACACAAAGTATTTTACAAGTAGAATACATTAAATTACAAATCCAGGAGTTACAACAACTTAATTCGGGACAAAAATAATATTAACATAAAAAAATAACACATATTGAGAACAACAAAGAAACAAAGGAAGTTAAGCACCTTTATAACTAAATATAGCACAACAATATAAATAATGTTCTTATATGTATTTGTATGCATATATATATATGTATATATATTTTCATTATTGTTTTTTCTTTTATTATTTAATGTTTACTTACAACTTCTTCTTCCTTCTTCTCATCCTTTCCTATTTTTCTATCCCACTTTCTTTCACCCCTAGCAAACCGTACGTTTTATTTATTATATTTTTGTTCATATTGGAAACCCGTGATAATTGGTCATGTAATTTGTTGTTATTCTGTATGTATTGTTTACAACTATGACTGTGTTGGTTTTAAAATAAAAAAAAATATATATATCGAATAAGTCCTTTGTCAATTGTCCTTTATCAAATTATTATTAATACGAGATTGGTCTACAAAACACGTATATTTTTTATAAAGTCAAGCTCCTTATAAACAATAAAACATTCATTGGTTAGTTTAATTTGCTTTTCACACTGATTTTAATCATACTATCTACATTTTATTATTATTTTAAAACAAAAGCGCTTATCGATAAACACAACAAATTAATTACCTAAATAATTTCTTACTAATCCCACGTGCGCAAAGCCGCGGATGAACGCTAGTATGTGTGTTATATATTTTAAAACTCAATTCAAGAAAGTTTTTTTGTGTCTCCTGAAAACTCGCGAAATTCGACAAATGGGATTCTATCAAAAAGCATTTAACTTTTTGCTTATTTAAAATAAAAAAATGAGGAAAGACATGAAAATGATGATGATAATACTTGGAATTATTTTTGTATTCGCCTCCTCATTCGCGTAATTTTTCCAAGCATGTTATTTTCACATCAGTCAGGCGCCATCACTGACAACCGGTTATTTGTTTCCTTAGGTAGGTTTTATGAGTCCTGATGTTTTATTTCCCGGGTAAAATTACGAATTAACTAGCCTCACGCACGTAATGCTTAATTTTTGCCTAAGAGCAGGTTCTCATGATGTAATTCGTATAAAACTGTCCAGTCAGCGAAGCCGTGGAGCATTTTTCGCGATCATCAATAATCATCGGTATGATTGCTTTTCAGCACCTAATGGTGCTTAGGTCACTGTATTGGTACACTAACTGGGAGTATATTGATTAGTCATATAAAAAACGATGAAATTACTATATTTAGAATTTGTCCAAATTTTTGTAGACAAAAGACTGGATTTTACCCCTCAAACTCAAAATATAGTAATAAAATAAACTGGTCCAAGAAAAAGTTTAAAAATTGGAAAATAGTAATTTCAGGCGTCGCCAAGCATGTGAAATAATTCGATCAGATGAATCTCTTAACAAAAATAAATGTTTTAGCTTTTTAACTTCACTAAAATCAACCGATGGAAGAATTGAAGATGTACTTATTTATTTATTCATGCTTTATTAAATTAGTTTATAATTTAGTTTATAAGTTTACATTTTTTTTATCAAAATTTCTCAATCACATATTTTCTTAATCTAATTTGAATTATTTCGATCTTTTCTATCTCCTTTATTTCTTCAGGTAACTCATTGTACAGCTTCAATCCCTTATGTGGATGTGCAAATATAGGCAAAATTGTGAATGTTACACAATGTGTAAAGCCAATAAATGGGCCACTTAAACCAGCTTATGGCAGGTCATAAGCCCTGTAAATGCCTCAACTTTCATATTTATTTCTCTTAAATGTTCTTCATCCTTATTGTAATTTATTAATGGTCAGATTTTTCATGTTTCGTCTTCCGCTTCAGGCGAAAGTCCAGCAAGATTATTTTACTGTAAAAATACCCTTTTTAAACAACGATGTTTTGAGTTTGTGCATTTTAGTAGATAAAGACTGAATTTCAACAAGATTTTCACAAAGATAGACAACATTCTAGACGTTTTAGCAGTCATTTGCTGTTTCATACAATCTGCAACATTTTCAATTCTACCTTTGTTTAAAGTAGGCTAGTTTATTCAACCCTGAAGAAATAAAAAATACCTATTTTTATGGAAAAATAAATGAATGCCAGAACTGCAATTTAACATGTAAAGTAATGAATACAACAGATAACATTAATTATCTTGGTGTATAGATAGACCAAAACTTAAAATGGAAAGACCATATTAGTGAATTAGTCAAACGTATTAGAAAATGCATATTAGCGTAGGCCGATATCTTTTTTCCGAACTTTGAAATGAAGGGGGTCTAAAAAGTTGCTTTTTGGATTACTCGGAATGCAAAAAAATTATAAAACAATATTTAATACTACTTTTGCCCCTCAACCAGAACTTGAAGTTTTTGAAAAAGTCTATTTTTGCACTAAACCAGCTGTCATTTTGTATTTAAGGAAAAAAAATAGTTTAAATAAATTGTATAATATGCATTAATTAAATTTTATTAAATAAACATCTAAGGGCGTGAGTTGCACTCTGTTTTGAAATAAATAGGTAGCAATATTTTAATGGGCCATTTTTTTCGTCAATATTAGCCAGGCGCTCAACGGAATTAGTTCCGCGGAGTGTAAACTTTTTACATTTCGGTAGTTTTAAAACGTGTTCGAGTTTTTGATGTGGTTAAATAATATCTTTATTGACAAAAAAAATATTTTATCAATATTCATAATAAACAAAATGTTCAGACAGTTATAAACTTCAAACCTCGGTAAGGGCCAAAAGTAGTATCAAATATTTTTAACATTCAATATGATCCAACATGCAACTTTTTGGACCTTCACTTTGATGTCCAAAAAAATGAAAAACTTCCTACATCATCGACTCACTCTAATGTATAAAAATATTTATTAGTTTAAGAAATATTTTGAAAATCGTTAATTAAAAACAGCTTATTCGTCAATTTTACAATATATGTTTTAATATGGTATTGTTGTATGGAGTGGTGCATATGCCAATAATTTCAACCCTCTGAAAATAGGTAAAACATTAATTATTAAAGTAATTTCAAAGAAACCCTCAACGTTCCATTAGGAAATTCTATATAAATTATTTAAATTTTATATAGTAGACACTATTTATAAAATAAATTCCATTATTTAAATTTAAAAATAATATTTCACACAAGTCATGGTCAAAAAAGCATTGTCTTTAAATGAATCAAAAATTACAAAAAATTAATCTTCCTTTTGAACTAAAAACTATTTTAACTAATATATCAATAATTGAATTCAAAGTAAATTTAAAGAATTTTTTAGAACCCGTGTAAAAACTGCATTTTATTTTAATTAGTATTAATGTTTCATTATTTTCAGATTTTCTTTTTATATTCCAAGAAAGTTTTCTTTTCATGTTCTCGTATATTCAAAATTATATAAAATCTAATAAATAAATAACCATAGCAGTGTAAGTCACTCTCCAAGAACAAGGGCGAGTCTTTTTTTTTGAGAGTTACAGTTATAACATTAACTAGATGTATAAAAGTAGATTTGTATTAGAATAAAAAACATGTACCATCTATGAAAATATATTGATAAAAAAAAATGTGCATATGCGTGTTTATAAAAAATGAAATGTATGTTTTGGGTTATATTTAAATTCAATTGAATAATTTTATTGGTTGCACTTTTTGCCTTTGACTTTGTGATGAATGAAGAAATAAGAAAGCGGATAGAGCAAACTCCGGTTAAAACTATAACTAAGCGGACGCGATACAATTGGCTGAGCCATATACTGCAGATGCCTCCTGAGAGCCTTAATCATGCTTGCATACTTTACAAAGTATCAGGTTCTCATCGTTTTAGATGTTGTTGACTGTCGAGAGTTTATTTTATAACTACGGGATGCAAATTTGACTTGGAAGGATGTACGGGAGTTAGTAGCTGACAGAGATGCCTGAAAACTCTTTGTGGACACTATATGCTCCAATTAAGGAGCTGATATGGAATGATTCTGATGCACGAATAAACGTCCGGATTTTCATGATAATGATTATTAATTCTTCAACAAACAGATCGGTGTGTAATTACAGTCCTTTACGATAAGAAAGCTTAGGATTTTCATTTATTAATTAACTCTTGTATGGCTGCGGTGTTAAACTAGTCTACATAGGATCCAAGATTTGATATTTTATCTGTCTTATTTATTTAAATGGCGAAGTTTTTTTTTTTTACCATCTTCAAATATACATTTTCACATTGGATTTAAAAAGTCAAATTTGTATAAATATGGTGGATTTTAATCCAAAAAATATTTATCCTTGCCATGCGAAAAATCATAATACAAATGAAAGTGATGCCAATACTACAAAAAATATATTTTACCGTATAAAAAAAGAGCAAGAAAATATAACTTATAACACGGAAGACAGAGACGCGATGCTCTGTGGCCGGCGTTTGTGTGAAAGATACAAAACAAAAGAAGACATTATCAATCAGTTATTGGCAGTAAGTGAAAGTGAACGTTAGTAAGGTATATGACCAGCGTTTTTACGATTATTAGTTTAATTTCCTCCAACAGACCTAAATAAAAATATTTTTTTATAAATGATAAAAATAAATTATTTAACAGCATGTCTCTTTGTTTTTTTTTCAAATATCTGAACTCCAAAATATTATGTCTTTTACTTGAGGCAACAAGATGTTACATCATCGCGTGTAAAAGAACTTTAAAGCGCAGGCGTTTATGAGTTAATAGACTGATAAAATAATATTTTCGTTATTTTGAAAATACTTCTTTTGTGACGTCACCTCTTTGGTGAGTTATGCTGATTGGTGAATTTACTTCAGATTAACCGAAAATTTTTCAGAACTTGTTTTACATTGGTTGATTCGGAAGAACTAGTGACGTCGCGGCGTTCAAAGCAGTTCGTTTTTTTTAATTCCATACATTTTTAAGAAACTTTGATGTAAAATTTAATGCTCTAATTTTTACCGCGCGTTAGAAAATATTTTTGTATCCAACTTGCTAAAATTACTCATTTTCATGTAAAAAAATACTCGTTATTTTTTCAAGCAACATTCCTGTATTTTTGTTTACAAAAAGAGAATTGCTGATGTGATAATCTCTAAGTAATTGCGTTAACAGTTTAGTCCGCTGTATATATTCGTTCTTCCAATTCCCATTTCATTTTTTAACCCATATAAATTTAAAATAGACCGTTGTTAAATAACGTTCATCGATTTTCGCAGCCAAAACAAGAAACGATCCAATTTCGAAATGAAATAACCGCGAGATTCTCTTTTTCACTCAATTTACGTCACGCGCCATATGTCGCCAGCCGCGACCGTATTTTATTGGAGCGTCGATTAAATAGAACTTTTCACAAATATGTGACGTCACCCCACCTGTGTCAACTAAAATATTGACATTCTGTATGGCTCATTGGCGCCCGTGACGTAAAAAAACACCCTTTTGTAGCTTAAAACAGGTTTAAGTTACGTATAATAAATTAACTGATAATTCATGAAATTATATATTATTGCTGTCCCTCTTTATTTGCAAGAGAATTTAAGAGGGGTTAATAATATATATTTATTTATTGTTTTAAAATATATTTTATTAATTTTATTAATTTTATCTATTTTATTTATTTTATTTGTTTTATTTACTTTTATTTATTTTATTTATTTTATTTATTTTATTTATTTTATTTATTTTATTTATTTTATTTATTTTATTTATTTTATTTATTTTATTTAATTTATTTATTTTATTTATTTTATTTATTTTATTTATTTTATTTATTTTATTTATTTTATTTATTTTATTTATTTTATTTATTTTATTTATTTTATTTATTTTATTTATTTTATTTATTTTATTTATTTTATTTATTTTATTTATTTTATTTATTTGCAAAAAAAATATAACAAATAAAATATACAGAGAATAAAACCAATGACTGATATCCAAAGAAATACATGAAATACTCGTACAATACATGTTAGTGCGTTAGTGTAAGTGTGTGAGAGGGTGGGTCAATGGTGTTAATATTATTGCACAAGTGTCAAAAATATAAATAATATTAAGAATTAGATATAAAATAAAATTTAATAATAGAAACTACTAAGTATAAGACAAAAATGTGTTTTAAAACGCGCATTTTAAATGTTAATTTGTTACAATTAAACGGATTCATAAGTGAAAAGTTCAAATTATACTCACAAGCTAAAGGTATAAGTGGAGAGTTATGAGCATAGTTTGCACGAACTGCTGGCACATTAAATAGAGAGCTCGACGTGTGACGGGTGCGGTAGCCAGGGACATTTAATGATTACTCCGTTATTATAACAGTTATTATTCGCTCACGTGGTATAAAGGATAAATCAGTTGATTAATATTTTTTGTCGGCCAACTATCACTTTCCAAAAAGTACGACAATCCTTTATTCTATGTCGATGTTGAATTCTGTTTTAGTATATTTTTTTTTCATGAAGATGCAAGAATTGCATCGAGGGAGGGAGATATTTTTTTGCTGATACTTTGATACTGTTAAGCTCTTTGGCTATCCTTATGCATAAAATCGCGTCAATCAGTCCCTCCGTTGTGACGTAAAAAAAATAATTCATATTTTTTCACTGATAATTTTCCCGGGGGAGTGATATTTTGTATTTCGGCATGAAAAGTAACCTATTTCACTTTTAATCTCTTCAATTATCTCTATGCAAAAAGTTACGTCAATCGGTCGCTCCGTTGTGACTTGACGGAAACACAAACAAACACACAAACTCACTTCCACATTTATAATATTTAGAACTGATAATTCCATCTTAAAATAATTTTTTTTATTCCTTTTTTCCTATTTTTGGTTTTGTATTTATCCTACTGCGCACCACCCCTGCTTTCCCAATTCACCCTTATTCGAGTAGTACTTGTATAAAACTGAAAACGGAATTAATTACTTGTACACTAAATTTGTCATGAGCGGTCTATTTGAATAGCTACAAGGTACTACCTACATGAAAAACATTCAGATGTGACGAAAGACCCTTTATTCCAAACCAAATACTCCCATTAAATGAAGAGGGGCCAATGCTTTGATGAATCTTCATTTCAGAGGTTGAATTAGGTACATACACTCTTTCACATACATGATTAGAAACGCTTTTGTTTTTACACTTTGAAAATTCACACAATAGCGAGTATGAAAAACAACATCAAGCTTGTTTAAACGTTTTATTGCAATTTTTAAAATGAAATTTTACGGTCTTAAGCTTTAATTCTTCCGATCAGAAGCATTTGAACGTAAGTATTTTTTGATTAAAAACATGTTGATTATTGATTTTTATTAGTTTTGTTTATGAAATTTATTTTTGAGGTTTTTTTCCTATCGATCCATTTTTTGATCTGACAATAAGGAAATACCACTTTTTTTACAATTTTTAGTAATACAAAATTATTAAATACTCTCCAGTAAAAAAAAAATTGCTAATTATTAGTACATAGCATAAAAAATCAATTTAAATTTGTAATTTTGAATTTCCGCAAAAACGGTCATTCCATTCACCACGCCCCTAATACGCCACGATTCATGTTTATTTGTTCCTGACCATTCAAATTTGTTGAGAACATTATCACGAATCTTGACGACACGACATGTTGCGTTTTTCTGGCGATATATTTTTATTAAATTTCTCTCTTAGATTTATGTATGAAAACATTCCCCTACAGTATCCATATTGATTTCGAAAAAAAAATACTAATTCTAATTCCGTTTCATATATTTTTTTCGGTATTCGTAGTATGTGATATTTCCCTTTTGGTTTTCAAGATGGCTACGTTTATAAAGGGAAATGTTATATTAACCGTACGAAGCATATTGACTTACCTTGACTTATGACAACATGCTCCAAAGTGCCAGGCACCAAGTCCAATAGCATAAAGCAGTAATTTATCATATGTCTGTAAGATTTATCATTATTTACATATACATTACTAAACATTACTACGTAAAGACGTATATTTTACATGCGCCTTGCAAATCGGCAAACTAAAACAAATATTTAAAAACCGAATAGGCATAACACATACATTAGGCCTATAGTTTTACAAAAAAACGACGTGCTCTATCTTATTTTCATAAACGTTTATGTTGCACAAAATTTTAAAGAAGCATATGGACTGAAAACTAACTGACGTCCTTTTTGTTATTATAATTTTGATTTTTTTAAGTCTTAACTATAATTACGGCTTTCTTTAACAAAATCATCGAGTCGTAAAACACGGCTTTTGTGAAGAAAATTTTATATTAACGTTTTATTTATACAAAATAATGAAAATAATATACATTTAATTGCAATTTGAAGCACATATCCGAAATGTAAACGTGTATTCATATATATTTGTAAACGTAATTGGAAATTAAATGTGATTTCATGAATTTGTTTTTTCGCTCTCTTAAAAAATAACAAAAACAAGTTACACCCCAATACTCCTGGCTGAAATAGTAAATGTTGAGTATTCTTCATAATACTCGATTAAAAATGCAAATAAACTACCGGTTTTGCATGTTTGTTAGTTTGCTGGTGGGACCAAGACGGATACGTCTCAAAACTGGTAGACAGCAAATTTGTTAAGGGGTTATATAATAAAACGCTTTGCATTTACAGCCAATCTGCCAGACAAAATGGATTTTTACCCTTAAAAAAAGACCACCTATTTCTGAATTATGCTATTTATATAAATTATTACATTTTAAGACTCTTTTATTTAACCCACTCTCCAAAACTAAACTGAATGTCCCCTTTCACCTAACAAGAAATAAGTATTTATTCTATCTGCCAGCCTGTTGTACTAACTATGCACAACACTCTTTACTTTATCGTTCTCACTCAAACAAAAATGCTTTTTTTTCATCTGTTGATATATTTAACATCTTAATTTGCTAAAAAAAAAATTAAGACTTTTTCTTTCAGGCAGCAAAACGCTCTCACTTGCAATTAAATGATGATCCTTCTCTAAAATGTTCTTCATATCTGTTGTAATATGTTAATATTAACAGCTAGCCAGGGAGTTAAATCCAGTCCTTGTCTACAAAAATTTGGATAAACTGAAAATATTATTGATGAATCCACCTGGTCCATGAAAAAGTATTCATTTATTCACTCATTATTCCCTTTCTGCACCTAATGGTGCATAGGGCACTGCATTGGTACACCAACCGCAGCGTATCTTGATCATATTTGTTACATGAAGGTAAGATAATCAGTCTTACGTTACAGGTAATAATAGCCCACAGACTATGAAATATTATAGAGTGAAAATACCATTTAAAATCAATATTTCATTTCAACCATGTCGGGAATCTAACCCGAGACCTCTTGAATGGTAGGCAAACGCGCTGACCATTACACCACGGGGCCGACAAAAAAAAGTATAGAAGTTGGAAAAAAAAAAACAGGTGTTGCCTTGTAGTATGTAGGTGAAATAATTCAGGTAGATGAATCTTACCCGCACCGATAAAAGTTTAAGTTCTCTTTACGATCAACAGATGAAAAAATTTAAGGAACGTAATGTTCAAACACAGACAAAATGGTTCATGTTACACAGTGTATAAACAGGCCACTTAAACCAGTCATTGATAGGTCATAAGCCCTGTAGATGCCTAGACTTCTATATTACCTTCTCTAAAATTTTCTTTATCTTTGATGTAATATGTTAATACATATCGAGATTTGTCTAAAAAACTGGTAATAGATTTTTTAACAAAAAATTTAGGATTTGCGTAAAGCCTTAATATAACAACAATCTTTGAGAATGGCCACGTTTTAATGAGTGTTAATATAAGTACGTCATAAAGCCATTGAGTGGTTAAATTGTACAGCTAGAATCATAGCATTTTTTAAGATTGCAAGAGTTATTTTTTCATAATTTATTCAGCACATTAAACAAAATATTTTTGCTTTTACTTACGATTGTATTTTACCGGAGGTGCGATATGATCATAAGTAAAGGGTTGGTAGTATTCCTTAGTCATCTCAATAAAGAGCTGCCAGAGTCTTCCGTTTACTGAAGCCTCGTGTGGTCGTTATTTAATTACGGGGAATAACGGAATTATCCGTTACGTCCCCCTAACGGATAACGGCGGTAGATCCGTTAAGAGTCAGCTTACCGCACGATATCCTCTAGGGATATGTGGTATTTTTGTTCTACACTTGTGGAGAAATACACTCGATCTTTGCACAGTGATAGAAATCTCTATTATTTAATGTCGCATATAATATTAAATCAAGTTTTCTCCCTATTGTTTTTTTTATTATTGAATTATTTAAAGCGTTATAAAATAACATAATTCGGTTTCAGTTTGGCTCACACAAGAGCGAACAGATTTTTTTTTCGTATGTAGATGCAATGAGTTTTAATACTTTCCTTTTGCTAGTTTAATTTTAAATTTGTTTTTTTTTTCTCGCTTCTAAAACGTAATATTAATTATTTTTTAATATGTAGTGTTCTCTTGTTACATACGTTTCTAACATGGCTCTGCCCGTTCTAAAATGGGGGAGTTTTTGAGAATAATAATATTTCGATATAAGCAAGAAAATATAACGAACAAAACAACTGGGTTGTGGTCCCGTGGTAGTATTGTGGACTCACGGGCCAAAGGTCCGAGGTTCAAATCCCACTCTACCACAACTCGATTTCCATTTTTCCAGCACAAGTTATTCACGACTTTTAGGAAACGGTCTGAAAATTTAAATATTTGAGTAAATAATAAGAAATAAAGTATTTATTTTTCCTTTAAAAATATAAAATAATAATCATTAATATATTCAAACAGAGATGAAGAACATTAAATAGAAATGAATCTCAAAGTCTAGGCACTTACAGGGTTTATGACCTATCATTGGGTTTTTTATATGGCTAATTTACATACTGTGTAATATTCACCACTATCCCTTTGTTCTAACATTTACCTACAATAATAATTATTAGAGAAATATAATATTTTTAATTATTTAAGATTTTCATATATACGAGTATATCGTCGTGACTGTAAAACAACGACGTATGTGATTTTTTTCAACTTTAATTAAGAGATTTTACGTTGACTGGTACCTGAAGCGTAAGACTAATCATATTACTGTATTATCTTTACTGTAAATATGTATGTAAAACTGTTGGTTTCCCAAATAAAATAAAATAAATTAAAATAAATTAAAATAAAATAAAATAAAAATATCATACAAAAAAAAAAATTATATGACTATCTAATACCAAGCTCTGTAAATTACTTGAAAAGTGAATCACTGTGATATCTGTAAGGCTTCTATATCAACAAAAAGATTGAGATTAAGTTTGTTAAAAATTATATTTGGTATTTTTTCTTGGGTGTTTTTTTAACATGACGACGCTTATTTTGGAAGAAAATATTAATTACATTTCCTTACCTCAACATTTATCTATTTTACGATTAGTAGCAATGTACCCTTCAAAGTTTAATGAAAATTACACGAACCTTTTGTATATTTAAAAAAAAAATTCTTCCTCAATGTTAATATTGTCCCCTTTAAAGTAATCACCATCGGATACATTCCACTTATGCCATCATTTTTTCCAATACTTTAGGAAAAGCGGTCTGATTTTTTAAATACAAACGTATTCCCTTATTTTCTCCCTGGATTATGGCACATGACGAGTATATTTTTCGACAACTACATATTTTTTTAATTGGCGTGCTTCTATTAATTTACTTTTTTTAATAAATTGTTACTTATTTGAGCTAGAACCATCCATAAACACAAAAAAATCCAAAAAAATTAATAAGGTTCGGACACAGAAAATTGAATTCTAATACTCTTTCTTAAAAAAAAACCGCCAAATCGGCTAAGTTTTGGAGGGCGGAAAACAAGACAACGAATTGTCAATAATCAGTCCAACGAGTAGTTGGCATTTGCTAGATAGAGACAGAAAAACAATGTTTAAATACCTTTTTTATTAAATTTCAAAAACACGCCTGTCCGCTTAAAACATTTTTGGAAAGCACTTTTTGGTATTGCATTCAGTTTTGTCAGCAATTTGGTCATCATTTACTCTTCGTTACCCTCTCATAGACGTTTTCATTTTTTTTTAAAAGGGGAAAGAAATGCAGGGGGCCAAGTCCGGTGAATACGGTGGCTGGTGAATCAATATAGTTTTTTTTGTCAAAGGCGTGAGCGTGAAAAAGCTAGTGAACTTCCTTATTATTTATCCTTTACGTTTTTATATTTGTATTTTGACAAGTTTTAACAATATTTAGTTAAAAATCGGGTTTTGGTCCCGTGGCTAGTGTCTCAGACTCACGTCTCAAAAGTCTGTGGTTTAAATCCCACTCCAAACCAACTTGATTCCCATTTTTTAAAAGTGAATTATGTACAGCTCGTTGAAAAATGCCGTCAAAATCAAGAGAACGCAAATATTAACTTTTTCAAGAAAATAAAATGTATATATGATAAGCGTTGTGGCGCAGTTGGTTAGACGGCCAACTGTGAAACTGGCGTCACGGGCTCAATTCCTGCCAGGTGCACGAGAAAAATCTAAGAAAGATTTTTTCCTAATTGGTATTGGTGTTGTGGTGTAGTTTTCATTACCTCTTTTTATATCCCCTCTATCCCACCTGCTGACAAGCCTCAAATAGGGGATTAGCGGGTAATTCCTTTAAAAAAATATAAAAATCTTTAAATAAAAAAATAATTGTACATGTAAATGATTTTGTATTTAAATATTATTGCATAGCTTAAAATTGAGAATACATCCTTGTAAGTTGGGCAAAGTTTTCCATTTAAAAAAATATAAATAAATAAACAAATCAAAAATACATGTAATTTAAATATTCCATTTATTTTTTTTATCAAACCTCGTGTACTCAGTATAGAAGCTTTTATTTAAGACATAAGTGTGCTGGATAGACTAATCGGCTTATTTAATACGAACGAATGTATTATAATCCTTCGACTATCGCCATTTTCTTCGTGTGGCGTATGGCGTCTGCTTTTTGGATATTAATCCCTAACAAAACAGTGTTGATATTTTGTCTCCGGGTTAATATTTAACAGGAAAGCGTCAAATCCCAGAGATAAATAACGAGTACAGGATGCTGTATGACAAGATTGATTAGCGGATAAACAGACTGCGAAGTATCGAATATATTAGGTGCGTGTTTGGATAAATGTGTGGCGCCATCTTTGGAAACCTAGCGACACTGACGTATTAAAAAAATACACATTTATTCCCACAGCGTCGTCTAAAATACTCTTAATATTGCGTTGTCCCTAACTATTAAAAATGTACGTAGCACATCGCGATTCGCATGAAATAATTAATGTAAGAAAGAGATAAACCTAAATTATTAATGGATTTATTTATTTATTTACATACATAAAATTATTGTACATTATTTGAGACAATAAGTCTCAACTCCATGGGACTAAAAGTCCTGTGTTGAGATGGGACGAGCAATAATATAACACAGACACATGAGTATATCACCACAAATAAAGAAATTAAAACATTAAAAAAAACATATATATGGCACATCAATATGGTAAACAGTAAACTCAAACATTTGGAAAATCATCAAGGAGTTTGCCACTCAAATCCCTCCCACTAACGAAAATCCAGTCTTTAACTACTTTCTTGAAAATAGTTTTTTTCTTAGAGAGCTTAATGCGCTCTTACAAAATATTGACAACTCTCGGTGCGATAAATGAGAGAAGTCTTTGAGCAAAAGTCGTACGGATTTGGGTATGACATAATTCATGCTCAGAGAAAACCTCGTACAAACATTTTGCTGAGACCTCTCCTTATTGTTCTACCAGAAGTGTGCAAGTGCTTCTTTTAGGTACAGTTGTCTCATATCCAGAACCTTCATGTATTGGAACAACTGTTCTGACATGCAGCTCTAACATTGTGATTTTCCATGTTCAAAGGACATTTGATGGCAGAAACTTTTTATAAATAAGTTTTTGAAAAGTCAACCTTGTGGTGAAAAGGACATTTTGCTTGCCTACCATTCAAGAGTTCTCCAAGCTGGATAAGTCTTGATCTGGTAGTTTCCGAAAAGAATTAAAAAAGTTTTGTTAATTTTAGAAAATTAATCATGTTAAATCAATTTAATCCTAGCAAGTAAAGAATTCACTTCCCTCTTTTTCAATTCAATAAAGTGCATATGATGAGCTTTTGGATTACCTTCTTTCAGCATAAAGATGCCAGAGCTACTAGATTACAGAAAGTTCCATCGGACAGCTTTTCTCGTTTGGCAACGAGCAATTTTTCCGTGTACGCGAGCACCACCAAGGAGACGTGTGTAGAAATTGGCAAGCTTTATAAATTCGTTGTATATCATTAGGGTGAGAGACGACGAAAAGTTCTTTTTTGATAATTAACATTATACATGTATTCAGATGTAATGAAAAGTAAGGTCATAAATAAGTCATTAATAGGGCCATTTATGCTAATTAAGGTACTTAATGAAGATGCGTACCTAATTAATACACTTTTTTCCATTTTTACTTTAAATGGAATTGTAGACTTCATTATGCCATATAAGCTCTTGGATAAAAAGGCTAAAAAAAATAAAATATATTCACAGTCTTAATAATTATCTGTTTCGAAGTTTTTTCTTGCAAATTTATTTAAAATGTAAATATTATTTTTATTAAAGTTACCAATAATGAATGTATGATGTACATAATTTTATTTCAGCTCGTTTTTTTTACGTTTATGTTCTTTAATCATCTCTATTTCCCAATACCTACCTAGTGGTGCATAGAGCACTGCATTGGCACTACAATTGCAGGTATCTAAAAATAAATTTTCAATGGGAAAGTTTTAATCGAATTGTGGTTCCGTGGCTGCTGTTACGGGCTCACGGATCAGGGGTCCATGAATCAAACCCCAGTCTATACAAACGAAATCCTTTTAGTAAGTTATTTACAACTCGTTGAAAATGGCACTCAAATTGAAAAATTTTCAAAAAGCATAATAAGACAAATGTTTCTTTTTGACAAATAAAAAGGTTTCAAGTACCAATTTTGAAGCTTTGAAATATAACAATGAAGTGACATTTGAAATCGATATTTAAGGTTCTCCCTGAGAAGAATCGAACCCAGCCCCTCAAGAATGGTAGACAAATGCGCCAACTACTACACAATGAGGTCTTATCTCCAATCGATTTTCTTTTTCAGGCTTCTTTATGTACATTACAAATTATGTATATCAAAACATAACTCGAAAAAAATGCTTGATACAATTTGAATGCGAAAAAGGTAAAATTAAAATACCCAGTAATTAGAGTAAAGGGGAGCTTTATTTTTGAACTTTCTGTCAGTAACATGAAATATTGATTGAAATTGATTTAAATGTGTATGTTTTATAATAATTTTATTTGTTTTTAAATAACTTGCTTTGTTTTTAATAATTTTTATGCATATATACGAGTACATATTATAAAAATCATACACAATTAAATTTTTGTATGGGTGTAGCCATTCCAACGATTTTTTTGAATCACATACTTTTTGACCTCTTAAATACTTATTTCTGAACGATCTTATTTGACAAACGTTCTGACATTGTTGTCTGTGTAATGAATTTCAATTGATACATACAATAGTGAGTGCCACGTTCACTACCACAGCTTACGGCGCACGTTCGCAAAGCATACAATTTTTTCAGGAAAATATCTTTGTGCTTAAAGATATTAAAATATTGTATAAAACAATATAAAGTTAATGTACGTCTACACGTTATTGTTAAAAAACAAAATTCAACAGTTTGTGGGATACGATAGTATACGTGGCTACTATCGATATAATCTTTGTTTGTGTCTGCTTTTGACATGACCAGACTGATTTAAAATTTTGGTTTTATCTGTAACTTTATACGCCATAATTTTTGTACAAATGCAGAGCTATATTCACCACTGGGCGCGGTTAAGAAAATGATAGTGAAAAACGCATGTGTGAAAGTCATAGTCCATCGATTGTCGACACACACACGCGCAATGATTTTACATGAAATATGAAGCAACGACCAATGAAGCAAGTCATAATTTTATAATACACAATATTTTATATTTTACATTATATTCTGCAACAGTATTACACATAAAACGTTCGTCTACATAAGAACAATGTCTTGCAGTACATTCGCGCCATGTAGATATGAAGAATAAAAGAACGTGGCCTATAAAGAGACCACAAGGTGAGATAGATAAGAGACCCAGTCAGTACAATCAAGGCAGTTCAACGCATTAACTCAGTTCTAGCATGTAGTTTAAGTGCAATCAGTTCAATACTCATCGCTGTTACGCTCGCACTCTATAACAAAGTATCGTATCTTATTTAAAAAAAATAAAAAATATGTCAATCTCTCTCTTCCGTCTATCTCCAACTGGGGTTGGAGCTCCAACCTCCAATAATCATGTAAATCCTACACGAACAACTAGTTTTTTTATAAACTTAAGATTTTAACTTTTTTCATTCACATAGGATAGTTTGAAATCTAAAAAAAAGAGATGATGAAACATTTTATAATTTTCATCATAATACTTATTTTATCCAACATAATATAAGCCTATTTAAACGATTTAAGTTAAGCTTCTATTTAACATTTTGTGTTTAAAAGGAAACGTTTTTTCACATAAGTATAAACCAGACCTTTTTTAACTAAAAAAGCCCGGGTGGGTTATTGGGTCAACAACCAATTGGTATTCAAACAAAATAGTGAATACAGATTCTCGCAAATTGGCAGTGTTTTATTTTCCGGGTTTTCCGAAAAAAAAATCTTGAAGTCAAACTGTTAGTAGCAAAGTACTAGCACTTTCGTTATTTGTAGAACGACCGTGTTTTTATTCGTCGTTAAGATCGTCGCGATATATTTGATACTAAAGTTCATTTATTTCTGAATTAGCGATGCCCGTAACGAGTGAATAAAACTACCGAATAAATCATCACAAGTAAAATAACCGATTTGATTTCTGTTTTTTTTTTAAGGAATATAACTCTAAAGCAAGTGAGAAAGAGAAAAAAGGAAAGAAGTTATAAAACATGCTCCAGATTACCAGTAATGGTTGATTCTTAACATAAGGCGGCCTCCGTGGTGTAGTGGTCAAGACGCTTGATTCACGCACGGAAGGTTCCGGGTTCGATTCCCGGTGAAACAAAAATTAAAATGTGATTTTTCTCAAGCCTGGGTGCTCTGTGATGTAATTCACCACTGTAATTAGGCCTCCTGGCCTGTTGTGGTGCAAAAAAAATGTAAATGTAAGTCAATACTAGTAAGTATTGGTCTTATACCCGTATTCAGAGACAATACTTAAGGTGATGAAAGTAAATTATAATCTCATATGCAGATATTAACCCGAAAGTGAATACAAATAAATGTACCTTCCTCACCTTAAATATTGTCTCTGAATACGGGTTTAAGTCTGTTTAATAGGAGAGACAATTTTAAAATAAACTTGTCAGAATCACTTATAACTATCAACGTGCTAAAAAATGACGTGATAACAATTTTTCACCATGGTTGTTTATTGTATTCGTGATCACGATGTAACATCCGTGAACAACTAATATTAAATGTCAACATATTCACGTTTTGCGACGTATAATCCTGCTGCGCAATCACATATTTGAATTTCACCGATGTAAATATGGAAAATATTCAAAAACTGATATTTTAATTTATTTATTAATTATTTATCATGCTATTTATTGCATTTAGCTGACAGTTGGCAAGTCGAATGTCAAGAAAAGCAATCGCCATAAAAATTAAAATTTAATTTTCACTTTTCTGTTTTATATTCATGTATAATTATATTAATTATAAATTATATTCATTATTCAATATTAGCGCCAAAATATCTCGCAAGATCAAGTCTAGCGCACGATTTTGTTTTCTTGTCTACGCACGCGCAATTGTCACTATGCATATTGTTTTCTCGAGCTTTTACTTGGATGTTGTATCTAGTAAAATCCAGATCTAGTAAAATCATGGCTTGAGCGAGATAAACTTTGCTTTATACCAGTGAACCTCCGAGGGAGAAGACAATATACTTACTCCGTGCAGTGCCAACACCTACCCTTAAATGAAGTTCGTTTGTAATGTCAATTAAAATATTACTAAGATTATGTAATTCATTTACGTTTGATGTACGGATAATATAAAAAAAATTCTCATTAAATATGCCGGATTCATTATAATATTACACTGTCAGAAACTTTTGTTTTTTTTTTACAGAAATAACTCGCTAAGCTTTTATTTTAGAGACTTGCCTGAAAAGAAACACCCAGATGGGTTAAAAAAATGTTCTTTTTTGTTGCAACTGGCGGGAATCGAACCCACGACGCCAGTTTCACAGTTGGACGTATAACCAACTGCGCCACGGTGCCTGTATACAAATTGACAAAATGTAAAAATACACTCAGTGTTTTTGGTCAGGAGCCGCATGTGGTGGGTATGGAAATGACTGTAGATATGTTGTTGATAACAACATCGTATCTACATCATCATCATTACCCTTTTACACCTAGTGGTGCATAGGGCACTGAATTGGTACACCAATAGCAGCGTATCTTAATCGTAACATTGTACCTACACTTCTCACAAATTCTTCAACTGGTTAAAACGAAGTTTTAACTTATTGAAATACCTTACATAGAGTTCACCAAAAAAATTTATTATTTTTACCTAAAATGAGAACAAAATACAATTTGGATTGAATTTAACAGATATTATTGTATGCGATAAGGTCAAACTTACAAAACCAAGGCATGAAACACCAAGGAGTCGGGATTTTACCCATATGACTTCTTTTAGTCAAACTGAGGGATGGTAGAAAAATACCAATAATATGTAAAATAATCGTGTTTTCGTTTGTCGTTTAGATTTCCGCAATATCTCCGATACCAAAATTGATTTATCCCTAATTAATTATGTCCTTACTTTCTTCTTTCTTCTTTCCTCTTCTTCTTTCTTTCCTCTTTCAGTCTTGTTATCTCTGCTGCTGGACAAAGGTCTCATCCAAACGTCTCTATTCCTTCCTATCACTCGTTTTTATCACCCATGTTTTACCGGCTATCGAGGCAATGTCATCGATTTATCTTTTTGAAGCCTTCCAACACTTTTTTTGTTTGCCCATGATCTTCATTTTATTATTATGGCTGTCCACCTTCCATCATTTTGCCTCACTAACTGTTCTGCCCACTGCCATTTTACTTATGCTGCACTATCTATGATACCTATGACTCCGGTTCAACGCCTTATTTCTTTATTTCTAATTTTGCATCTCAGACAGACACCGAGCATCTTTCTCTCCATAAAATAATTCATAATGAGCTGTTGATGTAATAGATTTGAATTTTATAACTGTTCAATATTCGTACGAGGTTTTCCCAGAATATAAAAATAAAACCTGCACGACTTTTGCTCAGTTGCATCAATTCTTTGTTGCACCGTTTGAATTTTTTCAACAGAGGGGTTCAAGACTGAGTTTTACTGATGAGAGGAATTTGAGTGGGAAACTTCTAGATGAATTTATAAAAATTTCGGTTAATTTTTTTTTTCATTTGTATGTTTTTTTTTAAATTAAAGCAATGTATGAGGTTATCTAAATCGACTATCAAAATAACATGTCACGCAAATGTTTTAAGGTTACAAAATTATTCGATTATCATTGTCACTCGCACCACTATTCTGAGTGGATATAAAACAGATCTTTACTTTACCATTACGTTGGACTTATGACGAATAATCTGTAATCTTTAGCGTTAGACGTATTCCAAGTAACGACCAACATTTGAATCTCATTTTCTGATTGCCATTTTACTTCTAAATATTTGTTGACTTCTTATGATCAAATTATACAAGTAGAACCAAACAAATATTATTTCATGACTACTTAATACACATAAATGTATTACGAATTTCATGAACGCTTAATACACACGAATAATACCATGACATGTAAGACAGGTCATAAGCCCTGTAAATGGCTAGACTTCCATTTGTCCTTATTTTAGATATTCTCCATCATAATTTGTTAATCTTATTGACTCCCGAGGGGGTGAAATCTAGTCTTTTGTCTACAAAAATTTGGACAAACTCAAATATTGTAATAAAACCAACTGGTCCAGGAAAAAGTTTAAAAATTGGAAAAGCGTTTTCAGGCGTTGCCTAGTATCTGAAACAATTCAGTCAGATGAATCTCTTCACAACAATAAAGGTTTCAGATATTTAATTTCACTAAACTCAACAAATGGAAGAATTTAAGAAATATGGATCTTCAAACATAAGCAAAATGGTGAATGTTGCACAGTGTGAATGTACTTAAACCAGCCAATAACAGGTCATAAGCCCTGTAAATGCCTAGACTTCTATATTCAGTTATTTAAGGTATTCTCATTCCTGTTGTAATTTGTTATTAATAATAATACAAACTATGAAATATTATTTTCCACAAACGTACAAAAAGTATATAAATGAAAAAATATAAATTTATTTTAGGACAGGCTAGTTGGATATTGAATTAATGAATTTATATTTTGCTTTCTGCAAGTCTCAAGACAAAAAAAAAACAAAATAAGAATAGCTTGGCACATCGATCTGTCTTTGAAGACATACCTCGCTTTATCTACAAATTAACATTTTCCCATGTACGCGTGCCGATTATTCCGACTTTTGACATAACTATCATCACACAACACAACCGTAAGCTCCCGGTTGAAAAGTAAATATATTTTAGTTAAAAAAGCTTTTAAATAATATTTTTTATCATCACCTGAAAAAATAATGTTATATCTAATGTTGGTTTACTTAAATTATTTAATGACGCGATTTTGAAAGAATGACGTTTAAAATAGCAAAAGTATATAATTTGCCTACTTTTTATCAGACATCATTCCCTTTCCGTACCTAATGATGCATAGGGTACTGCATTGGTTCACCATATCGCTGCTTAAATTCAAAAGAGCCATAAATCGAAATTTGTATTTTTTTAGTAGAGCCAATCAAAGTGGCTATATCTGTCTTATAATGCAGTTTCTATCGCCTATAAAGCTCTGAAAAATGACAAAAGGGCTGTTGTGCGATTTGTGTCATTTATAATGCAAAATCCATGGAAGTTTGTTTCTCATAGGAAAATATGACCGATTTAAATCTCATTTTTGCAATAAAACGAAATCTCGGGGTTTCCAATTTGTGAACGTTATCAGACTTATGATAACGACAAATCTTAATTTTTTATTCCCGTTAATTAAATCAGCTACAAACAAAACATCAAAACAAAAAAAGCAAGAAAGAAACATTATTGTATCAACCGGCAAAACCTTTTATTATTAATTATCTTAAAAAATATATTAAACATTAATGTCGAATATATTTATTATGAATTATCAGGTTACAGGAACGAAAATAACAATGACCACTCTTATAAAATTTAAATGTGTTTCTTCGTTCTCTTTTTTCAATAGCTTCCTCGATTGTTTCCTTTTTACGAATGTTCTTTTCTCCTTTTCACGAATTTTGCCACTTCATGGATCTGGATTCTGTAACTAATTAAATTAATTTGGGAGCATTATCCCGTGTCCTTTGACAGACAAAGGTATGTTTTGCATAACAAGGTTAAGATAATTTAGTCTTGAAAGCATTTGGGAATAAAATTTTTGCGTTTGTGAAATCCTGTAAATTAAAGGAGGCTATTTGTTGGGTTTAAAGTAGTTTTAATTAACTGATTAAATTTAATTTTACCTTTAAAATGATTATTTTGTGGATATTTAGTGAGATGGGGAAGTACCCTAAAATTTGCGAAAACTACTCCCAAGTTTGTAGCGAAGACCATAAATTATGTAAAATACTAGAACAACATGCATTAAATGAACAGTGCTTTGAATTAGTCCAAATTTTTGTAGTCAAGGGCTGGATTCAACCCTCTAGGGAGACCGTTGTTAAAATTAACGTGTCACAAAAGAGAAGAAGAACATTTTAGAGAAGATTATTGCTTGATATCAGACAGCAATATTTACCGAGGCCAATGGTAGTCACTCACACTTACACGAACATAGATACAAGCCTATCAGATTCTTATCATTATGAGATTCGAAGTTCCAGTAGCGATCTGATTTCTCGACTAATGGTTAGAACTTATTTAGCACAAAGACTATACTCCTACATAGGGCAAAAGCTGTATAGGCCAGAACCATGGAATGTTGTAAGAGTCATAAGCTAAAGAAGCTACTGACTATTTTCCTTGGTAAAATTGATCGCAGACAGTCAGAGGGGTTTATCTTGGCTGATAGATGGCCAAAACATGTTCTTATTTGAAATGTTATTTTATATTTTTTATTGATTGAATATTTGGAATAAGTCATAACTTTTTACTCTGTTTTTACCATGTTTTCTTAAATATAATTTTTTACTTTATAGAAATACATTTTTTTAAATTATATCTTTCACTATGTTTTTTTTAACTTTTACTACGGATTTTACCATGTTTTTTGGTAAACGTGTTTACATTTTTTAATTGTGGCTTTTTCTGTATTTCTAACTGTGTATTTTGTTTTTTTCTACGTATTTTACTGGTTTTTTAAATATGTTTTGAACTATGTCTTTTACTACATTTTTTTCTATATTTTTTTAAATATCTATATAACTTTTTCTTTTTCAATACATTAATTTATTTTCTATGCGCCTATTTTATTTATTTATTTTGACACTTTATATACATATATAATAAATATACATATAAGGGTGGGCATATTGCCTTAAGGCAATTTCTTCCTACCTACCCAAACCGTTCAGTTTGAGAAAATTATAGATACATGGACACATTGAATCTTACAATTTTATACAAAAATTAAAAGCAAAGATTAACAAAAATAAATATATGTATTTAAAAAATAACACTTTACTATGAAGAGAGGAGAGGGGATGGAAAGGAAAGAAGAATGATAAAGGAACAATTTAAATATTTAGATTGTGACATTTCAATCTTGACTTAAATGTAAATAAAGAATGGGCGTCTCTAACATTAGTGGGTAGATTATTCCACAATCGAGCGACTACTACTGTGAAAGAGGAGGCAAAAAAAATAGAGCGATGACAGGGTATTAAAAGGGTTCTCTCGTTACTAAAACGAAAAGATAGTCCGTGTTGTGAAAGAGGTTGGATGAGCTCTCTCAGATAAACAGGCGAAGTGGGATTGTTTAAAATATTGTGAAGAAGTGATAGAATGTGAATGTTTCTTCTATTCCTGATACTGAGTCAGTGTAGTTGCGTGCGATACTCGGTTATGTGGTCAAATTTGCGAAGATTAAAGATATATCGAATACAAATATTCTGCAATCGTTCTAACTTATCAAGCAATTCAGAGTTAGCATCTGGATAACATACATCCGCGTAGTCAAGGAGTGGAAGATAGATTACTGTTTTTTATATATTTTTTTGACTATCGTAGAACGGGAAAAATAACCCTAGTTAGACAGTCAAAGCAACTTTGTATAAATGTATATTTTTTTTTACATGATATGATAATAAATAAATAAAATAAAATGTATGAAAGGCTTGTTACTTTCACAGGTTGATTTTGGTAGCCACTTAACACATTAACCGTTCTGCCTTTGTTTGAACAGTAATATTTCTTAAATTCTTTCCTGTGTTTATGCCTCGGAATTCAACGTCCTAAAACCTTTGTTAATACGAGTGTAATTCATATGAATCAATAATTTCACCTACATACTAAAAAGTTGCTCTGTATCTTTAAAATGTATGGAAACGTTACTGGAAAAAAACTTTTGAAAAAAAAGAAAAGCCAACTGCCATCAAGAGTTTAATTTATTAAACTAGTTTCAGGTGTTCTGAATTACCCATCATCAGGTGTTATGTTATCAGATGTAAATATAATTACAAAGTGTTTCATTTAAAATAAATTCAAAATGTTTTTCCACGAAGTAAATGATGAAACAGTAAATAATATAACTGCCATCAAAATGCAATTGAACGACTCGACTACGTCTCAACTCATTATGTTTTTAGTTATTTTACTGACTGAAAAACATGTTATGTATTTGTTTATGAGTCCTGTAACAGGAATGTTTCTAAATAGGAGTAAGTATGCTAATCGAGAACACCCAGAAACCATCATTCGGTTTAATACATGTTAGTGTAAACAAGAAAGTTAACCGGCGTAAAATGGTACGCATAATGTTTTATTCATGTGATGAATAAACATCCCAAGTATACTTTTATAAGACAATAATATTTTAAGCAATCTTACGCTTAAAAAATAATGAAAATATTATATCAAAACGTTAATCGTGTCTAAACATGCTCTTGAATTATGTTGCATAATATACAATACATGCGTTTAGAAAGCTTAAATTAAAAAATCGGATGTATTTAGAATTTAAAAAATGAGAAGTTGAATGCATTTGCAATGGTAAAATTAAGAAACTGCATGCATTTAAAATCATAAAATTAAGGATCGTTTTTTCGAAATCCGACATTTGCTTAAAACGTTATAATTCAGTAAAGGGTTTTTTGTGATTCTTGCCAAATTGCGTGAAAAATCTTAATTTTAAAAAACTTTATCTTTTATCTTCTTATTTTAAAATAATTTCATAATTTTCTCTTATATTTTATTAAACATTTTTAAGGTATACAAAATAAAACAAAACTATTGGATTTAATTCCTTTTTAAAAAAAATATATATGTTAAGCGTTTTGTCTTGTAATTACGTTATCAAACTCTTATCGTCCTTCTGTCTTTCTAACACCCTTAATGTTTAAAATATATATTTGACGTATTTCCTCTAGTTAGGACATTATCAAACGCTTAAAGTCCTTTTTGTGTTAAAAAAAAATTAAAGTAGAATTAAATCCATTAAAAGTGTTTTATTTTGGATACCTACCTTACCAAATGTCAATATGGAATTCTACCAATTATCTGCATAAATTAATTATATACACAATAAAATAAGATTTTTTTCAAAATACGATATTTTATCGTACAAGACTTTGTAATTAATAAATAAATAATTCAAATAAATACTTTTTTTAGCCAGTTTTTAGTATATTTCAATAAGTTTTTTTTCAGAAAATCGATGCGTTTCAACACTGGCTTTACATTAAAGTAAAAAAAAAACAAAACGCCATATTAGGCAAATATTGTGATTTAAAAAAAAAAAACGGTCCTTAATAATTAAGGACTAACATGCATTTAGGATGATTAAATAAAAATCAAAGCTTTTCGATACTTTGTGTTTTTATATATGTATTTTACAAATTTTTTTTGAATTTTTTTAAAATTATAAACATAATTTAAATATATTATTTATCAATTAAGTACAAAGATATTCTTTACATACTTCCTTTTTATTTTTTTTGGACACAATTTGATTTACGATTATACTTTACTAGAATGAATATAACAGCATTTTTTTGTTAATATCTCTTTTTTTTCATTTCTTATTCGATAATGTGCTTCAAGATTGTTTTCATTTGCACACTTGTTAACTTATTACAAACAGAGTTTATCAGAAAGCTTTAAAAGCAACACACTGAAATGTAGAATAAACGATATTAACATCCCATGGATATATTTTCAAACATGAAGGTATAAAGAATATGCTTTTCTCGTCATCTGTACTGTTAGTTTAGTACACTAAGCTTAAAAATTACTCCAGAGAAGTCAAAAGGATAATCTCAACAATGACCAATCGATAAAAAGGGTAATTGATGGCTTGCTTAGTCAATTTAATGGTCGAGTTTATGTTGAGTACGCCATGAACCAAAAATCAGTATTTTTTTACGGCGGCCTCAAACGAATAACCACGTTACACTTATTTGTTTATAAATTTGTATGAACCACTTAGTTTTTTTTTTTAAATTACACTTCAACCAGTTTCGAGGTTACTACCTCATCAAGTGTAAAATGTCATACCACAAAGTGAAAAATGTTTTTGATAACAATAATAGAATAACCATGTAATTGACCGTGATTTTAGAATTTTAGGCCCTGATTAGGTTTTAAAATATATAATATTATTGGGATATTTTTAATTTATATTGATCTACACTACGATATCCAACATAAACAGAGCTCTCTATATAATTTGGTCAAATGTATTGTTTCTGGCTTACATTACCAAGAATGTCAAAAGCCATAAAAAGGGAAAAAAATAATGATAATAACTCATAGTGAAGGAGAAAATAAAAGGCGTTGAGTTTAATGCAATTAAAATCGTGGTTTGTGAAAAATACATGTATTTATATAAATAACCTTACTCGATTTTTCACACATAAATTGCTTTTTTTAGAATGAGTGAAACAAATAAGAATATCTTAGTTTTAAAAATGATTTTCAGATATGTGGGGGATTTTTTTCACTGTAAAGCTATTTATAATGTAGATACAATAATTTATCAAGGGCAGTAATAAAATCTTTTTTTATTTGAGTAATAATAATTCCAGGTTGTCGATTAAATATTTTTTTATTGTTTACTGCTTCATAAATTAAGTTTTCCTACTGTCAAACATTTTTTATTTAACTTGCTTATTGAAAATTTTAATGATTTAGCATAATTTCAAATAAAAAATAAAACACGTTTTACTAATATAATTCACCAATTAATCTACGAGTAATTGTTTTCAGTCAGTTTAAAATAGCTAACGAGATACTCTGCATTTGGTGTTTCAATCAGTGCCTTATACACTATTGGGTGGGGAAATAGGTGCAATAATAATAAATAGGTAAATGGTTAATTATATTTTATCTTTATTTTTTGATTATTTTTTAAAGAGTTTAAAACAAAATTATGACATTTTATTTCACTTAAATAGTTTAACGGTGCAAAAGTAATTTTGAATTTAATTTTTTTTTAAAAAACCTGTTAAAAAATATGTTTTTTTAATCATAGAATTCGCATTCGTTGTTCTTATATTAAAAAAATATTTAACAGTAACAGATTGCTATTATCATGATTTGAAAACTTTAGGTAATTTAATTTTTTTCGATGTATGAAATATGTATATTGGTTCCATCCCTGTTATAGAGGGTGACACTGATTAGTGATAAATGTGGAAACTCACCACTTCAGCACTTTACAAAGTTCACCAAATTACACAAACGAATCACCCCCGGTGCCAATTGTGGGTAAAATTAATTTCGGAGTAAATATGAAAGTTGTTCCCTCCAACTCTCCACAGAACCAGACTGCCCATTATAATATTATATATCTAGAAATTCTAACTATTATTATTGTAGGTAATTTCATCGCGCAGTTTCTACTAACTGCCATCATATTTCACTACTGAATTCTGGCTAAGACTTATTCATCACTGCTCTTAACCTAAATTCATTCATCGAAAATCGCTTCTATTTTTTGTCTAGTGCAAATTAACGTGAATCAAGGATTTTTATTTCAAAGGTGGTTTCACTTCTGCAAGACAATTTTTTCGGCTATTTATATTTTAAAAAATCACGAAATTTGTAATTCTCCATTAAGTTATTGTAAATATCAGTCGTTTGGCTGGTTATTTATACTGATTTTAACGATTTTTTCGTGAAATTGTGAAATATACGAAAAAATAACAAACAAGATTGTGTAGAATACTAGAAAGATTTGTGTCAAGCAGTAAGAGAACTTATCTTTCAGTGCCATTCAGCAACATGTCATGTTTCCAAGAAGTGGTTAAACTGTTTCAAGAACAATCAATCACCTTGGTGATTAAACCTATAATTCGATTCTTGGCAGGGTCAACGTGAAACATTTGTTTAAAGGGTGGTTAACAACGCAATATTTCGTACTAAAATAGAAAATTTTTAAGAAGCAATACATGAACCAGCGGGCCGCTGACGCTTTCTACATATTTCATGTATTTTCACAGTCCTACATTTCGCGTTGCAGTTTTCAAACATTTTAAGAATCAAACCGACGCGCGTCCAGCTTAAAGTATTGACTATTATTACTCTTCCGAAATAAATAATAAATGAATATGTTAAAATTATTTTAGCGCGCCGCAGCCTGTCGGTTTCAAAACTCCAATACAGTTTTTTTATAGAGACGGCTACCTAACATTTTGAGATATTCTCAAAGTTAGATTAAATTTCAGTGAAAATGTTGTTACTTTTAGCTGGTATTATCTAAGAATATTCAATATTTTTTACTAAAATGTCTGTAACAGGCATACGGAGAATAACAGACGAAAAAAATCCCAAATTACGTAAAAAGTCCTGGATTTATTTCTCATAGAAATTTTAAAATTTCATTTTGTGATTTTGATCGCTGTATACCTTATATATGAACAAAGTTTATGTATAGAAATAACAATTCAAATATTTGTAATATTGCCTTTGTTTCAATGATGCTTATTTATGTTTCTAACATCTCACCCTTAATAATAAATTACAATGAAAATATAAATAACTAATTTAATTTACTGACACTTAAATTCACATTCGTTTAACGCTGCTTACACAGTTCTTTAACTCATTTAACGTGCCTATAACCAATAACTACGACCTGGATTCTCCCCTATGGATGTTAAATACTTTCCGTCACTTCAATACAATGGTGTTTAGGGTTCCGAAATGGGGTTTTAATGTAACTGCATCCTCATTTATATTCATATTGCGTCCGCTCTGAGGTTAAACTTAAAACGTCACACGCACAAGTTAGACGCGGAAACGGAAAGTTATTCCGGAAGTTACCACGAACGCACTTGTTGTTAGGCATTAGGTAGTGGTTAACAAACATCCTACGTCTACCCTTGCCAAAGTTAAGGGCGAATCGTATTAACACTCTGTTTGTATTTGAATATTGTTCAAACTGCTGTTTTGTAAAAGTATTAGGTGTATTTTTTTTACTCATTTACTAACTAAAACGTAATACTTGCATTTTAATTATTAACCTATTTCAAAAATCATGCAGTTTTTCATTCGTTAATAACTGTGTTAAAAATTAGAAATAAGGGTTGTGGTGGAGGATTTACCTTGTACCTGATGTGTGAGTCCGCAACACTATCGTTTAACCATAACCGACTAACTTTAATTTTAAAAAAAACACAATCTTTTTTAATCTGGAGACATTTATGAGGAGTTAAAAATTACTGACTGTTCAAAAATGGGAATCAAATTGTATTAAGGTGGGGTTTAAACCTCAAACCCTTGATCCATGAGTCCGCGACGCTAGCCACGGGACCGCAACCGGTTTATATTCACTCTCCTCTTTTCCTCAATCCACTGAAGTACATATTGTGTACATCGGAATTACTTTCTTTCTAAAAAAGATGCTTAAGCTACCATATTTATTTACTAAAAATTTCCTCTTGTTCAATCGACTGTCCTGAACTACTATGCAAGCTTTCTATCAATGTTCCTTCCAAGGTTATAAGAGATAACCTTCTTCTTCACATACCTCTTGTTTCATCTAATTATAGGCAAAATTCATTTTTATGGCCAACTTTAAATAATTTTAATGTAATAAATAAATCACTTACATAGATTTATTTGCAAATAATCTTAACAACGTACGGCGTTTGCTTTTGAAATAATTCGTAGTATTTTTTCTTTTCTCTTGAATTTACATTAAATTACTCTTCATTTTGTGTTCGAGAATCTTTTTTAACTTACTATGATGCTACTTGTGAAAATCTGCAATTGGCTTATTTGTTTTGTTATATATATAAGATTATTATAGCTGTTGGTTATCCAAATAAATTAAATAAAATAATATTACAGAAAGCTCCTTCGGGCAATGTTACGCGTTCGGCAACAGTATTTTTTTTCTGTGTGGGCACCGCTAAGGAGACATTTTGCATTTTTTATTCATTGTTTACATATTATGTTGAGTTTTAACATTACTATCGGATGCGTGTTGATTTACTTTAAAGAATAAAAGCATTTTGAAAGCTAACGACAAATCCCACTCATTGCGTTTTTTGTGTTGATGTTATGTCATATTTTCTTACATTTATCTAAATATTTGAGCACGAAGTCAATGCCTTAATTAATAATAATATTTAATTCGAGGTAGCAAAGTACATAACCCGAACTCATCTGGAATTAATAATAATCATCTCAACAAGGTGATTATGTTTCCCAATTCCGGGTAATAGAAATAGCAGTAACGTTGTTAAGATGCTATTGTAAGTAATTTTGATAACAAGGAAATGGTACGGCTTTAAGCATCAGGTCACTCAATGTAAATTAAGGGTTGGAAAATAAATATTCAAACCTTGAATAATATGTCGTTAGGTATGTACTTATAGAAGTTATTGCTACCTGAATAATTTAGAATATTTTATTTTTGAATTAATTTCTAGGATTGGGTAGTGTATTTTGAAATCAGAGATTATTCGATTATCAAAATGAAATATTACTGAAAGCTTGCGTGTTACCATGCTTATCAACAGAAAAAAACTAAGACAAATCCCGTTTGGCATCTTTTGCTAATAAAGGGTCTAAAGTATTTTTTAAAATACGAAAAAAAAACAAATTGTAATTTTTCGCTTTAAATTTACGAGGAACATTTTTTAAGATTTAACAGCGTCTTAGTACTTCATTTGAGTTGTCGGATGATTGCCGTTTTTCCGTTGATAAGCATAAAAAATCACTATTTTTGACTCGTCTTATTAACTATTTTAAAAACATGCATTTTCATTTTTCTAAAAACAATAATGGAAACATTTTATTCACAATTAATTATCATTATCTTTACTGAAACTCTTTTTGATAGAAATGTGGAAAACTATAATTTAACGTGGTTTGCGATATCCCGTTTTCTGACTGGGCTGAATCGTCTATTTAAGCGATTTTGCAAAGTTTGCCGTGATATTTGACTAGCGGTTATTGTGTTTTATACATTTCTTAACCACAAAGTATACAAAGTTAGTAAAGAAATATTATATATTAAATAAATACATATAATTTTATACATATAAAAATGTTATTTTAATGTTATTTTCATGTAATAAGAATAGTAAGTTATTGTAAATTGGGCGGGATTAGGACAAGAATGCTTGAAGAGATGATAAGGAAGGGAAGGAAGATGTACATATTTATTATTATAATGTCTACTAAACTACATAATGCAAGTTTGAATTTTAAATCTAACAGAGTGATGTTTGTGTAATCTATATCTTTAAATTTTGTATTGTATACTTAAAAAGTCCTACGAAAAAAAGCATTTTTAACATACGATGTTTTACTTATTAGTATAAAACAGGTGGTACCGTCTACAAATCCCGGCTGGCACATGTATTGTTATTAAACCAAGTAGTTCTGTACAGTCAAATATTCCTGTCATAATTTTGTAAAGCAGTAGTTGGTCCCGCACACACACTGCGGTATTGTAGAGAAGTGATTCCATGGTAGGTGGAGGCAGTGAGAGTTGATACATAAGAAATACCGGTTTTGCATTTAACAAGAATTTTAATAGTCTCGATGTATTAAACACTCCATATATTTATTTATTTATTTAACTTTTTGTACATAATGATTATTTGTACATTGGCGGGCTTATTGCCAAATGGCAATTTCTTCCAACCAACCAATAAAATAAAAGTTTAATTTTTATAATTCAAGTTACAGTACATAGTTAATAGAAAAAAAAGATTAAAAATTTAAATATATATAAAAATAGAAATAAACGTATTTGTTTATAAATTACCTTAAATCGAAACTATTACTCAATGGGAAAAAGGAAAAAAGAGGAAAGAGGAAAGAGGAAAAAGGAAAGGAGGAGAGATTAAGGAAGAGAAAGGAGATGTTTCTTCAGACGTGATTTAAACAGAGATAATGTAGTAACATATTTGATGGTGGATGGGAGATGATTCCACAGTCGAGCCGCATGGACACTATATAATAGGTACAGAAGAGATCTAATAGGCTTGCTTCAAAACAACAGAGAATAGACGTTTTGTTTCTTTTCTTGCTCTTATCATTACATCAAATGCAATTTTCCACTCTTACTTTCCTTCAATCATCCTTCACCACTCCTTATCAGTTTCCTCCTTTTCCTTCCCACTATCTCCTTGTTTTGTTCATATTTTTTTCATTTTAATATAAAGTATACTTATTTTTTGTATAATTTAAATCACCGTCTCTTTATTGTAGTATAATTTAGTAAAAACATATAATTAGATAGCTGGCCCTACTATGTATACATTTTTTATAGTTTTTTATTTATATTCATTAAACCTGTACATCTGTTTGTATTAAAATAAAAAAGAAAAACAAAAGCAATAATTATTATTTATTAAAAAAATACTGCTACCGTTTGTATTTTCCTTCAATAATAAATATAAGAAATATTGATAAAGCTCGCCCAATCCGTTTGCGGTGGACAAATAAACATGCCAATTTACGAGCTTATTTCTCAATACAAAACAGAACGATATATTTAATATCTTTAACCCAGTTGCGGTTATTTTCTTCTAAACTCAGCTTGCAGATTACATATATGTTTTAAAAATTACCGATTTGCAAAATAGTATTTTTAACATTATTTCCTAAGGGCGGTTTTTATTTGATAGGATTGAGTTGACTTACGACACCAGCTTTTTTGTCCGCCTGAGTCTGTCTTAATGTAGAATGTAGCATCTTTGACAAGAAAACAATTAACTGGCATTTCAATTATTAAAAGTAAAGTATCGATGTTTCATATTAAATTGTATATATTTGTTATATATGATAATTAAGCAGAAAAGAAAGAGACAAATATTTCAGTGAAACTTGACTCTAATACATATATGGGAAGCAACATACCTTATTTTTGCAGCAAGACAGTCGCGCAGTCATCTGACATATGAACAATTAATATTAAATTTTGAAAACTGTTCAGTCTTCCTTAAAACTGATTATTTTTTATGAGAAAGAATCAATGTTTAATTTATTTTCAATATAAAAACTATAAAATAACAATTTTGCAGTCAATTTGAAAAAATATTTTAACCAAGAAAAAAATTTTAATTTCAACAAAAGGGTAAAATTAATATGATATGACTATTTAAAGGCAATCAAGGAAGAACTCACATTAAACTAATAAACAGGACGTAAACAATTTCACAGCGGATTACCTGAAAGTGACAGGACCAATGATAAACGTTTGCCTTCTTGCAACTTTATTAATTGTCCCGTTTAATTTATTAATATTACCACAATTACTTATTTGATAACTCGTTTTGAGTACCTAATCTTATAAAGTGTTGTTAATTTGTTTTTATTTTGTCAACTTTACTAAACAAAATTATTCGAGTAATTGTTTTTTGACAACAAACATAAAAAAACGACTCCGAGGAGAGACTAGGATGTTTTTGCCTCGTGTAATGCTTGGCCCGTTTGCCTACAATGCTTGAGGTCCTGCATTCGACTCTTGGAAGGGTCGACATGAAGTATTTGTTTATAAGATGTTTTTACACTTCAATATAACACTGTTCCTGGACTGTTCCTGGGGCGTAAGACAGATTAATATTTACTAAAACTAGAATCCCACCAAGCCACTTTTTGTAGATTATTAGTAGAGATTTATATTAACACTAACTTATACGAGTATAATATTATTTACATTTATAAAAAACAAGAACTAACAGATATAATTAACAGCTAGAAATTGAGGTTATTATTTCTCAAACACAATAGTTTGATATTCAAGTAGGTTAAATGTTGTATTTAATATTTAAACACATGTTCAAAATTTCTCTGAAAAAGAAAGGTCGTTTAAAATTTATGACAGTGATAAAAATAAACAAAAAATAATAAATGTGTTTAGTAGCTTAAGTACAGTAATAAAGACAAACGTAAAACGCTTTACATTTTTTCTCCATTGTATTTAGAATCCATTTCGTTTAAGTATTAACGTCTAAGATTAAGCACAGTGTAATATCATATTTTAGTTTATCATACAATGTAATGTATGTTGGACTAGCCTAAGGGCTTGGAAAACATACAACAATTACCCGATGCCAAACGCCCTTCATAGTAACTTCTCTCTTGTGTTGAATTCATGACGCGGTGTATTTGTTCTGTGATACAGCACAACAAAACAACATCTTGATGGAACAGAAAGCGGTTACTAAGCACATGACAGCTGAGTAATTATTATGAGTAATACGTCCTGTCCATCACCGTATGGAGCAAGGGTCTGAATATTACAACTAATTACAAGGGAGGTTTTATAAGAAGGTGTGTGTTTGTAAATCGATATATTCCTTAACGAAATATCACTGTCGAATGGAAAGGAATATAACAATTTATCAAACAAAAAAATGCCTAAGATGTACAAAATTGAAATATTCGCTAAATTGTACTTAAAATAGAATGAAACCCGTTAGAATTTCAATCATTATCTCAAAACATGGAAACTGTCCAGGATGTAGCTGTAGATGTTGTATTGGTACCGGACCCAAGCTGTATTATTGTATTGTAGTATTTTGATAGTACATTGTTATAGGTATGTCAATGCGCGGAAGGCGTGTCTATAAAGGGCACCATACACGTATTTATTTAATTTGACTTAATTACATTTTCAGTTTGTGTTTTGTTATAATTTCAGTTATAAAATACGTATTAGAATAGGTTTGATTTAATTTCATTAGGGGTTCATATGTTTACAAACATATAACGAGATAATTAGAAAATTTACCTGCTGTTTAATTAAAAAAGATGCCGGTGGGGCATCTGACTTTTAAAAAACTACGGTGGGGCATGGCATAAAAAAGGCTGGGAAACACTGATTTAAAGCTTGCCATAACTCGAAAATGAAAAACTTCCATTCCGTGTGCCATCTAGACCGACAAGACAAAAAGTTCTGTTTTACACAGAAAACGCGTCAACAAACTATTTGAAACAATCTATAATACCTAGATTATGCGAGCAATATAACAATAGATTTACCGAAGCTGATATTTTTTGTAACAATGGATGTAAATTTAGGTCAAAAATCATAGACATTTTGAGAGAAGAAGATATTTAACTTTATTATTTAATACGTATTTTTCATTTCTTTTCTTTAACATTTGTTATATTTAACATTATTTAAATTATTGTACTAAGAGTAAATAATTGTTTTGGTGTACATGAGTGTCCTACACTAATATACAAAGAAATTGACAATATTTGTGAACATACTGTTTGTCAACCCAATAAAATAAATAAATAGTCCCGGTTTCAACTCAACTGAAAATTTGTGGGCAAAACTTGGAATCAAAATTCAAAGACCCCAAACAGCAAAATTGCTGAAAAAAAAACTAGAAAATACGTTAGATAAACAGATTTTGGAAACCGGTATGAATATTGTTTTATTATTTTCATTTATTGCTGCCGTCATTAAAACAAAAAGAAGGGGAACAAAATATTGAAAATTGTTATTTTATAAAAAAAAATATTTAAGTTTTATGAAAAATCAAATGCATCCTAAACCATTAAAAAATTCCATATTGATTTATTCATTTTTCGGAAAAAATCTGTCTTCTTGAAATGGCAAGGTAATATTATCATAAAAAAAATTAAGAATGATTTTAATAAAATAAAAAAAAGCATTTTAATAATATTTAGCGATTTCGATTTTGACAGCCAAATATAATTTCTTTCACTTCTTTAATATCACTTTCACTGTAAATTTTTCATGTTTCGGTATTATAAATATTTGCAAATAGCAAAGTTACTAAGAACTTCGGTTACCCAAGTTTAATGTTTTTTGTCGGTGACATGATAATCATTAAAATAACTTGTATTTCAAAGCCAAAACAAGTTGTTATGAAGTTTAAGTACGAAGTAATTTGACGTCTTACGATTCGTAAATATTAAAAACACGTCGCAACGTAAAACAATTGGGAAATAAGTAAAATCACAAACCGTTACACTCCAAAACGGGCTATCACCATTGCCATTCAAAAATATTAAATACAAGAGTGTCCTTAAATTTAAACCTTGCCTTAGATTAAAAATTCATTCAGATGACAAGGTTCGAAAACATTGATTTTTTTTGCACCACAACAGGCCAGGAGGCCCAATTACAGTAGTGAATACAACACAGAACACCTAGGCTTGAGAAAAATATCTTTTTTTTGTGTTCTCGCCAAGATTCGAATCTAGAACCTTCCGTGCGTGAGTTAAGAGTGTTCACCTCTACTCCATGGAAGAATATAAATTATCTTTTTTATTTGAATTTTATTTATTTTATTTTATTTATTTGTTTAGAAAAAAACAACAATTATTATGCAAAAATATAAAAATTGACATGCATCCAGTTAAAGTTTTCATAAATATAATGAGAAAACATGTTACACAGTAAAGAGAATATATAATATTTTATATTATAAGTTAACAATATGATGGTTAAGGGATGAAGAAATATAGTAAAGGAGTGGAAAAGAGAGATTTTCATAATATAGTTGACTGATTCAATTTTTTAAAATAATAATAACATAAACATAATTAAACATTTACTCGTATACACATTAATGTGAAAATTTACCCTTAAATCCCTGGCTCAGAAGAATTGTGTTAGAAATGACCCAGTTATCAAAGTTTTTTTGTAATTTTATGTGATGTTTTCAATACAATTTATCTGTCTTCGTTTGAATCCATAGAAAAACTTGTGCTTAATGGATTTTGCTAAAGCAAATGACGTGCATAAAAATTACTTTTTACATTATCGAGAATTTTAATACTACTGGGTCTAATCGGACCCATCGTCAGTGGGTATAAGTTATCACAAAGTTGAATACATATTGTGTCCAATCATATTTTTTCAACCAAAGTTAGCCAGTGTACATTAACAATCTGTTTCTGGCCACCTTGTTCAATGTGTCGTATTTTAGTCGGTGGGCAGTCATGCTTCCCTTCGTGATAATTAACATATTTTTTCAAAGAAAACCAGCCCCTACTTCAAAATTTAAATCAACCTTTTGAATGCTCACGTGATCCTTTGAAGTACATTATAATGGTATCACGGACAAATTTAGTTTATGTTTACAAGTCATGCAAGAAAATTTATTTAACTGACACGTGAGATTTCTTAATATAATATATTATTATGTATTTAAATTTCATAATTTGTGGTCAAGCGTCATAAATACAGTACACAGTACACAGTGTCGTCAAAACGTTTGAAAAGTAACATGAAAATTAAATTCGTTAAAATTTTTCGTCAAGTGAAAATGACTCGGCCTACCACACTACTTGATGTCCTATAATTCCTTAATTCGTTTACTTTGAGTGGACGCTAAACATTGGTTTTAAAGGTGCTTTAACGTGGGCTGCAATGTATTATATTGCCTGAATTGGTGACTAAAACATAAAACGGATTACCAAACTTTTCTTGAACACATGATTGATATACACTCCAACCATATTTAAGAATGTTTAAATTTCGGCATATACTGAACGGATTTGTGAACGGGTTGAAGTGTTTACTTTATACAACCTTCGCCATTATGACTAACTCGCGAACTTGTATAAGTAAATTATTAAATTATGCGTGCGTTTGCACTGTCCAAGTTTTTTTATACACAGATGGTCTTTTGATTATTTTGCATAGTATTTTTTTTAGAATCAATATTTTTGCGTGATATACTAGTGTGATAAAAAATAAGGTGAAATTTCAATTTCAAATACGCAAACTCTTTAATTCTGGCAAAAAAGTAAGTTGGTAGTACTGTCACTGACATTTGTGTCAAATTTCATGTCAATATTTGCATGTGTCAAATAGTTGCGCGCATGTTTTGTGAACAACTAAAAGTTAACTCGGTGTTTTTAAATGTCTGATTTGTCGAGCAGAGAATTTGCATAAAATTTGGTTTGCGGGATAAAATTTCTGCTGTAAAATCATTGATAATGTTGCTGAAGGCCTTTGGTGACAAGGTTATGTGACAAAATAATGTTTATGAGTGGCCAATATTAATAAGCAGAAAAATAGAGTCTCAAAACTAATTTTATAAGGGATTAAAGAAATAAAAAGAAATAGAAAGCATTTTTTTTTTTAAATATATTTTTTTTATTTAATGCACAAAATACACAAATTTACATAGACACAATTATGTGTTTTTTATATCCCGACTTGTTAGAAAATTCCGTGTTTAGTCGGAACTCTTCGATATATTCATTCCAAAGTTTTAAGAAATAACCCTCTTCTTCACATACCTCTTGTTTCATCTAATTATAGGCAAAATTCATATTTATGGCGAACTTTTAATAATTTTAATGTACTAAATAAATCATTTAACATAGATTTATTTGAAAATAATCTTAATAACGTGCGGCGTTTGCTTTCAAAATAACTCGTAGTATTTTTTTTCTTTTCTTTTAAATTTACATTTAATTACTATTCATTTTATGTTCGAGAATCTTTTTTAACTTACTGTGATGCTACTTGTGAAAACCTGTAATTGGCTTATTTGTTATTTGTTTTGTTATATAAATATGATATAATATAGCTGTTGGTTATCCAAATAAATAAAATAAAATAAAATATAAATGAAAAATAATTATTTACATATTAAAACAATATACAGGTTATCAAAACAATGTGCAAAATAATCAAAACAATAGACAAAATAATAATAGAAAAATATACAAAATAATAATAGAAAAATATAAATAACAAAAATTTATACATGTCGAAAAATGGAATGTAGAAGTGTTATATAAAAATACGTATGACAGTGATGATATACACATATACGTTTATGGATAATAATGAAAACAGCAGCGATGTTATGTATTTTATATATTACAAATAAATTTTTTTAAATATGTTTTCGAGAGATTAAGGTTTATTCTAGTTCCTAAAAGGTTATGAATTAACTTAATAAAGCATAAATAAATGATTTTATAAATTCTACCTAGCTAACGAAACGGACTATACAACTAACTGAATCAACTGCGAGTATTTAGCGCCTTGCCATCAACTGTATCAAGTTGTACGCACAAACCTATACGCCTTGTGTTGTTATTCGTATTCATTCAACGAGAAAAAATATTGCATTAGAATATTGCGATTTACTGAGAAGAATACCGAGGCCAAGCCATTTGTTACTTAAAAAGATAAAATCGTGAATAACAATTCAAGACTACGACTGCAGTAATAAACACTGTCCGGGGATCTAAAAACAATGTTTGTGTGTTTTTCCTTTAATTAAAAACGTAAATACTAATATATGTAAGTTGGTATGTCACACTGTGTAGCTTCAAAAAAGGGTTATAAACTGAATATAATGTAGTGATGTCAACGTAAAATTATTATCATATATTATAATATGTATGAGTATCCTCAAATTTCAAATTATCAAAAGTGAATTTCAAATTGCTCAATATTATTTTGAAACTTTTTTTTTATACCTATAATATTAGAAATCAAACGCTTGTTTGAGTCTACTGAACAATAACAATTCAAAGAAAGCTGAGAATGCTTTGAAGACAAAAATCACCCTGGACGACCATCAACATCAATTGATGAACAACAATTCAAGGAAATCAAAGATTTAGTGCTCAAAAATCGTCTATTGACAGAAAAAATCTTGTTAATACTGTGAACATTTTATTCAGATCAGTTTTGACCATTTTTAAGTTGTTGTGTGCCTAAAAAAAGTGAAATCTTGTGTGGTGCCAAAAACACATTTTTTTTGTTGAAAAAACAACGTCGCGTTTTATGGAACAATGGTTTCTGACTATCGGGATAAGGCGTAAGTATAGCCTGTGAGCTCGCCAATACATGACAGATGACATTAACATAACCATAGAAAAACATAGCAGTTGAGCTCTCAGAAGTAAAGCAACGTGAATGCAGCAATGCTTGAACTACATGTCAATAATATTCTAATAATAAATAATATTATTTGGCCATGCACACCTTGGTTTAATTACTAATAGTATTTTATCGGTTAGGTAGGTGTATTTAAAAAAAATGTTGCGTACCTGAAAAAAGCACAAATAATTATGTTTTTGTAAATGATGTCAGTAGCGACACTCAGAGAGTGGCTTTGTGACGTTTTGACATTTTTTATAAGAAATTCATAGCGTAGCCAAAATATTGTTATAAAAACGAGGATGTTTTTGTTGATTGACGTTAGCAGGCGCTACCCAGGGGCGACTTTGTGACGTGAGAAATTATTTAAAAAAAGAGATTTATGGCGTAGCCGAAATATTGTAATTAAAACGAGGATGTTTTTGTTGATTGACGTTAGCAGGCGCTACCCAGGGGCGACTTCATGACGTGATGAAATTATTAATTTAAATATTATTTTTCGTTATAGCGTAGCCGAGATAAGAAATTGCGTGGTGTTTCGAAATTTAACCGTGTAGGTAGCCGCCTAGTTACAATATTATTTTTGTATTTGTATAACTCCTGTTTTATAATGTTTATGTATTTATCGCTATACGAATTAAACTAAAGATAGTTTTTACTTTTAATCGCTATCCGTTTTTTAAATTATGTTTGTAACACTCAGTAATATTTATTTTTCAAGTATTCAATGTTATTTTTGCATTTTAATTAATATTGTTAATATAAAGCGTATTTTTATTTATTCGAATTTACTAGACTGTTTTTATTACAAAAAATAAAAATGCATATTTCTCTATGTATTTTTCTGTTATAAACAATCTATTAAAATAATACACATCAAATTTCCATTGTCTGTTGATTTTATTTGCAATCTTCTTTTTTTTTCGATGGTTAAAACTCTAGGAAATTCAAAGACAATAAAATTTTTACTGTCATATATTGGCGAGCTCACACGCTATATATAGCCCCGGGATAAGATAAAATGCATGATGACTAAAGATAAGACTTGGATCTATGCATACGATATATAACCAGTCAACCAATCAAGCAAGTATCGTGCAAACGGTGAGTCAAGACTGAAAAGATCGCGCCAAACTCCTTTAAAAATCAAGATCATGTGAACAGTTTACTTCGATTATCGTGGTGTTGTGCATCATGAGTTTTTTCCGCCGCGCCGGGCCAAACTGTTAACAAAGAATGTTATTTGAGCGTTGTACAACGTTGACGTGAAGCTTTTCTCAAAAAATACCAAAATTATGAGGAGACCATTCTTGGTTTTTGCACCACGATAATGCACTATCCCACACTGCATAGAATCTTCAAATCATTTTACAACCACCGCATTTGCTTGATCTAGCACCGTGTGACTTCTGGCTATTCCATAAGCTTAAGAAACTGCTCCGGAGAAACCGTTTTGACACTATCGAAGAGATAAAACCCGAATCGCTGCGAGCTTTATAGGCTATTCCAAAAATCTACTTTCACTTGTTTAAAGGATTGGAAAAATCGTTGGTGTACGTGTATTGTATCGAAAAGGGAGAACTTCGAAGGCAGTAAAATATATATAAAAGAATTAATAATGATTTCAAAAGTTATAAACCATTTCACCTTTATTTTATCACAGTGCTACATACGATGATGATCATTACTTTTCTTTTCTTTATTGAGATATTTAATTATTTTTTTTTCGTCTCTGCTGAAGTATTGTCTGTTTAGTACTTCATTAAGATAATTTAATTTATATTTATTAAGATATTTATTTGAAAGGTAATTTTAACTCCAACATTTCGTTGTTCCTAGAACAGGCTTCTGAAGCGTAAAATGATCACCTCACCTTTGTACAACAGGGGATGAAACTATGCTACATTTGGTTTTTTAATGCACCACTGGGTGTGGAAAGAATAATGATAGTTATGTTGGTGATTTATATTATGCAAAACATCGTAATTGTCTGATTTAAATCAACACTTTTCACTCTGTAATATTTGACATACTAGCTATGTTTAGGCGTATTGAAAAAAAAATAAGTATATTTTTTTAAATAGTCCTAAGACAATTTTCATAATTTTTAAGTCACCAAGAATATTTTTACGCTAACTGTCACTAAGTCCGATATTATAAAGCTTTCCTTAAAATGCCATCGACAATCCTTCTTTTAATAAGCATCTTTATGTTGGCAAATAACCCAAGTCTATTTTATTGATCTAATTGGAAGTCTTAAATTACTCTGACTTGTCTTATGAAAAAAGTCTAATAAAAACGGACAAAACACAAATAACTGATTTTCTCTAAACGATATTTTATTACTTAGGCCACTTTATAAAATCACTGTTTAATTGCTACCCACGTATTAAAATAAAAACGTACTTCTAATTTTTCATTCGTACAAACAATTTTTTTTAACAAGAATAATGTGCGTAGACTGATATTAAGGTTGTAAAATTTCCCTGGGTAAATTTCCACACACGTATAATTTCCCACGAGAAAATGCGATATTCAAGTTGGCAAAGCGATTAAACTGTTAGCAAAATAAACACGGATGCCTCCATGTTCAATATTATAATCTCGAGGACCGTGTAATTTTCCGAAAACAATTAGTGACCGGATTACTGCGTCAGACTTCCTTAAACATTCCGCACAGTTACGCCTAACGATTTAGCGGATGGATTTTTTTCATCGAGATTTTACATTTTCTAACAACTTGATTCATACTGGACTTCGTTCTAAGGTAAAAAAAAAACATTAACGAATCGATTTTTTATTACGAAAGTGGTTAAAAGACGGACTGTTTCTGTACTGATTTATTTATTTATCACTTTCAAATAAAAAAACATATTATTTTATTTTTCTTTTGTATAATTCAATATTTTTTTCTTTCACCTTTTTTCTTTTACTGACGTCTTTTAGATCGTATTTTTTTATATTATTTATGTTTAAATTTCAAAAAAAAAATTATTTTCTTTTTTTTTTTTTTTCGTTGCATTTATGAATATCCATTATTTTCATCTTAAAAGTATTAAAACCGAAAGGTATATGTTTATTCATTAATTTGGTTCTTTTTTTTCCGAGTCTTTATTCATTATTGATTATTGAGAGAGGCAGACATTTAACATTATTATTATATAAATATTTTTTTATTTCGTCTCTTTTACATTTATTATATTGAACATAATTTAAATTATTGTATTAAGTGTAAACAATTTTTTTGGTGTGTGCATGAGCTTCTTACTCTAATATACAAAGAAATTGGCAATATATGTGTACATACTGTATGTTTACCTAATAAAATAAATAAATAAATATATAAATTATTAATATTTACTCTCGGGGGCTATCCCCAAATGTCACCAATTTATTATAACGAATTATTTTTTTTGTTTACTGTCATTTTCCCAAATCACCCTGGTCTTCTGACTTCAATAAAAAAAAGAGAAATGCATCAGCTCTAAATAAATGTTATTTGCCTTAGTTGTGCCAAACCGTTGTACCAGAGCAAAGATTTGGTGAAGATAATCGTTTAATACGACAAGTTTTATATTTCGTTTTGTACCAGTTAGTTTAATTATTTATTGCAGTAGTAAAAAAAATAAATTTTAAATTCTCCCAAGGGAGTGAAATTGGAACATTTGGACATACTCAAAATATGATAAAACCATGTGGGTACTCATTTTAATAATTCTGGAAATAAAAATCGTTAATTTTTATGAAAGATAACTTTACAGTAGTTAAATAACCCATTCAATTACTGTTGAAAAATAAACCTATTGTATGATACGATTTGTTAAGTGTTACAATGCAAACAGATTAAGTGGATCACTATAAAATCCAAGTGAAACTTGAACATTTGAATTCTATTATGTAGAAGTTATTCAACCTTCAATTACTGTATTTATAATTATTGACAGATTGTAATAGATTTGAAAAAATAAAGCTGATGTTTTTTTTGTTTTTGTTTTTTCATAGGCCTGAGAGGCTTTATATTCTCAAAAATATTAAAAATTGAATGTAAAAACTCAGATAAAGCAAAAGTAATCAATCAATCACAACACTTTTAATTGATTTAATTTGTATTTTTGTTTTATTTTTATAATCTAATTTAAGTTGCATTTAAGACTATGATTTTACTTCTAAAAGCATTTAAAACGTCATAATTACATTTTTGTATATTTATTCTTTAATTATTTCAAAATAGTTTATCACGTTTTGGTTGAAGTTTTATTTATGTCTGTACTCTTTAAAAAAAATAAGATTAACGCTAATGCCTGAGCGCCCGATGACAAACTATTAATTAATAGCTTTTTGAGACAATTTTAAATATAACATAATTTATTATTTCCTGAATAAAGATTATTTTTTTATATATATATTTAGAAAAAAAGTTGCACTCGTAGTGTAGTTGTTAGCGCTTTTTCCTATTATGATTAAGGATCCATTACCATCAGAGTAAACATACTTGGGTTTTAAGGGAGGTTCTATACTGTTAATATTTTTATGTATATGGACTGGTACCTGAAGCGTATCGCTGGTCACCTTATCATTTATGTAACAAAAATGATCCAGACAAGATGCAATTGGACCACAAATTGAGTGTGTTATGTACCACTGAGTACGGATAGTGAGATTATGATGAAGAAAAAAAAATCCTTTTTACGACTGGATATTATCACTTTGGGCTGATTTTGGTTCTGTGATAGAAAAATAACTGTGAATTAAAGAAAAGCGTAGGTTTTCATGTTCACTGTTGTCCATATCTTTATTGTTTTGGGTGATCCCTTGTAATCGCGCCACTTGGTTTTTCGCAGATGAACGCTCAAAATTGGTCTGGTTTGCGAAATATGTTTTCTTTATCCACTTTGCCACCAAACCCTAATACAATTTATGCAATTACCTACCTTGTACTGGGGTTCTGACACCTTATTGTTTGCAACTTCTCTCGCGGCAGTCAAGATCAGATCGAATACTGTGGTCAGGTAGGAGGAGCATTTGACGTGGTACCTTGATTATTATTATTATTACTATATTATTACATAGCACAGTGGATTAAATGAGTTACTGATCGCAAAAATAACTAATTTGCGATCGCGGTGAGAATATCAAAAGCACACGCACACTCGATGACAGTTCAGTTCTTATTTTGTTATTTTTTTTGTTGTATGCGTTTGAAAAAAGTGTTATTTCGTTGTCCCCGAGACACAAATGTGGTACCTACTCACAGTAGGAATTGCAACATCTTAACCAGAGTCCAGTAGGCAGTAAATAAATCTAACGTGTAACACACATAAAGTCAATGTGGAGTAACCGCCATGCAAGTTGGATTGTTTTAAACTTTTCGGATACCATTGCAAAAACCATTTTTATGGTAAACTCCGTGTTTTGTAGAAAAAAATATGTGTTTATGTAATAATAATCTGTACCATGTCGCAGTCAGCAGCAAAAACATTCTTTGTCATTTTTGTAGTGTGTAATGCCGGGAACCGTAGTGAGTTAATTTCAGTAATTAATAATTAATAACAGGTTTTGTGTATTTTAATTGCCTTATTATTATCCGTGCACTGTGATTTCTAAGGTTATGCAAAATCTGCAAGAGTGGAACACTTTATAGACGCACGACATCTTTTTGCCTTCGTACACTAAAAAAATATACAAATTGTTAATAAGGGGTCCTAGTCTGGTTCCCGGGTCTATCATAACTTGAATCTTAGTTTTTAGCACAATATAAATATCAAATTTATAAATTTCTAAATTCAAGTGTTTGGGTAAATCATAAGTCTGCTCTTTTTTTAAAATTTTTATTTTATTAATTTATTTATTTACAATTTTAAAAAACCCGTTAGGGTTACATTAGCAATTTTATATTGTCTAGTCATTTTATGTCTCGTCTAGTCTAGTTAGTTCAGTCATCATTTGCTTTTTCAGATTGATTTTAAATTTGTCTCCAGTAAACGTTTTCAAGTAGTAAGGTAAGTCGTTGTAGTGTTTAAGTCCATTATGTAGTATTTTTGACTGTCCTGTGTTTGTCTTTGCTTTTTCAATATGATAGTGTTGTTGTTGTCTGGTGTTATATTTGTGTATGTCAGCATTTTTGGCTAATATTGTGTCGTCGTCTTGTATGTTTCCCAGTGTTATTTTGTGAACAATTTTTAAGGTCTCAATTTTAGTCAAGTAGTTTATGTCAAACTGGTGTGTTTTTTTGTACAGTTCAGTCATAGAAGTCAGGTAGAGTAGGTGGTATGTTAGTTTAAGAATTTTATTTTGTTGTCTTTGTATTCTTGCTATGTCTGTCTTGTTACCAGTTCCCCAGAAGGCGATCATGTAACTCAATTACTTTTGACATAGGCTTCGTACATCATATTTTTTTCTTTTCCCAAGAAACCAATATAAAATCTTTAATTTTGTAGAAAAGGCTATGTTTTAGCCTGAAAAGGCTATTACTTTAGTGAGTCCGTCTATGTGTTTTGTCCATTGAGGTGAAATGGATAAAACATTGGGCTAATAAAAATATTTACATAAATTTTCTTTATTTTTAAATGTTTCAAAAAATCAATGTCATCGTCAAAAGTCATTGGCTATTCTAAACGATCAAGTTACACACTAGGTAACATTCCAATTAAATTATCTTACCTATATTTTAAATAATTCCAATATTTAGATATGTATTATACCGCGTATTCACAGACTAGGGAATGAATTTACTTCTGATATCGACATTTTTAACGCGAATCTCTGTGAATTCAAATTATCTCTGTATAAATATTTTATAATGTTCTCTTCTTACGATTAATTTGCAAAAGCCACTTTTGCTAACGAACTACTGTTGAATTATTTAATGCACATAATATACCGACTTTATAAAATCTTTTGTATGCTGACATACATATATTGATTTATTTATTATGCGCCACAAGTGCTTTTTACAATATAAATTATAAAATTATTTGAGTTCAGTTATATAAAAATCCTCCACTTAAATAATAATAATAGTATGAAATATAATACGTGTATGTATATTTTTTTCTTGTTATAATATATGCATGTTTTTCATTAATTTTTATTTTTGGATAACATGACTCATTAAACTTATTTATTCAATATCGATAAAAGGCTCTTTTTCCTTATATTAAATAAATACATTTGTATATAAGTACTATCGCAAGGGGTTTCAAAAATAAAAAAAATTTCCACAAAAATTTTGACGCATTTAAAAAAATAATTAAATACGTGGGTTGATTATTGTTTACGAAACTCTTTTCATTTGAAATAAACAATGGAACACTCAAGTGGAACACTTGAACGAAATAGAACCGCGGTCTATTCGAAATTCGAACACACATTTGTTTGTTTGCCGTTCTGTGGATTACGCCGGTATTTTAGACACAAGACACAAGACACATTGTTTTTCTACTGGATTAGGATAATCTCCCAACGTTATGTGATAAGATTTTTACAGTGCCGAAATATGCGAGGAAGGGAAACACATAGTAGCATCGACTACTTAGAGAACACGCCGTGTTTTTATGGTGTTGATTAGAGAATGATTATAGTACAAATCACGACTAATGTGTTTTAACAAGATTTATCACTAAATAGGTCGTACAATACTTTTCCGAATACAATGCTCACAAGTATTTTGAATCTTAAAATTGCTGTAATTGGCTTAGGCCGTATATATACTCATAGATCGTCTTAAACGTTAGTAGAATCAAAGCATCCACTTTGTATTCAATCTCAAAAAGTAAGACCATGTATCACTCTGTCTAACTAAATTAGTTCCGTTTTTATCAGCGCATTCAATTTCTCTCACTCTTTATAGTATTCTTTACAACCCTTGCGCTCAACAACATGTTGCTGAAAATTTCCTTTACCTTTCTGATCATGGTCTTTTGCTTCGCTCTTCTCAGGAGAGAACACTTTCCATTCCTCAACATAGCACATCAATTTTCTGTATCGCATCTGCAGAGGCGAACAAGTGCTATGCAGACGTTATACAGGCAGCGTTTCTTACTTAGAAAATCACTTTTAGATAGTAGAAATCATGTATTGGTAATGTGGAGTTCGAACCTCGGACCTGTGAGTCCGAGACATTAACCACAGAACTACAAACTGATTCTTCGGCTACTTAAGCCAGCTATTGACGGGTCATTACTCTGGTTTAAGTGGCCACTTTACACACTGTGTAACATTCACCATTCTGCCCATATTTGAACACTTATATTCCTGGACAAACTCAAAATCTTCTTGAAAAATCCACCTGGTCCATTAAGAAGTATAGAAATTGAAAAAGTAACATTTTCAGGCGTTGCCTAGAATTAGGGTGAAATAATTCAATTAAATGAATTTCACTCGCATAAATAAAAGTTTCAGCTTTTTAACTTAACAAACATTAACATATGAAAGAATTAAAGGAATATAGATGTTCAAATATGGGCAGAATGGTGAATGTTACACAGTGTTTAAAGTGGCCACTTAAACCAGTCATTGACAGGTCGTAAGCCTTGTAGATGCCTAGACTTCCATATTCTCTTCTCACAAATATTTTCTCTATTAGTTGCAACAAATTTAGAGTAATTTAAAAGTTATATATTGGTATTACATAATTACAATTCTGTATCAATGGAGACAAAAATTAATAAAAAATAATCAATCTGAAACAAAGTATACCTACCACCACAATTATGATTATAACTGGTAAGAAAATCCCTTCTTAATAAAGGTAATAACCTTTTTTAAATGTTTTTCATCTCTGTTGTAATATGTTAATATAAACAGCTCCCCAGGGAGTTGAATCCAGTTCTTGTCTACAAAAACTTGGACAAAATCATAATCTTGTTGATTATTTTATACAAAAAAAAATGTTCACAGCACATTTAAATACATAAGTGAAGTAAGAAATAAGGTAGGCAAATTAAAGTTTTAAAATCAAAAAGTAAATGAAATCTTACTTTAATTATTATGAAAATAAAACTTTATTATCAGTGTTACAAAATTTTATTATTTTACAAGAACACATATGCCAACACCTTAGATAATGAAAAAAAAACCCCTGCTCTAAGTTTCACTGATTAATTTGTTTATTTTTTGTTTAGATTCTATGAAATTGTGTTTTATTGTATTAGTTTTATATCACTCGTCGATAGGAGGAGTGCTCTCCTGAAACTATAGTTGTGTTCTTGTAAAATAATAAAATTGTGTAACACTGATAACAAAGTTTTATTTTCATAATAATTTATAATGAAGTGTTACGAAGTGAATGCCGATTCTATTAAAAATATAAAATCTTACTTATTCTAGCTAAGTGAAGCTAAGAGTTCTTCCAATCCAAAATAATTTTTCTGTATTCAACTTTCTCAAATTGTAATAATCGAATTTCGCCCTACGTCTTTGGGCGGTTATTATCGATTTCTCCACTTAACGAACTTCAAATAAGAGCCCTAATTTACGCGAGAGGCTGCCTTGTTACCCTTAATTTACATCGCTTAAATAACCGAATGGATAACTCGACCACAATTATTTCGGGTTCGGCCCCGGGCCTCCGAAGGACCAACAAAAGAGATTATATGAAAACTCGGAATTTCTGTAAAACCGACAAAAAATCAGAATTTGGAATTGAGAACAATAAATTTAGGGTCAAGATATTTATGGCTCGTACGTTGATTTTTTGAAGCAAAAACTCAGTATAAAATAATGGTTACGTTTAAAAAATTACATTCCTCTACATCACATACCTATATATTTTTAAAAATAATTATAATAATGCCGTGCAACAAAAGTCTACGACGTATGCAGGAAAAGCGATTTGCTTATAAATGTTGATAAATCGAAAGTGATGGTTTTTGAAAGGGATGAAAATATAACGAAATGTGAGATCAGTGTGAACGGAGATATTCTGAATCAGGTAGAAGAATTTGTGTACCTGGGAAGTTTGTTTACTAGTGACGGAAAGGCCGAGAAAGATATTGAAAGGAGAGTGAGTGCCGGGAACAGGGTGAATGGTGCACTGAAATCTACTTTGGAAAACAATTTTTTCTCGCAGGAGGCTAAACTAGCAGTTCACAACGGAGTTCTAGCGCCAACTCTAATGTGTGGGAGCGAAGTATGGAATTGGAAAAATGATGATAAAAGTAGGTTGAATGCTGTCGAAATGTGATCCCTCAGGCGAACGTGTGGTAAAACGATATATGATAGGTGCATAAATGTCGAGATCCGTGAAGTGTGTAAGGCTGAGACATGCAGTATCGACAGCATCAAGAAAGGGGTGCTGCGTTGGTTTGCACATGTACAGCGAATGGACAGCGAAAGAACGGCTAAAAGGATCTACGATGCAAATGTTGATGAATGCAGAAAACGAGGAAGACCGAAAAAGATATGGCACTATCAAGTCCATCAAATACTTGAAGATGGACATGTCAAAAGTAGGAATAATCGGCGAGCTTGCATGAGAAGATGTATGAATGTAGAGGAAGCGAGATCTGTATGCCAAGATAGAGTTTTATGGCGTTCTATCATCTCTGCCTACCTCTACGGGGAAACGGCGTGATGGTTTGTTTTGTGTTTGTTTGTAATAATAATCTTTTGTTCCGCCAGGAATCCTTAAGAGCATTTTTCAAATATTTTTTTTCAGATAAATGACGAATAAATCTAGATGCTCATGTAAGCATCTATCTCAATTGAGATTCAAAAAAATAAAACAGAATATTCCTGTTTATTATTTGCCAATGATAATGAGATTTTATGCAATGAACGAATCAAAATTCCCAAATTCCTAACTGTACGGACACCAAAGCCATTTATTAATGAGACAAAAGTCTTTAGCCGCCGACAAGTTTATGGAAATAAACTATTAAATAATTAAGTTGAAAAAACGTATCCTTTTTATAACCACAACCACAACAAGCCAGAAAGCCCAATTACAGAACGAATTAAACCACATAACACCCAGGCTTGAAAAAAATTACATGCAATTTTTGGGTCCTCACCGGGAATAAAACCTGGATCTTCCGTGGGTGAGCAAGTGTCTTAACCACTACACCACGGAGGTTCCCAAAGTAATTATGAACCAATTGAACCGTTTAGCAGAGAATATAATTAATTACTGTAGTTGTTTCAAGTACCCACTGAGTTAACAGAAAAAAATTATGCTTCCTGTTTCAATACGAGGTTTAATTATTTTTATTTATAATTTATTTTTATTTTATTTTTGCACCACAACAGGCCAGGAGACCCAGTTACAGTGGTGAATTACATCACATAACACCCAGGCCTGAGAAAAATCACATTTAAATTTTTGTGTTCTCGCCGGGAATCGAACCCGGAACCTTCCGTGCGTGAGTCAAGCGTCTTGACCACTACACCACGGAGGCCGCCTAAAGCAGGCGACAAGAAAATGCAGAAGAACAAAAAAATAAAATTTAATCGAGTAGTAGTCCCATGGCTAGTGTTGCGGACTCACGGATCAGAGGTCACATTACCTCAACTTGATTCCCATTTTTCAAATATTGAGTTATTTACAACTAGTTGGAAATGCCCCAAAATTGACATATTTTAACCAATTAAAAGATTGTAAATATTTTGTTTTTCATAAAAAAATAGTAATTAAAAATATTGAGCAAAACAAACTTAAGATTTTTTATAAACTATTATCGTACTTTCATATTAAGGCGGTCCATCCAGCCAAACACAATTTCGTTTTCGTCATAAGACGGTGGCGAGTTTTTAAAAGAGACAGCAATATATTGGTCAGTGCGCGCGGCTGAGTCAAGCTGGGATAAAGTAAAATTCAGTATACCCGCTAAGTACCCGCAAAAAGGAGATTGTTTTACCTGCATGGTCATGAATTTGAATTTGAGCTCCAATAGATACTTTTGAAAACTGTAATTACTTTTGTAATATCAATATGTATTATGTTGCAGTTCGGACTCAGGGCTCAATTTATTTATTATGTTTGGAATATAAATATGTACTTACCTATCATTCATTTTCATATAATTATTTTTTTTAAATCGTTTATGAAATATTATTTATTCCTCAGTCTTAATGTGGTGGATATGATTTCATAAATAAATACATTAAAAAAAACAAAAAATTTATGACCAATAAATATTTTATTATTTATCCAGGTAACATATCTAATTACATTAACAAATATATTATAGTTAATAAAAAAGCAAAAAGAAAGTAAAAAAAATACCATTTAATTATAAATAAAAAAACACATATTTTATCTAATACTTCTTTTTTGTTGAAATTACACTTTATTCGTATGCAACATAATATAAGTTAAATAAAATATACTTGTTTTGTCTTTTAAAAATACATAATCATTTTAACGTGTTTAATGATGTCAAAACATTTAAATTTGCAAGACAAATAAAAAAAAACAGAAAAATTACACAGGTTTAGATTATAAACTACTTGTTACTACAACTTTCCCTTATCCATATCAATTGATAAATAGGGCACTGCATTAATACACCAAATGCAGTGTATCTTGATCATTTTTTACATGAAGGTAAGATAATCAGTCTTACGCTTCATAACCAGTCCAAGGTATCACATGAAATATGAATATGAAAATAAAATGTAAATAATTATGTGTAACATGTAATATGTGAATAAATCTACTCCCTATGCTCACAATTCCAGAATTCCATTTATACACAGATAACGTCTGAATTGCACATTTTAAATCCATTATGTGTCAGCGAATATCCCGAAAAACATTGATAGCCTCCGTGGCGTAATGGCTAAGTCATTTGACTCAAGCATGAAAGGTTCCAGGTTCAACTCCTAGTGTGAACATATTACATAATTATAGTTTTTCTCAAGCCTGGGTGTTTTGTGCTGTTATTGAGTCTCCTGGCCTGTTGTGGCACAAAAAAGTTTTTTACATATTTTTTTTGTATTGCTGTATATGTAGCTGGTATAAGCGTACATCTTTCTTACCTGCAATATTGATATTTTAAAATTGAAAAATGAAAGAAAACCTCCCACTCTTACTCAAATAGGTAATATATACCTAATCGTAACAAACACTTAGAACATGCGTCGATAGAGACATCTTTACATATTAAAATTGTTTATGTAACTTTTTTAAATCATTTAATTTTGTGAATTAGTGTCGAATGTTAACCATTCAGATCTAACCATCGAATTGTATGCGTGTTTTTTGTAAAATAAATTTTATGTTATTGATTCGTATTTGTACAGAATCTTAGGGTTTTGACAATAATAAATGATTTATTGTCCCTTTAAGCTAAGCCCGAAGAAAACAGTCAAACCACATAATTGAATCGGTCATTTAAGGAACCCCATTAGTTAGCCAGTGTTAACTCTTTAGAAATCACAGAACAACTGCTCGTTACAAAATTTTTAATGAAATATTTATAACTAACTTACCATATTTTTTGTATAATCGACTATTATTTTTTGATAAAAAAATATTTTTTTGACGGAATGAAGTGCGTTTCAAAGCAAAGTCACATCCGCTAAAAAAATCATTTATGTCATTTCTCAGATGACCGACACGATTTCTACCGAGTTCAAGAAAGGGCTGAAATTAGTAAAGGGTTGTCAGCCGCCAGACTTCGTGAATCCGAGTACTTACGAATCTTATAGAGTTTGGCATTAAGATATTTCATACTTTTATCAGTATCACATTATTTTCGTTTTAAAAAACCGACGAAAGTATTATGCGCTACGTAATAGATGATCTTGTAAATAAAATAATTTAAAAGTATTAAAAAAAAAATAACAGCTTGAATAAAATGCCATTTTTTGATTTTGAAATCTTTTAATCTTTTCAAATTTCTTAATCAATTCAAAAATCTCTGCGAGCCATTCTATCGAGTGATTTGTCAAAACTCGAATCAGGTTTAAAATGTAACATTAGCCAATAGTACATTTCGTAGCAATGTTGAGCGAGATTACAAATAATGAAAAATAAATTGATAAAGTTTCTTTATTGGTACTTCAAGGAATTCGCCCGTTTTGCTAGAAAAGATTAATCTAAATTAGGGGAGCTTGTATCGCTTCAGGACGATATAAAAGAACTCGAGCGAGAACGCTCCTGAAAAGTTTGTCCTTGAAACGTTTGGAGGGTCAGTCTAGTTCCATCACTCACGCAATAGGGGTCTATGCTGTAATCATTTTTCACGGAAAAAAACATCCCTTACAGGCGGATTTTCAGCATGGGTAAACTATAAATAAACAGCTCCACACGCCCTTTTACGTTATGAAGATATTAAAATATTTGTGAAAATAAGTTTTTATAAGAATAGTTTTTTTTTGTTAAAGTAAGTTGTAAAAAAACAACCTTCTTAAAGCAAAATCTCAAAGTTATTAAACTGACATTGGCATTGTTTTATTTGTTTACGATAAAGTGAAAGGTTTTTAACTTTACCGACCCGGTAGATACACGAAATTAAAGATCAGTTTGAAAATTATAATTTAAATTTAGTCAATTTTCATAGCACCCTTTTCATGGGTGATTACTTTAAGACGTTGTGCTGTATTCCTGTAATATACTTTAAAAAAAAAATAGTTCTATCGGCTAACTTTTATGAATTATTTACTAACTGACTATTTATAGCTCAAGAAATCAAAACAAAAGCCTAACTAAAAATACAAAACTTAAGTACATTTCAATATGAGGGAGCGGCGAGTTTATTTATTAATTACTAATGTTGATAGTCAGTATTGATTAAAAACATTGATTGTTTAGTTCTTCAGTTTCTGGCTGGCTCGTTTTGGAAGAGATTCTTGTTGACCTTTAGATACCTAGACTTCTATATTACCTCCACTAAAAGGTTCTACATCTCTGTCGTAGTACGTCATCTATTATTTTTACTAAAAAACTGTGAAACCTCTCAAAACACCTTTTAATTAAATAGTTATTCAAAATTTGGCAAACATAAAAAACTTAATACTTATAACTAACAAACAATTACGTGTTCAATCAAAAAAGTTTTTTACGTACTCTATTTATGAATATAACTTACAAACAGTTTATTTCGTTAGAATCATAAGAAAATCTATTTAGTTAGGTGTATTTGATATTTTTAGACACCGTTTATATCATGTTCAATTAAAAATGTAAGTTCTAACCATTTTTTTGTATTTATAAAACTTACAAAACATGTTGACCCTGTTTTTGTTTTTTTTTTCAAATACGTCGGAATATCCTGAACAAAACAGTAAAGCGAATGTTTAAGCTTTGCAAGTGAATTATTCAAATTATGTTGGTTTTTATTTTATGCTTTTATTAAATACTTTTTTGAAGATCAATTCAATGGGGGATATTCTAAACAAAAAGTCTAAATTTAAAAAAAAAACAGAAACTATATTTTTTCTCATTTTGCCTAAGAGGGTGTACAAAATTGTAAATCCTATTAAATGTTGCTCTGTAAATAATCTTGCAACGATTACATTGAAACTCGTCTAGGTCCTTAAGCTCCCACTTCCTTTCACACAAACAAATAACCACCCGTCAAAATATACGGACGTAAATGTAAAAAAAATGTACAATACAACAACAACAACAACAACTACCATCACGCCATGTAGGCAGAGAGAATGGACCGCCACACACGTCAATCCTGGCATATATTCCACATTCATACATCTTGTCAGACATGCCCTTCGATTCAGTCTGCTTTTGACATTACCAGACTTAAAATTTTAGTTTATCTGATCATGCTACGTCTTCCTTGGTCGTCTTCATCTCACGATACCGTTCACTTTCACCATATTTAATTGTTTTACCATTTTTTTGCCGTCCATTCGTTCTTAATGACCAAATAATCTCAGAGACCTTTTCTTAATCTTATCAATTAATCTGGATTCAGATTAACACCCTCGCCTGATTTCATCATTCGTAACCCTGTCATACATTGATTTTCTACATATTCGTCGAAAAGATCACATTTCAACCGCGTTCACTCGGCTTTCATCCTTTCTCTGCCAGTCCCATGTTTCACTTCCATACACAAGTGATGGGACTTAAACTCCGTTGTGCACTGCCAGTTAAGTTTCGATTGACAAATGTTTATTAGCAATAAACAACATAGACCACTTAAACAATACAAATTAATACCACTTTCGGACAAAGGGATTTTGAGTATTATTCAATTCAAATCTATAACCTACTTCCACTATACATTAAAACAATTAGTAACGAGAAAATGTTTAAAAGGCTATAAAAAAATGTATAAAGGAGCTAGGTAGAAGTAAAATGGATTGTCTCATTCGCCCATACTAATATTAAATCAACTGCTCCACATTTGTATAGCTTATGTTAGGTTTTTGTTATTTTCATTGTGTGTTTTGTAATATAAATAATATAGATGTACATAAATACCTTGTTTTTAAAACTGCCTGAATATTTTAAAATTATGTTTGTTTTTTAAGTGAGTCTTCTTTTTTTTTTCTCAATGTAATTTCAAAAAAGTATATTGTTAAGTGTCCTCGGCACGGAAAATCCCACTGAGGTCACATTATTTTTATTATTAATTATAGTTTGTAAGCGAAAAATATGAATAAATAAATTATGCTAAGTGCGCCGTTCATTTGGTTGCCCGCATTCATTCTCTTTTCAACATCTTTTTCTACTTTTCCATCTCTTGAAAGCATGCTTTCCAGATACAAAATTATTTTATTTGTTCAAGATATTCGTTGTTTGAACATTACTAATTATAGATAATACCTTACACAACTGCAAAGCATATAAGGTTTACTATTTTTTATTTCAATTTCTCCAAAACAATATCAGGATACCGAATACTTTAAAAAATGTTGCATTTTGCCGGTGCGGTGATCTGTTATGTAATACCAGCTCTCCGCTGACTGACTGGGAATATTTAAATTTTAAAAGAAGATTTCTCCGCTGTAAGTTTTTATCCCGGTACACGGTTTTATACAAATTTCCCCAACATTATTTACATCATGACCATATTTTTTTATTTGATTTATTCTATATTGTAAGCCACATGAATTTTTTCGTCATCTTAAAAGGGTCTGATATACGTTAATTTAATTTTTAAATTAATTTGGGGTTGAGAATTAAATTTACAAGTGTTAAATAATCACTGTTTTTACTGTGTTAGATGCTACTATACAATCGCAATTCAATTATCAATGATGAAAATATTTAAAAAAAAAACAGTATTGAAAAAATATAAATATTAAATACTTTATTACAGTTTTATTAACTAGAGTAACTAATATGCTCTGGAGTGTACTAAAAAACGTAAACACACTTGTTACGTTAAAATAAATAAATATATTTTTTGTTATTTGAAAATTATTTATTAGGGTTTAAAATAAAGTGGGTCTGTATTTTTCAACATTTAAAAATGAGCACCAAAGATATAACCTGTTAAAGGTTATAGGTCATTTGAAAGAAAAGTCTCCGTTCTACAACATAGTGTATCTACTTTTACGTTACAAATGTTATTTTTTTTTATGGCAAGCCTTCAAAATGGAATGTCAAGCAGATAAAAGTGAGCATTTTCGACACCTAATTCTGTTCGCGTAATTTTGTTCATAAAATTGTATTGTCACTAGAATTTATTTAATCATTATACAATGGAAGCTATAATTATGTGGGTTTTTTTTTCTTATCATTTTGTTCTATTTTTATTCACATCTACATACGCTTAAATGTTTAATACATACTGCTCTAAATCGGCATCGTAGTGTAGTGGTAAGAGCGTTTGCCGACTATTCCAGACGTCTCGACATGGTTGATATGAAATTTTTTTTTTTCACTAGAATATTTTATAGTCCCTGGACTGGTACATAAAGCGTAAGACTGATTTAATTATTATTTTTTGCTCACAACAGGGCAGGAGGCCCAATTACAGTGGTGAATTGCATCACAGAACACCCAGGCTTGAGATTTTTTTATTTTTTTTAAATTTTTGTTCTCACCGGGAATCAAACTCGGAACCTTCCGTGTGTGAGCCTCCTGATCATCATACCTTCATGTATTATATTATTAGGGAACGCTGCAATGTGTGTATCAATGCAGTGCCCTATGCACGATAATGTCCGGAAAGTGAATGATGATGATGATGACAAACTGTAAACCTTTGTTATTATCAGAAAAAATAATCAATAAATATAAAACAGTACCACCTCTTGAATGCATGCATAGTTACACAATCGTGAACTTTATTTATTTACTATGGAAATTAGTCCTCTTAACAAAATCAAGGCACAAAAAAAAAACAATTTTTAAAAGCCAAAAACAAAAAAATAACCAATTACAAATTTCACATGAATTTATTATAAATACAGAAAGAGAGGGAAAAAAAACTCAAAACTAACAACAACGGAATATAAAAATAAAATAAAAAGTGCATGAAAGGGAGAAAAAATTGTAAAGTTCTAACTCTAGCTTCCTCCCCTCTCTCTCTGTTTCTATGAACATTTGTATTTATTACTAAAAAAAAATCACCTTATTTCAATCTCAATATTTTTTATCAAAAAAATTTTTAAAGTCTAATTTATATTTTTCCGGCATATATTTTTACGTCTACAGAATGATTACGACACACATTCTTCATACATTTGAAGCACACTCTTGGAGTGTTGCTGTCTTTCAAGTAGCTCAACACTAACCTCACGGAGAAACTTGTCAATCATAACTTCAATGAATAGACAAGACCATGCTTCCAATGGAGATATTTCATTCTTGGCTCGTGCAGGACTTCTAAGACCAGATAAATGAATTATAATGTTATGTGCTGGCATCCGTGATCGCAATGATGGTACTTTTGACCATTTGTACCTGTTTCTGCCATAAAAAGCATTGCTGTTTCGGCTTTGTTCATCGTTGTCATCGTTTTCAAAGATCCTTTTTGCTTCTTTTTCACTTTCAGTACCGTTATCACTGATTTCGGACTCCCCATCACTCAAATTTCAGAAAAAATGTCCTCATTCACGTTTTCCTCGCAGTCCAAGTCATTCAACAGATTTTATATCTGCTGAGGATTCAAATTATTATCCATTGTGCGCCACAAACCTACAAAAAAACTAATAAATAAGTAAACAAAACTAAAAATAAACTAACGTAATTACAATCGGGGGGGACTAGACTCGTACCGCTTGAACTGTGCACAGTAGCCGGGCGCGTGTTCACTCCTCGCGTGACCTTGGGCCGCACTGGGAATACACGAACACTCAACCGTGTTACTTTTCAAACACTTAAAATATTTGCTAAAATGTGAGTAGTGGGGGAGCCTACTCCTCTACGTGTGGTGTTAAGGGTTAAAATTTAATTATCTAAGAAATTAGTTTTGAATATGTTCAATGGAGTTTTTATTAATATTTAATTGTAGATTCCAAATCGGAGAACCAAACTCTAAGACACTACGTACATACGAAAAAAAAGTTTTCTTAATTCTTTTTATCCAGAGAATAAGCCATAAATTCGTATTACCTTGGAGATAAGCAAATATGTACATTTTACAGGTAAGTGTAATACATTATTATGTAAGTAGGTTCATTTTGACAGTTGAATAAATATTTCGATTCGCTCTCGTAATTTATTGGGTAAAATTTGTTATGTAATTTCAAATTATTTTGCAAGGAAACTTACGGCTCCGTAACGAATTTCGGTAACCGGGTTAATCTGATATTTATATTGTTTTTCCATTAAAATTCTTGTTTGATCACTAATTAGGTCTCGGAAATTCGATAGGGGAAATTGATCCCTGTTGGTTGTTTGTTTTTGTTATCGAATGATATAATATTTTCATCAATTAAAATAAATTCGTAATAAATTTAAATAAGATGAAGCTAAGCCGGGAGAATAATAATGATGTTAATTTTAATTGTATAATTTATAACGGTATTACGCTAAGCGTGAAATACGTATATATCAATAATTTTTCGTGAACCTTTTGAAATTTTTAATCAAAACCTCTAATTACTTTATAATTTTAAGATTTTTTCTGTGTTTTAATTAATGTTTTGATCACAACGCATATAAAAAAAATAGAAAACTGTATTCATTTCGAGTACAGTGAAGGTATGTTTCCATGAAAAAACGCTCCCAGAAAACTATTTTTGTACTATGTTTTTATTATACGAGTAAGTGAATAGTCTGGTCAGTTAAAGTATCAAAATGTATAAAAACGAAATCTATTGTTATTTTTTTATGTTTGAAATTTGTCGCAATCAGAGGGAAAACATTTTTAAGAAAGGAGTTAGGAAGTCTAGGCATTTATAGGGCTTATAACCTGTCATTAGCTGGTTAAAGTGACCATTTCAACTACTAGACAACGCCTGAAAATACTTCATTTTTTATACTTATACCAATAGTTAGTTTTATCAAAAAAAATGTGTACATGTATGTCTTAATATTTGAAGGCATGCTCAAATTTCTCCTTATAGTTATTAAAATGTAAACTTATTGCAACTTAAAGAGAAAACATTTATGAAAAGAGAGTATTGAAGTCTGGGCATTTACAGGGCCTGTCATTGGCTCTTTTATTTATTTATTTATTTATTAATTATCATTATATTACATACACAAAATTATAATTTATGTAAAGTTGCTTTGACTGTCTAACTAGGGTTATTTACCCCGTTCTAAAACAGTCAAAAAATATAAAAAACAGTAATCAATTTATAGAAACAGTTATAAAGATACAGGACAAAGTGAAAAACAAAGTAAAAAATGGAGTAAAAACATGGTAAAAAATGTAGTAAAAACATAGTAAAATGTAATAAAAACATAGTAAAATTGTATTAAAAACATAGTAAAAATGTAGCAAAAAAAACGTAGCAAAAAAAAAAATTATAAAAAAAGTAATAAATGCAGTGAAAACATAGTAAAAAAAAAAACATGAAAATATACAAATATGTCTATGAAAATATTTTGAAACTCAGTAAAATGCGAAATAAAAACAGAATACATAGTAAGAAACATATTTAAAGTCATAATAAAAAAAATAATGTATGTTGTATGGAAAAAAGCATATTTAAAGAAAGAAAAGAAAAACAGCATATTAAAAAATAAAGTAAAAATTAAAAAAATAAATACATAGTTAAAACAAGTTTAAAAGTCATGAGGATCTTAAAAATTAAATCAGTAAAAAACTAAAAATATATATTATAAATATTATTATTTTAAGTGGCCATTTTACAAACTGTGCAACATTTACCATATTGCCTAAGTTTAAGCATCTATATTTCCTCAAAAAAAAATTTTATACTTGCACTGAAATTTTCCAGTGTGATTCACCCCCTACTGGATGAAAGGTGACAGGCCTCTGGTTCACGGTTTTAAAATGTTGAAAATTGCGTTATTGACGTTGCCGAACTCAAATACAAAAATGGCAACAAGAACTGAATCTTCATTGTGGCTTTATTATTCGAACTTATTTTTGTGTAACTTTAAACCTAATAAAGGATTACGCGGTGCAACGGATTTGTAAACATAGATAGAATGGCGAATGTTGAAACATGTGTAAAGTAAAAATATAAACCACCCATTGATAATTCGTAAGCCCGAAAACATCTCAAAATAAACATGCTTTTATTAATCAGTCATTTAGTGGGTGACTACTGTCAATGAGTTACATGATCGCCTTCTGGGAAACTGGTACTAAGACAGACATAATAAGAATACAAAGACAACAAAATAAAATTCTTAAACTAACATACAACCTACCCTACCTGACCTCTACGACTGAACTGTACAAAAAAACACACCAGTTTGACATAAACTACTTGACTAAAATTGAGACCTTAAAAATTGTGCGCAAAATAACACTGGGAAACATACAAGACGACGACATAATATTAGTCAAAAATGCAAATACACAAATATAACACCAGACAACAACAACACTATCATATTGAAAAAGCAAAGACAAACACTGGACAGTCAAAAATACTACATAATGAACTTAAACATTACAACGACTTACCTTACTACTTGAAAACTTTTACTGGAGACAAATTTAAAATCAATCTGAAAAAGCACATGATGACTGCACTAATTAGACTAGACGAGACATAAAATGACTAGACAATATTAAATTTCTAATGTAACCCTAACGGGTTTTTTAAAATTGTAAATAAATAAAATAAAAAATTAAAAAAACAAATTATAAAATTTTACACTTAGAAAAGATTAATAGTTTTTTTTTAAATATTTTTATTACAATGAGGAAGTTCAGTGGTCTTTATATTTTCTTGTTTTGTGTATGCCATCAAACATTCTTTTTATGTATCGTATTATCATTGCTATATTTTTTTAAAGGACCATAATATTTCAATTACACCATCCGCGGCGTCACGAGTTCAAGTCGGAAAGTTTTTCTAACATTTAAAAAGAGAATCGGGATACCCTAAATTAATCAAAACACTAATTTGGTATTCTAAACACGCGTTTTTCTGAACCAATGACGTTTCAAAATTATTTATTATTAAATTAAAATTATTTATTTTATTAGTACTTCCATACATTTTTTTAAAAACGCCGTATAATTAAATGCTTTAATTTCAACCACGTGTAAGAAAAAATTTTGGATATCCAATTTCGTATAGAATATAACTTACTCACTGTCATATTTTTTTCTATAAAGATGTCATAATTTTTCTCCATCTATGTTGCAATATCGCACGCAACTACACTGGTTCAGTATCAGGCATAGAAGGAACATTCACATTCTATCACTTCTTCACAAAATTTCAAATAATTCCACTTCGCCTGTTTATGTCAGAGAACTCATCCAACCTCTTTCACAATACGGACTATCTCTTCGTTCTAGTAACGAGAAAACTCTTTTAATACCCTGTCATCGCTCTAATTTTCTTGCCTCCTCTTTCACAGTAGTAGCCGCTCGATTGTGGAATAATCTATCTATAATGTTAGAGACGCCCCTTCTTTATTTACATTTTAGTCAAGATTAAAATGTTACTATCTTAATATTTTAATTGTGCCTTTATCCTTCTTCTTTCCTTCCCATCCCCTCTCCTTCCTTCATTGTATAGTGTTAATTTTTAATTCTTTGATTAATCTTTGTTTTTGATTTTTGTATAAAATTGTAAGATTCAATATGTCCTTGTATTTATAATTTTCTCAAACTGAATGGTTTGGGTAGGTAGGAAGAAATTACCTTAAGGCAATATGCCCGACCTTATATGTATATATATTGTTTATGTATATAAAGTGTTAAATAAATTAAATAAATAAATATGTGTCAATTTTGAATGACTCCCTAGGGATAAATCGAGTATCCATTTATCAACAAACATTCCAACATACATAAAATATTTTTAACTAACAGTTTATTTTCACTTCGAGTCACCGTTTGACAAGAGCAGGGGAACTTTTCTCTCGAGTGTGGGTTCGGTGACAAAAAAAAGGCAATTCACCCGCTTAAAGTGTTTCTATTCATAATAAAAAGGTTTTTGGAAAATTAAATTCAGATATTTTCATTCAAAAAATATAATTTTAACAATTTTTTAAGTTCTGCGTAAAATAAATCACTCCACTTCAATTTATTTGGAATCTTTTCAATGCCAAAAATATCATTTATCCATCATAAAGTATTACTCATGTTTCTAGCATTAACTATGTGGTCAAATATTTCAATACGAAAGTAAATATTTGTATCCAGCTACTAACCATCAATGGTAAGGTAATGTTAATTTATTCATTAATTTATTCATACATTTTTACAAAAATGGCATAAAAAACACTATGGCAAATTCTGTTTGTACTAGTAGGCTCAGTATATGAAGGATCGGCAAGCCAGAAATATTAGTATGCCTAATGTTGCAATCGGTTCCTATATGGGCAAATGCCTGTTCCAAGAAACTGATTTGTTGCGGCAAATATGGTTTTCTAATATGATTCCTATAAAAAAAAACATTGAAGAAATAGAAAAACAGTTAAGCCCAAGAGAGAAGAAAAAAAAGTACATATTATTACTATTACGAGGTAACTTCAAAATATGCATTTTTTGTTGACCACCAAAAACACAGATTTGTATATGCCTTCATGAATGCTACAAATAGACGAGTCGTAATGTAATCAAATGATATTATGATGATTGAAATGGATGACTTGTCTATTTGTAGCATTCGTGGAGAAGGATAAAAAATGGGTTTTAAATGGGTAACTAACAAATGCTGATGGCTTACGTACAACAAAAAATCACAGATTTTCGAGTCAATCAACGTATACCTAAAACTCTTCAAGTTACTTGCCAAGACATATGTATGGAGCATATTGATGTACGGTTATGAGACATGATGCCTTACCAAAAGACATAAAAAACTAGAGTTCTTGAGATGTGGTGTTACAAAAGAATATAAGGAATTTCTTGGAAAGACCACATTACTAATGACGAGGTTCTCAGAAAAATCGAAGAAGCAAGGTTTCTAATCAAAACCATCTCAGAGAGGCGAGCCTGATGAATCGGCCACATAATGCGCCATGAAGGTATCCTGCATGGCATTATAGAGGGAATTGCTGTGACGCAAATCACAAAGGACGCCCTCGACGGGAGTATTAGGAGCAAGTTTTCGAGGATTTCAACTACGCCTTATATGTCGAGCTGAAGAATAAAGAGCGGCGGAGGACGAACTGTAGGACTATGCTGCCAATACCCAGGATTAAAACTACGAAGAAGATTATAACAACAGAGATGTATAACATTTAAGGGAATAAAATATGTGTTTTTTTTAGTGTTTAATAAATTGTTCATTGGCTATATATTCCAACCAACTTACCAATAACAAAAGTTTCATTTACATACATAATTTAGGTTTCAAAACGTATTCAATAAAAAATGAAATAAAAAGCTACCTATAATATAATCTAAAAAAACACAAAAAAACCTATTTGTCTTTAAATAACCTCAAACCAACACTTGGTGGGATAGATTATAGAAGAAAAGGGAGATTAGAAAGTCTAGGCTGGTTTAAACGGTTACTTTACGCACTGGGTAACATTTACCATTCTGCTCTTGTTTGAAATTCTATTATTCTCCAATTCTTCTAGGCGTCAATTTTAGTGTAGTTAACTACAGTCAAAGGTCCTGAAAACTCCAAGATATTCCGTTCTTATAAATGTTCTCTAGCTTTGTTTTAATACATTGATCTTTTTTTTTTCAATAAAAACCTTTATTAGCGTAAAAAAACAAAACATGCAGTAAAAAAATGGAACACTTGAGGTTGAACTTGCCAAAAAAGAGTCTGGCTCTTGTTTGGCTTGGCAAGTTTACAAAATATTATGAAAAAGAAACAAAATAAATAAAAAAATAAACACTTGAGAAAACTTAACACTAATAACAAAACTATTTTATCAAATATGAAAATCTAGGCAATCACAGTGCTTATGAAATATCATTTAGTAGTTCAAGTGGCTATTTAATTTTACCACGTGAAAGAATTGAAGAATTATTCATGTTTAAATAAAGACAGAATGGTGAATGCTACACAGTGTGTAAAGTGGCAATCTTAACCAGCCGAGACAGGTCGTAAGCCCTGCAAATTCCTAGACTTCCATATTTCTTTCTCATAAATGTTCTTCATCTCTGTTGTAATACATGACTAGTAGTTCTATAAATATTTACTAACATTTATTGAAATGATTGAGTTAACTTTTTAAATGTTAACAATTAACAATATGAAGGAAAACTTTTAATTTTGGTAATTTAAAGTATTTTTTCACACTTTTATGGGGTATTTCTTTCATTTTTTTGCACCACAGCGATCCAGAAAGCTCAACTATAGTAGTGAATTAGAGCACAAAACTCACTTTTTTTTGGTTTTAAACCCGGAGCCTTCCGTGCATAAGTCAAGCGTCTTAGCCATCACACCACGGGGGCCGCCATTTTGATAATGCGTTTTGAAATATTTTTTTCATTGTACTCATATACGAGTAAATATAAACTGATCTTCGATTTTTTTCTTTTATGCTTAAAATGAAATTGTATTTTTTTACCTTGTTTTTTTCTTTGTTACCAATAACGCTTATTGTGTATTTCAAAGAAAATAATTAAAAAACAGTAAACAGAAACCATAAAAATATTTTAATAAATCAAATTGTATTATATACAGAATTTTTCACCGTGAGAATCGTCATAGTTCGATTTGGTTGGCCTCTGATTCCTGTTTCTGGGTGGATGAAATTCGGGCAGTTCTGGAATTTGGGTGGAGAGAGTTAGAATCTGGGGGATGGTATCAAGGGTGGTTGAAGGTGTAGGGGGTGACCGTGTTGGGAGGAGAAGGGGGTGAGAATAATGCCGCAGAGCCGGTCGATGCAGCCCCCGACTCAAATCTTACTTGTTACAGGAATGAAGTCCCATATTTCGTGTAGCCATTTTTTACGTAGATGAATTATAATATTTCTTTTTTATTTACTTTATTGTTTTTGTTGATAGTAAAATAAAATTGTCAGGTTTATTGTTATGAAACGTTATTTTGCAACCAATAAATAACAAGTAATGAGAGATGTGCAGGTACACATTTTTAAAGCAATTGTTTTGCCGCATTTCAATTACTGTTCTCCTTTTTTTTTAATAACTGAAAATCAATATAATGTCATACAGAAAACTAAAAATAGGGGAATGAAGACAATATTAAGATGTGGCAGATATACAAAAATACAACACATATTGACGGTGCTGAACACGTTTTCGGTAAAACAAAGAGTAATTTTAAATACTTTAGTGTTAATATCTAAATTTAAAATTAAATTATTTCCCGAATACATGTTTTGTTATGTTCAGCGTAATAACGAAATTCATTGCTATCCTACAAGAAGATGTGAGGGTTTTAGGCTCCCTAAAACAAGAATCCAGGCAACTCAAAACAATCTGTATTGTAAAGGACTTAAGATGTTTAATGAGTTGCCAAAAGACATTAGGGATGGTGGGTCTATAGCATCGTTTCGTGGGATGGCAATGACTTTTGTTAAAAACAAACATCAATATAGGTAGAGTGTCATCGGAAAGCGACTCGATTTTATAACAATGTTTTGTTTTTGAAATAATTTACATATATATTTATATATCTGTACCTCGAAGGCAGGCGGATGTAAATCCAGAATTGGATGAAATGACATTTCGATTTTCGTATCCAGTTTATGATCATGTCCATTGATTTTAAAGAAATGTAAGTCATATAATGAAAGATCCAATGTATTAAGGTACTGAAATTTCAAATTAATGATCTAAATTATTCGAAATCGCTTAGAGAAAGTAGATTCTTTAGGCTTTTGTTGAACATTTGACGTTTGGATTTGCATTCGTCTGACTCTGAGGATCAGATATATATATATATATTTATATATATAAAGATCTAAAGTTATTTGTATAAATATCTAAAATAAATACAACATGTAATAAATAATTGAACAAATTGAATAAAAACTTTTTGGATTTCCTCTCTGGGGAGTTATTTAGATCCAAATTAGAAAGGGAAAACATTTTTGAGAGGAGAATATGGAAGTCTAGACATTTACTTGGTATGTGGCCTGGTTTAAGTGGCCTCTGTACAAATTGTGTCACATTCACCATTCTACCTGCGTTTAAAACATCCACATTTCCTCAAGCTCTCGATTTTGGTGAAGTAAAAGAGCTGAAACTACATGGGTGAAATTCATCCGGCTGAACAAACTATTTCACACCCTAGACAACTCCTCAAAACAGTTTTTTAATGGCATACATCTTGTTAGTTCCCTCTCTGTTGCAACAAATTTAGATCTAAATCCAAGGATTGGATTGTGGTACCGTAGCTAGTGTCTCAAACTCACGGCTCAAATGTTCGTGGTTCGAATTCTACTCTACCCTAACTTGATTCCCATTTTCTAATAGTGATTTATTTATAACCCGTTAACAAATGACCTAAAAATGAAATATTTGGATAAATCAGAAGAGAGAATTCTTTTTTTTTTAATAAAAACAACTCCCTGGTAAAGAAATCCAGCCTGGCTACAAATATTTGGATATACTCAGAACATTGTTAAATATGTAAACAAACAACTGATATAAGAATTATAAAAATAGATAATTTGTTTTCAGGCGTTGCCTAGTAGGCAAAATAATTCTGCCAGATAAATCCCACCCACATCAATAATTTTACTTCATAAAAGTCCACAGATGGTAGAGTTGTTAAAATATGGATTTTTAAGGATGTTGCCCAGAGAGTAAAGTGAACACTTAAACCAGCCGATGACAGGTCAAAAGCCCTGTAAATGCTGAGACTTCCATATTTATTTTTCAAAAATGTTTACCCTCTCTGTTGCAACAAATTAAGATCTGAATATTGTATTTTATTTTATGAAGGATTTTTACAGCTTACACAATAATAGGTGCATTATAGTATCTCGTAGAATTAAAGAATTGTTTAAGAGAGTTTAACTTTTGTTAGAGAGAGTAGTGGATATTTGCAAAAAAAAGTTTTGTTTTAATGGCTATTGAAATCAAGAAGGGATCATTGTGAAAAGTGCTTAAACATATGTATTTATAAGTAAGAAGTTGTATTATTATTTATTATTCATTAGTCATTTGTGGGTACTATTATTTATCAAGTTTGATAAATAATTTATTTCTAAATTAAAAATGTGTGCATAAAACAAGTTTTACCTAGTTAGACGGACAGACAATAACTTAAAGCAATTTATTAAGTTTAATGTATTTATTTATTTGGTTTACAAAAAAATAGAAAATAATACACATAAATATTAAAACAATAAAAAAATAGACACCACTTAGTTTTCATCAATTACATGTAAACACTACCTAAATACATATTTATATAAAATGAGCAAAATAAATAATTAAATTGAATTTAAATTATTGTAAAAATTAAAATAAAATTGCCAAAATTGTAAGAATTTTTAATAAAATACGTATTTAAATAAAATTAACAATAAAAATTATCAAAATTCAATTATTAAAAAAAAAACATTCATTAATATAAAACTCATAAAAACAATTTATAAAATACTCACAAAATATGCACAGAAACAAAACCAGCAATATCAAAATTAATATATCTTAAACCTAAACAATCCAGCGTCAAAAATGTCGATCGCTACGTATTCAATGATCTTGTATAATCTGCACATTCTTGACACTGGATTGAAGAAGGACACATTATTCGTAAATGAATATATGTGGAATGTTTTTGGGTTCCTTAAGGTATGACCATTAGGAACACAATTTTTTATCGTACTTAAACAGCTCTAACTTTCCAATCTACCATTTACAATTTTATATAAATATAACAAGTCATTTATCTTTCTTCTAGTTTCTAATGTTTTAAAATTAAAGCATTGGAGTCTCTTTTCATAACTATTTATTTGCATAAATAAGTTTTTTTACCAGACAGTATTTCATGTACCATTATTAATTTTAAATTGTTAAAAAAAATCCTTTTCCCATCAAATTATGATTTTTATGTATTTATGCTTTATTAAGTTATTTCATAACATCTTAAGAACTAATATAAACTTTAAATATTTATATAACAATTTTTTAATGAAAATTTCTCAAATACATATTTTTTTAAAATTCATTTGAAATATTTTAATTTTTTCTAATTCTTTTAGTTCTTCAGGTAACTCATTGTACAGCTTCAATCCCTTGTACAATGGGTTTTAAGATTCTGTATTTTTCCTCATATCTTCTTTTTACCCCTTGTTTCATATGTATGACATTGTTAACAATATTTTGAGTTTGTCCAAATTTTTGTAGACAAGGACTGGATTCAACTCCCTGGAGAGCTGTTTATATTAACATATTACAACAGAGATGAAGAACATTTAAGAGAAGGTTACACAGAAGTCCAGGCATCTACAGGGCTTATGAACTGTCAATGGCTCTGGCAATTGCTCTGTTGTAATATGTTAATATAAACAGCTCCCCAGAGAGTTGAATCCAGTCCTTGTCTACAAAAATTTGGACAACCTCAAAATATTGTTGATAAATTACCTGGTCCATGAAGAAGTATAGAAATTGAAAAAATAATATTTTCATGCGTATGTAGGTGAAATAATTCAATTAGATGAATCTCACCCGCATAAATAAAGGTTCAGCTCTTTAACTTCACAAACATCAACAGATGAAAGAATTGAAGGAATATAGATGTTCAAATATGGGCAGAATGGTGAATGTTACACAGTGTGTAAAGTGTTACCTTCTCTTAAATGTTCTTCATCTCTGTTGTAATATGTTAATATTACATTGTTGGTTAAACTTTATAAATGTTTTTATTTTATTCATCCCCTTAATTATTTTATATATAAAAATTGCAACATTATATTTAATTTGTTGATTTACTGTGAGCAAGCCAATTTCTTTGTGCATTATTTTTACATTAGAATAGATATTTTTTTTCAGTGTAATCCTCATCGCCTTATTTTGAAGGATTTGTATATTTTTAATTTCTCCTTTATTACATAAAAAAAGATTGGAATAACAGTTTTCTATGTGTGGACATGTTATGGTTTTATATATGAGAATACTACTTGTTATATCTATTCTTTTGTAATCTTCCCATAAATAAGTTTTTTTGTTACATAATAAGTATGTAATGATGATTTTGCAATAACTTTTACGAGTATATGGCATATTTTTATCATGTACACAGACACATGTACCACTTATCTTGCCTCATCTTTAGTTAGCACATCTCGGACAACCACAGTTGTTTTGCAAGTACCACGTAAGTAATGGAATTTGCTAGTTAGAAGGTACATGTGATGTATTGTACGTACGTATGTCCACAAGTTTTGCGCCACAGACGAAGGAACGAAGGAACGGGTTGCGTATAGCCGAGCTGTGTACTGACATAGAACAGAGTTGTTTTGCGATCGATTCTACATCGCTCTGTAAATGTCCCAATTTGGAACTAACACTTTATTCCTTCATTTTTGTACGGGAAAAGTAGGTGAGCGTACTGACCATGTGTATTTGATTGATCACAAGTAGGCAACACTGCAGTGAAGGGTACAGGAAAGCTTTTAATATTTCTGTACAACTTTTTTGCAATTTCATTGTACAGAAGTATGAAATTTTCGCTAAATTAGTTTATAAAAAATGCAAAACCTTAAAAAAACATTAGTCTCTATAAACATTTACGGGAGACGGGCGATTTAATTGCTCTATAAATGAAGAGCACACTGTATCAATACAGAGAATTCGTGTTGAAATACATTTTGCTTGTGAACGTTTTAACGAAATATATACACGAGTCACAACGACTCTGTTTTGTCAACAATATTTTGAGTCTATCTAAATGTTTAAATTCAAGAATTGGATTCAACTTGCTTGCGAGTTATAAATATTTATATATTACAAAAGAGATAATGAACATTTAATGGAGGGGAATGAAAAAGTCTTGGCATTACATTTATGAAAGAAGTTGGTCCAAGAAGCGTACAAGTAAAAAAATATTATCGGGCAGTCCATAGTATGTAAGTGAAATAATTTGGTCAGAATGTCACCCGCATCAATTTGGAATTGAGCTCTTTAACCTCACTAAAATCTAAGGATTGAAGGAATACAGATATTCAAATATAATCAGAATGGTGAATGTTACACAGATTGTAAAATGGCCACCTAAACCACCAAATGGCAGGTCATTAGCCTTGTAAATATCTAGACATCTATATTTCCTTCTATAAAATGTTTTTCAACTTTGCTTTGCACTAGTTTGATTAGATAAGTTAAAATAATTAAGAATAAGTAGTTAATTTAATTAACTTTACGGTATCCAATTTTTAAAACACTATAAAATGTTACTAAAATATATTACACCTGCAATCGCACTAAAATTGCTCACAAAAAATAAGTTGAGTAATTATTTTTAAGAATGTTTTAGTTGGTTTTTAATTAATAAAACAAATTATTCAAATTATTTTTAATAACAATATCATGTATTTTTTTTAAGCAATTTGTGATTTTTTTGTTAAATAGCTTATGTTAAAAAAAAAACAGAATAACTTTATTTTTACTTACTAATTGCTTACTTTACAAAGTTTCAACATAATATGTTGACGGTGCTAAACACGCTTTCAGCCAAGCAAAGAATAATTTTAAATAGGTACGTTTTTATTATATTCAAATTAAATAGTCAATTTGTACCTGCATACAATATGTTTATTAATGTTCAAATAACGAAACGCATAGGTACCCTACAAGGGAAAGAAATGGTTTAGACTCCCATAAACAGGATTTAAGGCAATTTATTTATTTATTTAATGCACAAAATACACTATCATAGAGCACAATAATATTTTTTGTTATTTTAATTCAAATCAATATATATAGGTAAAGGACTAAATATGTTTGATGAGTTGCTGACAAATATTAGGGATGATGGGTGTATCGCATCATTATGCGGAATGCCAAGGGTTTTTAAAGAAAAAAAATCTTGGTGTTTTTTTAATATATAAAGACTTACAACAAAAAAGTCCAGATCTTGTCTCAAGTTTACAATACGACACAATCGGGACATTATATTTAATGTCTTTAATGTATTTAACGTCTATATTTAAGATGAAGATCCATAATTGGATTGTATCGAGGGGTAGAGACCACTGTATGAGATTGCTTCAGGAATAAATATATAACATCGCTGCTGTCTTCATTATTATCCATATACGTATATGTGTATATCATCACTGTCATACGTTTTATTATATTACTTTTCTACATTCCATTTTTCGACATGTATAAATTTTTATTATTTATATTTTTCTATTATTATTTTGTATATTGTTTTGATTATTTTGCATATTGTTTTAAATAATTGTATATTGTTTAAACGTGTAAATAAATATTTTTATATTTTTATATCGAAGAGTCACGACTTAACACGGAATTTTTAAATAAGTCGGAACATAAAAAACATATAATTGTGTCTTTGAAAAATGGTGTATTTTGTACATTAAATAAATAAAGAAATTAACGTCTGAAAATTTAATAAACTATTTGGATACATTTGTGGATATCGTATTAACGTAAAGAAATACTTAATTAAATAAATAATAAAATATTTTTTTACGTTAATACTATATCCACAAATGTATCCAAATAGTTTATTAAATTTTCAGACGTTAATTTCTTTATTTATTTAATGTACAAAATACACAATGTTTCTTCTCCATTTATTATCATTATTAGTTAAAATAGTATTAGTAGACATAAAAAAGTCGGTAAGTTAGATAACAGTTTGGCAACACGTGTGCCGGTTACCTTGTACAGATATATAATAATATAATGTATAGCCACACAGGGCTGAAGTGTAATTTCTCACATCTCACAACATACCTGCTTTTGCTTTCAAACGCTTCTCAAGTTTCCTGCTTCAGGAATTTATTCAAAACTATTGCTAATAGTTTGATTGTGTGGCAATGTTCAATCGTACAGAGCATTACATTACGTTTAAAAGCACTCGTCTTGGATTTTAGATCCTTTTCACAAAATTTCACTATTCACCGATTATGTAAATTCAGAAACTAGTTGAATAGCCTTCTTTTTGAATTTATTTGGATTCAAGTTAGTGTAGAGCAAGATTCAGACCTTTATTTGCCGAAACTAGGAAACGCAAGATTGACGTGGAATAAGGCAAAAGAGCTGACTTACGATCTGATATTCTGAAGGTGTCCAGTAATGTCCACATTCTACACTTAGAAGCGGACGTAGAAAAATAATAATAAAAAGAAGAATGGGATGGTGCTTTTTAATCGAATATTTTATGTGTCGAAAAAATAAAATAAATAATTATAAACGTAATATTTTTAAAACGACCTTTCTTAATGTCCAATTGTGTAAAAAAAACACGGTTCTAGATAAAAAAATCATTAAAAAAAAAATGTTTTCTTCGAATCCTCAAAGACAATATACAAAGTAGTGTTTCTACATCACAAAACGTTAATACGAAATCTATAACAATTGGTAACATCTTAATTCCACAATTTAAAACAACAACAGCCCATCATTATACTTAATGTATTTATATATTATTATTTGATTAGATGAATTGAGGAAATAAAAAGTATGGTCAGGAATACAACATGTTGAAGAAAAAAGTAAAAAATATTTCCTTTTTTTTATTTAGTTACACTCATTGAAAACACTGGATGTTTTTTCTGTAATTCATATTAGAGAATGAAAATATTTACTAATGTAATTGAAAAAAAAAACATTATTGTTAGACGTCACTCTCCTTTGTTAACACAATAATTGTTTGCTCTATATCGTATTGAAAGCTGTAATATAAAATTATATGATAAATTCGTAAAAAAAATGTACTTCATTGTAACATTATGTTTATTATATTGAATAAATAAACTACTTTTTTATTTCTTGTTCATATCGTTTTTCATTTTTTTTATTGCACCACAATAGGCCCGAAAGCTTAATTACAGCACAAAACTATCACAAATAAGCCAATGACAGTCAATAAGCTCTGTATATTCCTAGACTTCCATGTTCCTTACCAGAATAATAATACCCGAGCAGTAGGATTAAAACCCGGAACCTGCGTAGTTTCTAGATCTTTTGTTATTTTATCTGACTAAACAACCGTATGTTCATATATTATACATAATAAACCATTCGAAAATTTTAATTTCAGGGCGGATATTCGCATTGTGTTTTGATGAATTGACATTTTATGATGAATCGGAATTTTGGAATTCTGATTTTGATATCTGTCGACGGCATTATTTGTTATAAGCTCAGTGAGGTAAATAGTGAAAGGGACCATCGGAAATTAGTATTGGAATCTACGGAATAACATTCGTTGTACGTGAAATCCAGGCATTTCTCAAATTATATTAAAATCTGCTGTGACGGTTTAATTATCATTTGATTGATGGCGAAATCCCGAGGTTTCTCCTCAAAATCAGTTTATTATATTTATTGGATTTGGCTAATAGGGCAAGACACTTCAGGTAAAGTATATTTTATTTAAAAAAAACGTAATTGCTTATTTGCACACTCTCCTAATTATTGATCTGCGCCTAATACTGTACAATGTTGAAAAATTCATCGCATTAGCAACTCGAATTGACCTAATCTTAAAAAATGGGGTGGTTTTACACTGCTACATTTTACTGTGCCTGGATTAGAATCTAAGACCGAACCTTCCTATTTCACATGTACTTTTCTAATGCAGTACCCTATGCACTATAAGATACAGATTTGGGTTTGAAAATGATCATATTTGAAATACTTTCACGTTATTTTGGGTGAAATAACAAAAATTAGGTTTAAAAATAAAGCCCGGACAAAAACTTTACCTAGTGATCTAAAAAAAAAATACGTTCCTAGGTATTTTAATCATCATCCCCGTATCATCAAAAAAATATAAAAAATACAATCAAAGCATAATAACGTTATTGACGAAGTTTATTGGTTTTTTGGAAAATATTTCATTTTCCAAATACCGCGTTAAGAAAGCAAGGAGATATATCTGTATGCGAACGGTAAACTACGGTAACTCAAAATAAGATAAAATCGATTTATTACTGTATCTATACAAAATTTTCAGCGTATTTTAAGATATAAATAGCATCAACTTCTAATTTATTTAATGACGACGAAATTTTTTTTTCTATTATAACTCTACACTAAATCACAGTAAGAAAAAAAACGGTACTAAAAAAAGTACAGAAATCTCTACACTATTTAATTTTAAAGAAATAAATTACAGTATTACTAATATATACCGACATACTTTTGTTATTTCCTTAAAAAAAAACTTTACTCTTGGCTTATCAAAAATCTGAACAAATTTTATATGATTATAAATTTGTGAAAACTAAAACCTTTTGTTTATCTATAGACACACTTTAAACGTTTTATTATTTTAAAAAACATTTTACTATATTATTCATACAAAAAAAAACATTTTTATGATGAATACAAAAGACTAACAAATTAAAAAAAAGTGTTTTTTTATATCATGGATAAAAAATCCTTTGGATTTAGTTTTGTTTTCCCATACGTCAATTAATTTTGTACCATAGAGATATTTAAAGGTAAACAAATGTACCTCCAATTTTTTAATTTTTTTTTATTGGTCTTAAAATAGTAAAAGTATGAAAACATATGAATGTCCTTATATTAACTTTAATCCAATTATATCATAAATGCATTTATTGTTTATCAATATTTCTTAACTGCACACATTTGAAACTTATATTCCATCACAAAACTGAGGGTGGTAACTAAAAATATTGCATTGAACACATTTTCAATTTTAGAAAGATCCATAAGATTTTTTAAGATCACATACAACACATTTATTAAATTACACACTAATTACTGTAGCAGCACATTATCCTATCGAACCTCGAAAAACTTTGAACGAATTCACCATATTATTACAAAAGAAAGATCATAGAATAATCCCGTGAGAAAAAAAAATAGTTACGCAAAGGAAAATTCGATGTTAAATTAATTAAAAGTTCTAACGCATTATTAACAAAGAACACCTTATAAAATGATGATATTCATTTTCAAAATCATTAAATCATCATTTTGGAAAAAAAAAAAACCTTTCACAAGCACACCCGAATACGATTACTGTTTAAGATCTGACTTATCTGCTACACACATGTCGAGAAAATTCCTTAAAAAACGGTATTTTTAAAAAATATTTATTTACTTATTTGAACAAAGATACATATTACGAAAAAAAATTATCTTTTACTCTATGACACCAAGAGTCTTGTGTTGAGTTGGGATACAACATAATCGAAAGTGGAAGCATGAATATTATTTAGAAGTATTTAAAATTAAACTTTAATAAATATCTGGACAACACGCTTAATAGTGTATAAATCGATGCAATGTCTCGCAGTAGTCTTTTGTTATGTTCTCTTCCCTTAGACAAAATAAAAACTTGTTTACTTCTTCTGCATCAACAAGTTCTGCGTCTTTGTCTTCTTGCGAAAAGGGAGCCTTATTTAATTTTTATTGGCAGTTTTATATCCGTTTTTAAATTGATTAGAAAAACATTTTTAATTATTTTTTTTGAATGCAATAAAAAAGTAGAAAAACTCGAGTATTACAAACATATTTATTTATTTATTTATTTATTTATTAAGGGACATTGTCCATGTATACAATTTATAAGGTTTAAATATTACAATAAAAGAGTAGTTTAAAACATTTAAAGAAAAAAGAAAGAAGCATTGACAAACATAAGGGACATCGAGACAAGATCTGGACTATTTATTTAGTGCTCGTTTAAATCGTTGTAAACTTAAACCAAAAAAGTCCAAATCCTATCTTGAGTTAACAATACGACAAAGGCGGGTCATTGGAGAATTTAGGCCATAGTTTGTTCTATGCTGATCGATGAACAGTACTTCATTGTTTCTCAATCTACGAGTCGGAATATTAAATTTTACTTGTCCCAGTAATGATGGAACATCGATTATACCATTTAGTATGCCGAACATATATATGGAGTCAATATTAGTTCTACGTTTTTGTAGACTAGAAATATTTAACATTGACTCTATTTCAGCATAAGAATAATTATCTCTCTCTAGTCCAAGCATCCACGCTATTTTTCGAAGCAAGCGATGTTGGACTGATTCAATGTGATTTATGCGATTGACATAGAATGGAGACCAGACCACTGAGGCATATTCAAGAAGAGGGCGAACAGTTGAGCAATAAAGAGTTTTGATTGTACGGACATTAGTAAAATCAGAGGATATTCTGTTAATGAAGCCAAGTAATTTCAGTGATTTATTTACTGTATTATCTATATGCTCGTTGTATGTCAGTTTATAGTCCAAAACAACTCCTAAATCTCTGATGGACTTGACTACATCAATTTTGGAGTTTTTCAATAGGTACTCGAAGGAAATTGGTTGTTTTGTTCTATGAAATGACATTATTTTGCATTTTAAATATGAAAAGAATGAAAAGTTCTGTATTTTAGAAAACAAATTTACTTTCAAGCCTCTTGTTTAAAAATTCTAGATAATCAGAGGATAAAGAAATAATAGTTTATCTCTTCTAAAAAATTGGGTTTTTGAAGATACTGTTGTTTACCTCCCACATATAAATATTATGTATATACTCGTTTTATATCTTCTTTTATACCATTTTCATGAATCTTTTTATTGTAAAGGGGGATTTTAGGTAGAAACTGTTGATGCTAAGTTGATATCCACACGAGCGTGTCATTACAGAATATGATTACGCCGAGTTCAAGATCATCGCTTTGTTATTCAGCCTCATGGCTTATGTAGAAACGTATGTAATATAACTGATGTATGTTGCGATTGAAAAGGAAATAATATTCATATTTCACAATACGATACAAAGAAAAGGAATACGTTTATTGACATCAAAATATATTAGTTTTTATTATTTTTTTACAAATATATTTTTTAAACATTTCCCACAGAAGTCACTACTCTGTGAGACTAAATTTCTGTATTAAATTAAGACAAAAATATACAACGAAAATAAAGCACTAAAATAATATTTTACAAACCAAGAAAATTGAACGAACATAATGAAACTTGTAGTTAAAAATTTTTTTGTAGTAGAAATAAAAGACGAATGATATATTTATCCTCAAATTTGGAGTAACTATCGTCATTAACCATTTCACCGCTTTTGCCACATATTTGAGACTGGTATCTTTATTATAAATTTCAATGTATTTATACAAAAAAAAAATAGTATAGGAGTTAAGAAAAAGAAATGGAATAGTGTTTTTTTTAATCAATAAAACATAATACATAAATTACATATTATACTCCCAGGAGTTATTAAAAAAGAACTCATTTGGGACCGTACATAAAAAGAAAACACTTTTGTGACAATACATAATATCATAACTCATCCGAAATAGTAAGAAAGCATCACTTAAGAAACATAAAACACAGTACGTTACATCATCTTTATAAATCAGCCTGGGTCTTCCCACTAATCTCTTTCCTCCCGGGTGTCCGCTCATTATTGTTTTAGGGACACGCGAGTCAGGCATTCGCTGTACATGTCCGGTCCATCGTAATCTAAGCATCTTCACATGTGCCGAGATGCTCGGGGCCTGGTCGCCTGGTATATATTGTACAGTTCTTTGTTATACCGAATGCGCCACTGATTATTCTCTCTCACTGGTCCGCAGATTCTTCTGAGTACTTTTCGATCAAAAGTGTCCAGCATTTCAGCCATCTTTACTGTCAGTGTTAACGCCTCACACCCATATGCCAATACAGTACGTATAATTGTTTTGTATATGGTTATATTGGTTTTCCTGTGGACGTTACGTGATTTGAACACTGGCAGCAAAGAAAACTATGTTTTGTTAGCTGCTGTGATTTATTTTCTGATTTCTACTAGATCTTCATTATTCTCAGTTATACTGGAGCCCAGGTAGGTGAATTGCTCGATCACTTCGAAGGAGTAGTTATTTTTGTATTGGACACAGCCTCTTGCTCTGGGCGATGGGTTTCGGCTCTGTGTCATCATTTTTGTTTTATCAACATTGATTTTCAGTCCCACATCTCGTGCAGCTGTTTTCAAGGGATCAAAGACCTCTTTGATAGTTGTTATTGTTGATATCATCCGCATATCCAACAAGTTGACTACTCTTACAACAAATATTGGAGCTTGTGCCTATCAGAGTTCTTCTTATGACATGTTCAAGCACAATATTAAAAAGAGATGGGGCCAGGCCGTCTCCCTGTTTTAATCTCTGGGATACTGCAAATTTTTCCGTTAGTTCTCCGTCTATTTTGACTTGACATCTTGAATCTGACATGGTTTATTTGACAAGTCTAATCAACCAATTTATATGTTATACCAAAATATTAATAATTAAAAATAAAACTATCAAATTACTGTAAGACCTTACTCCCTATTTTGTACACGAAAAATGTTTTTTCTTTTACGTACTGAGAAACTTTTTTGTAAATATATTTATCAAATTTATATAAAAAATCTATTAAGTAATAACACTGTATTTATCTAAATAAACTAAACTTAGTCAAAATCTTCAACCACAAGCTTAAAAATCGTACTTTGAAGTTGTTGATTAATTTTTATATTTTATCCCTTGAAATTTAAGGAACATTTAATTTTGGTGATGACTGGCTTTTAAATTAATTATTAATCTACAAAGTACATCAAACTAATAATAAATACGTACATCTCCATTTGTCTCCCTTTCCTCTCTTCAAGCATCCTTGTCGTGATCCCGCCCAATTAACAATAACTGACTATTCTTTAATTAATTACTGTTCTTTTGATTATTGAAAAATATATACTTGTACATGAAAAAAACATTTTGTTATGTTTATACAAGTTTATACTTATATGTTAAAATTTTAAAGGTATAAATAAAATTACTTTGTTTTATGAACAATTTATTTATTATCACAACCGACTAGTTTCGGCAACTCATGTTGCCCTCTTCAGCCCCACCATGAACACAATTACCCGCTCCTCTATCTTTATCGACACCCACTGTTCACTGTTTCTTTTAAGTATGATTATTTAATCATTATATAACCCTGAAGAGGGCAACGTGAGTTGCCGAAACTAGTCGGTTGTGCTAATAAATAAGTGGTTCATAAAACAAAGTTATTTTATTTATTCCTTTAAAATATAACAATGAACTACAAAGTTAAGGGTACAAACATCCAAAATAAACTTATATGTATTTCTATGAAACAAACAAACAAACCATCACGCCGTTTCCATGAAAGGGTAGGCAGAGAGGATAGAACGCCACAACACTCTATCTTTGCATACAGATCTCGCTTCCTCTATATTCAGACATATTCTCATGCACGCGCGCCGACTATTCCGACTTTTGACATGTTCGTCTTTAATTATTGGTTGGATTTGGTCATGCAATGTCTTTCTCGGTCTTCCTCTATTTCTGCAACCATCAACATTCGCATTGTTAATATTCTTAGCCGTTCTTTCGCTGTCGCTTTCGCTTTCGATGTATTTATATAATATGTAATATATTTTCTTTACTAACTTTATATACTTTGTGGAAACCTGTTATTGGTTCTGAGTTTAAACACTATATCTGTTTGTTTACTATAACTAAATATGTATGTAGAACTGTTAGTTTCCCAAATAAAATAAAAAATAAAAATAAACATATCGTAGCCCTAACTTATAAAACTCATTAGTCCACAAATAGTCAAAACTGATATTTTGGCGTTTTCCGTTAGATATATAAATAATCTGCATGTGTATAAAACTTGTATGTTTTTGCTGTGTATCATTATTTTAAAAAAAAAATATATTTTTTTATTTTTACTTTTCCCTGAACAGTTTGGGACTTATGACGTTTACAAGTTTGACCGACAATATTATGTTATTTTTATTTTTTTATTAAAAAAAAAAACTTTATTTATATCAATAGGATTAAGAACATTTTATGAAAGGGAATATAGAGGTTTAGGCATTTGCAGGGCTTATTACTGGTTATTGGCTAGTCTTATGTTTATAACTCCCAAGGGGTTGAATCTAGTTCTTGTCTATAAAAATTTGAACAAACTTAAAATATTGTTGATAAAAACAAAACACAATTAAATAGATGAAAGTACATGTATTAAAATGGATTTAATTTTCACACTTGGGAGTCAACAACTCTGCCACAGGACCATAAACCGGTTCAAAATAGAATTAATAGTTGAAACACTAATTTTGTAACATTCACGCTAAATATGATTTGATGAAAAAACACTTTTTTGTTTAAACTGCTGAGTTTAAAACACGACTATTTTAAACTTTACATTTAGGTTTAACTTTAGTTGTACAAAGAACAATGTATACAAAGTTACATATTAAAAAAAAATCAACGATGTATTTTAAAAAACGGTCGTAAACATTATCTTTTCATACAGTATATATACAATTCTCCATAAGAATGTACATGACTTATTTTGGGCCACAAATTCATTGAATATTGAGCACAGACACTTCAATTTCCGATTTCAACCGCTTCCAGACCTTTTCCAGTCCATTAAGGACGACAGCGGTTTATGGAAATGTCTAATTTAAAATTTAATAACTAGGCGTCCTTTAAAATAAGATGCTTCGCAGCTTTCCACAAAGTTGAAATCAATTATCATGAATTTTGATGAGATCGCCAAAAAATCTTCCGCAATTTTTTTTTATTGATTCGAGATGGTTCAAAAAATATAATATTCATGTTGTATATCGGCATTCAATTTTTACTGTTTTAAAAAGTAATAAAAATTAAGCGTCTGTATACAGACTCTTACTCTTTATTAGTAACATCACGAAATCTTTATGCCTGAGAATGCTAATTTTTGATTTCTTACGATAGTGCAAATCTCCATACTATAAATGATGTAACACTAAACCTCTGCAGTGATTAAATCTTAACATAAAAGTTTTGTAAAAAGTATTTAGTTTTTGTACAGGAAAAAACACAAAATATATATTTTCATATTATAAGCGCTATTTTTTACATTTATTTATTTATTTATATTTTAACATTGTTTTTATTCTATTTTTTATGCATAATAATGTGTCCAGTGCGTGTCTTGTGCCGAGGAAACATTTTACAAAATGTGAAACATGCCTTAAATTAGTTATTTTACAAAGTTAACATAATAATAATAATACGTAATTAATCTAATTAACCTAATTATCATTAACATAAAAAACAATATAAACTAAAATAATCATCACGAACAAAACCAATTTATACAGACCAATAGAACAAATTTCATCAACAGGACACACATTTTACATATTTGGCTTGATCCACTCATCGATCCGTGCGCAACCCACCTTCACTATCCATTTCTTAATAGCAATTTTGTATTGAGAGTACTAACTTATTGTCCTTATGAATAATGGAAGTAGATTGTACTCTTTAAACGAGTAATTGGCCAATCCTCTTTGACCGAAGGATGTA